>NC_090655.1:9974335-10274335 GCF_040937935.1 Hyperolius riggenbachi | reverse complement strand
TAATTATCTCTCCTTGGCCCACTTGCAATTAACTTTTTCTCCCGGCTTTTCTCCTAGGTTATATCTTCAAACTTGTTGTCCACTTAAAGGGACTCCGAGCTCAAAAAAAAAAAGAAAGTTGTACTCACCATGGGCTTTCTCCAGCCCAGTGCTGGTCGGGAGGTCCCACGCCGGCGTCCTGGCTCCTCTCCTTCTCCCCGCTCCGGAATGGCTGGCAGGCCGCAGCCCGGGCGACACTCTCCCGAGTGTCGGGCTTCTTCTTCCGCATATGACGCGGATTACGTCACACGCCGGCCGCCTCGCGTCATCATGGCGGCCGGCGTGAAAGTACTGCGCATGCGCAAACAAAGCGCGCATGCGCAGTGCTTTCACGCCGGCCGCCATGATGACGCGAGGCGGCCGGCGTGTGACGTAATCCGCGTCATATGCGGAAGAAGAAGCCCGACACTCGGGAGAGTGTCGCCCGGGCTGCGGCCTGCCAGCCATTCCGGAGCGGGGAGAAGGAGAGGAGCCAGGACGCCGGCGTGGGACCTCCCGACCAGCACTGGGCTGGAGAAAGCCCATGGTGAGTACAACTTTCTTTTTTTTTTTGTGCTCGGAGTCCCTTTAATGCCTTTTAAATAATCGGCAAGCAAAAAAATACTCAAAATTGTGATAGTACTTTTTTACCTACGATTTGGTTTCAACATCAAAATGCTGAAAAGTTATTTAAACAGAAGATGAAAAATGATCTCCTACGAGAAAACTCAGGAGAAAAAGCTAATTGCATGTGGTCCCTTAAGCAATTAACTTTATCTCCTAAGTTGTCTCCTAGGAGATCATTTTTCAGCACGTTTTAATTAAAAATGTACCAATAAACAGGTGCAAAAGGACTATCAAAACTATTTTAAGTATTTTCTTACTTGCTGGTGGTTTAAAGGGCATTTTATTGACAAGTTTGAAAATATCACCCAGGAGAAAAAGTGAATTGCATATGGACCCATGTGTCTAAAATAAAATATATATAAAATATATATATATATATAAAATGTTTCCTTAATTCATTAACCACTTAAGTACTGGGCTCTTTTTGCCTGATCTGTGCAGCGTGGACTCTCCAGCCCGCAGCACAGATCAGCTGGCAGCCAGGGCGATCAGACTTCCCCCCTTTTTTCCCCTGCTGGGGGGTCTGATCGCCGCCGGCTGCCTGTGATTTGCGGAGGCGGCTCCTCAAAGCCCCCCTCCGCAGCGATTTCCGCCCTCTCTGCCCTTACCTCGCTCTCCCTCTTTCTACGGGCTGCACAGGACGGATATCCATCCTGCGCCGCCTAGGATAGGCTTCAGCCTTCAACCTATCAGATGCCAGCGATCCCCGGCCAATCAGAGGCCGGGGATCGCCAATCTCCTTTACGGCGCTGCTGTGCAGCAGCACCGTATGATGTAAACAGCAGGGATTTCTTACATTTAGCCTGCGAGCCGCGATCGGAGGCTCGCAGGCTGTTCACGGAGACACCCTCCGTGAACTGACATGGAGCGGCCGTTTCCATGTAATTCCACTTACGACCAGCCGCTGCCTATCGGCATTAGGCGATCGTTAAGTGGGTTAAATGAAATGAAAACAGCTGTTGGATGGATGACCCTCGTATACACAGTATGAGACAATTAGGGCTAGTTGACATTCGTCTAGTGATTACGATTTTGCAGCTCATTTGGTCGTTTTATCAGGGCTCACACACTAGGGTTCAATGACACTGATATTGCAACAATGATCATGGCCAGGAAACTTGCTGTGCAACGAGAAAAAATAATCAGGGGTGGATTTACCATAAGTCACTATAGGCACGAGCCTACAGGCGCCTGATGATGGAAAGGCGGCTGACTCTCTTCCCCGAGCGCCTCCCTCCCTCTTTCTCTATGCAGAGTCCCGAGCAGAGAGCAAATGAGAGGTTACCCACCCACCGCTCAACTGTCCACTGATGAGATCAATCTTCAGTTGGCAACATAGGAGAAAAGTAATTTATGGCTCATTTTACTCTGGAAGAAATGTACTTCTTTGTTTAATATATAGTGGTCCTTTAATATAGCAATTTTTGTGTCCAGTGAGATATTGGCAATCAGTGATCTGTATTGGGCAGGTATAATTTCAAATCTTTTTTTTAACAAGGTTGGAATTTAATGTGAAATTGTTCTTTGTAGGAGTGGATGTTTGAGCTGGAGACGGATTCCCCGGCAGACAGGCAGACAGACGGACGGAGGGAGATGGAGGATGATGCGACAGATAAGATGACAACAGACAATGACAGGCCACAAGTACCTCTGTCAGACGTTCAGAGATTACTGGGCCTTCCATGCAGGGCCGGGCCGAGGCATAGGCTGGAGAGGCTCCAGCCTCAGGGCGCAGTGTAGGAGGGGCGCACGATTCATTCAGCTGTTATTCCTAATTGTGTATGAAGCAGAAAGAAATAAGAAAAGGGGATACATAGCAGTGACTGCAAGCCAGATAACTAGATATTAAGGTGTTGGGGAGGTTGTGGGCCCTTTGGCCCTCTTAGTCTAATAGTAATCAGTGTGCGATAGCTGAGGTGGGAGGGATGGAGGGGCGCACTTTGGTGTCTCAGCCTTGGGTGCTGGAGGACCTTGTCCCTGCTCTGCTTCCATGAACACAAACATTAAAGCGATGGCCCCGCTGCTGTTGTGAATACTTGGCTTCCTTGTAAGTGAGAGCGCCTTTTAGAGCTGGCCATGCAGAGACGCTAATGGCTCCATTAGTCCCCAGGCTTGTCACCCAGCGATCAGGGATTGAGGCCTTTGTAAATTAGCCGTGCTAATACCTATAAACAAATAAGCTGATCCGGCTGCCTGTCCTCACAGCTCCAGTCTGGATGTTTTCCCACAGCCTACACGCTGCAAACCAGCAAACAAGATCCACATGAAATGCACAGTATTGGCCCCATTCTGGATGCAATTTGCAATAAATCTGCATGCAAGCCAGAATTATATTGACATCTCATTGACCATCTATACTGCACAATTCCTGCTTCCAGGGACACCTACTAGCCCAGGACCAGGGGTGTAACTACATCCCCAAAGCCGGATTTAAGCCAAGGCTGAATAGGCCATGGCCTAGGGCACCACAGGATCAAGGGGCGGGTGGGCAGCAGGCTATACTAGGGAAGGGGGGGGGAGGTCACCTGGCTACCTATACTGGAGGGAGGGGGTGGTCATCAGGCAAACTTTTTGGAAGGGGAGAGGGTCATCTGGCTTCTTATACTAAATGGAAGGGAGGAGGGGTCATCAGGCTGGCTGTCTATAATAGCAGGAAGGGTCAACAGGCTACTTATACTGGAGGGAGGGGGGAGGGGACATCTGGTTACCTATACTGAAGGGGGGCGGCTGCTGACAGTGGCCTTGGACGCTAAAGAGTGCAAATCTGGCCCTTCCCCCACAGAGATCTTCCGGCAGGGCCCCCCCCCCCCCCAATCTCATCGAGAGGGAGCGGGGGCAGAGCGTCAGCGGCAGAGCATTATAAATTACCTGCTCACAATGGCGACACAGGTCCTCTTTACTTCCTGCTTCAGTTTGATGGTGTTGTGCTGCCAGCAAATCACCATGCCTAGAGCAGGATCACCCACAAGGCAGTGTAGGCAGATGCCTGGGGCCTAGTGGGTGACAGAGGACCCAACTGCCTTTTTCTGCTCAGCCTCCCAGCTCAGATTGCTAAAAGGACCATCAGGATGAGCCAAAGCTACTACCTTACCTAGGGCCCTATTTCATTATAAACCATCATTGACCATGCGGCTTCAGTCCAATGTCATGTGACAGGGATGGAGGCTTCATGGTGATTAGCTGGCTGCACAGCACTTGAAAACTGAAGAGGAAATGAAGAGGACCTGTATGACCGCAGAGAGCAGGTAGTGTATAACGCTTTGCTGCCACTCTGCATGTACAGGACCGAGCCCCCCCAGCTCACGCTCCTGCCCCCCCCCCCCCCCCCCCGAGATGGCGGGTGTCGTGGGGGATATTGTTACACCCCTGTCCAGGGCTCCCCCTGCAAGCCTTTGGCCCGGACTGGCTGTACACTTCCCTTAAAGTG
This sequence comes from Hyperolius riggenbachi, assembly GCF_040937935.1. NCBI lineage: Eukaryota > Metazoa > Chordata > Amphibia > Anura > Hyperoliidae > Hyperolius > Hyperolius riggenbachi. The sequence goes on along the minus strand of NC_090655.1, from coordinate 10,270,263 downwards.
CACCTGTGAGGCAAAAAAAAAGAGATGTTAGATACTTACCTGAGTAGACGGAGGCCTGTAGTCCTGACATTACCTCCATCCTCCTCAACATCCCCGTTCCAGCGCTGGGACTCTCTAAACATATATGCAACTGAGCTTAGGGCTGGTTCACACTGAAATGCTTTTCAGCGCTTTGCTGACAGCCTGCAGCCACGGAGGCAGAGCACACGGAGGAGGGAGTCAACAGCTGGGTGGCCGCAGCAGGAGACCTGGAGGCACCGCTGCATAGCTAAATACCTGGTGCAGGTCGCTTCTGCCGCCTGACAGTAGGTCTGCCACTGGGTGAGGGCAGGGCTGCCAGGCACGTGGTACTCTGTTTAATGAGAGTACCTTATATACTCATGTATAAGCCTAATTTTTCAGCACAAAAATGTGCTGAAAAGTTACCCCCTCGGCTTATATGAGAGTCAGTGACCCAGAACGGAGGGTGGAGCAGGTTTTGTTACTGGCAGAGAAGTGTAAGGATCGTGCACTAGTGATCCTGCTCTAGCCAGCTGGCTCCCTGCTGTGTCTGTTCCCCTATCCCCTGCAACATGGTGTGCAGAGTGCGCTGCTCAGGACTACCTGTGTCCCCCGGCTTGTGGAGCGGAGCGTGCAGCAACGTGTCAGCGGTGCAATGATTGGGGATTCTTCCTGTGTGGCAATCGCTGTGTCTCATATCTATGATGTCATCTAGTGGCGTCTTGAGAAACAGCTGTACCATCCTTGGGGCACATCTGGCTATGGGGAGGAAGGGTGACTTGTACTCGGGGAACATCTGGCTACTGTGGAGGGGGCTGTACTGGGGAGGGGGCTTATACGCGAGTCAATCACCTTTTCCTGGTTTCTGAGGGAAAAGTGGGTGCCTTGGCTTATATGTGGGTCGGCTTAAATGCGAGTATATACGGTAAATATGACAGCCTCCATATCCCTCTCACTTCAGGAGTACTTTAGATTTGCGAGGCTGTAGACAGGCAGTGTGCAATGACTGACAGCTGCTGCATGTGCAATCTCATTATAGAGCTGAAATCATTAAAGGGGAACTGAAGTAAGAGGTATTCGGAGGCTGCCATATTTATTTCCTTTTAATCAATACCAGTTGCCTGGCAGCCCTGCTGGTCTATTTCTCTGCAGTAGTATCTGAATAACACCAGAAACAAGCATGCAGCTAGTCTTGTCAGATCTGACAATAATGTCTGAAACACCTGATCTGCTGCATGCTTGTTCAGGGGTCGTGGCTAATAGTATTAGAGGCAGAGGATCAGCAGGGCTGCCAGGCAACTGGTATTGCTTAAAAGCAAATAAACATGGCAGCCTCCATATACCTCTCTCTTCAGCTCCCCTTTAATGCAATACAACAAAACAAAAACAAGGAGCACGTGTCTCCTCGTATATCATCATAATTAAAATGATAATAATTTTCTAGCATTTCTTCCAAGTATGGAAAAAATATGCATTCTCACAGGCCAAGAAAAAAATGGTTTTAAAATAGTTTTTGAGGCTGTCCAGAGACAAAGCTTCTGGGCTGACTGTGGGAAGATCCACAGAGTGGAGACTGCATGTCAGAAGTGCATCCTTGCATTAACCACTTCCCAACCACAGGTTTTATCTCCTTAAAAACCAGAGCAATTTTCACATCATATTCCTCCCATTCATTCACCAATAACTTTATTGTTACTTATCACGCCAAAATGATCTATATATTGTTTTTAGCCACAAATTAAGCTTGCTTTGGGTGGAACTTTTTGCTAAGAATTATTTTATTTTATATGTATTTTAAAGGGAATAATAGAAAACAAAATGAGGAAATAAAATAATTGTTTCTCAAGTACCAGCCATTATAGTTTTAAAATAAAATTTGCTATGATAGATAAAACCCACCACATGTTTTATTTGTTATTACAAAATGTAAATTATGTCCCGAGTACAATGTATGGCAATAATATCTAATTTGGAAATAAAGGTGTATTTTTTTGTTTAGTGTTTTTTTATATACTATATCAATAATTACAAGCCTTTTTTTTTTTTTTTTTTTTTTTTTACAAAAATAACAGTAATATACCCTCATGACATTAAATGGAGGTTTTTGTTCTTTTTTTTTTTAAAGTGATTGGCCAATCATTGGCCAATTTTACCACCTCCATATAGTATGAGGGTCAACAGATTTTTATTACTATGAACCAATTGTGTAGGTCACGGCTGTTCAGCTTGAGAGCCATAGCCATGCCAAAGTTTAGGATGGACAGAGAAATGGAGAAATGTGTGGGAACAACACCTTTTACTAATAGCTAATAATTTACTAATACTGAGCTGGGAGGACCTTGGCACTTGAGGATGGGAGTCAGAGCAGGGACAAGGTCCTCCAGCACCCAAGGCTGAGACACCAAAGTGCGCCCCTCCATCCCTCCCACCCCAGCCGTCACACACTGATTGCTATTACACTAAGAGGCGCCACAGGGCCCACAACCTCTCCAACGCCTTAATATCTAGTTATCTGGCTTGAAGTCACTGCTATGTATCCCCTTTTCTTATTTCTTTCTGCTTCATACACAATTAGGAATGACAACTGAATGAATTGTGCGCCCCCTCCTACACTGCGCCCTGAGGCTGGAGCCTCTCCAGCCTATGCCTCGGCCCGGCCCTGTCGGGAGTCAGAGACCAGTAGTGTAGGTCAGCAGGGGGTAAGAGGTGCCCAGAAGAGTTGAAAGCAGTAGCAGTGGCTGGATAGTGTAATGGTTAAAGTGGACTTGAACTCTTGCACAGGACACAAGGTAAACATAACAGAAATGCACCCTGTATGTATTGAAAGAGTTTAGCTTGTCTAATTCCCCCTCATTTGTGTCTAATCAATCAATCAAATAGTTGTAATTTGATCCCTCCCCTGTGTCACATGACTGCCTATGGCAGATAAGCCCATTTGAAAGCACAGGCTGTAAACAATATGTCTGCTTCCATGAATCAGGAAGAAGAAACAGTGCAGATTTATTGTAAGATTTGTATCAGCTGTAACAAAGACATGTTTTTTGTTTCAAGGTTATTATGCTGTTGTGTATCTTTTAGAGCAGAGAGGAGTTCTGAGTTAAAGTCCACTTTAAAGGCTCTGCCTCTGACACAGGCGACCTGCGTTAGAATCTCGGCTCTGCATGCTCAGTAAGCCAACGCCTATTCAGTGTGGAGACCTTGTGCAAGACTCTGCAATGCTACTACTGCCTATAGAGCGCGTCCTAGTGGCTGCAGCTCTGGCACTTTGAGTCTACCAGGAGAAAAGTGTGATATATGGTAAATGTTCTGTGTGTCTTGTTAAAAACAGCTAAAAATAAAAAATAGGGGTGGCTTACCTCAAAACGACAAGTTTATATGATTATGAATTTTAATAAGCACAGGCAATGCATTTCATGGCTCTGCGCCCACTTCCTCAGGACAGACAAAGTGCCAGAGTTGTATCAGGGCCTCTGTGAGTACCTCAGCCCTTGAGGACTGGAGTTGGAGAGCACTGGTGTAGGTAATCTCTCATGCTGCATAAAGGTGGTAAAATTGGTTAGTGATTGGCCAATCAAAATTGAAGGTGTATAGCAGGCTTTACACCCCCCAAATTGTCTGCAGACACCTCCAGATATATAGGCCCGATTGGCAGGATTTTTCCAGGCGTGGAGAGTGAAGTCTTCTCCTCCCCGGTGGCAGCGAGGTTCACCGACTCCTCGTGTATATATGTGAGCGAATGGGAAGGATGGGGGGGTCCTGCAGGGGATGCTCAACACAGAGAAGTCCATAGGGAGAAAAAGTCTATTTATTATCTCACCATGGTGCGCAAATTTTAACAAGGAAACGTGTTTGGATTTTTTCCCCTCATCCATTTATAATGCCGGAAATCTTCACATTGTTAATGGAGTAAGCAGCAGTTATGACAAATAATGGTGTTTATTTTATGGCCATAAAGCCGTCGGCGAGGCAGAGGTGCTCTCAGCTGCTCCATAAAGTATTTTACTATGTAAATGTGGGTTCTGCTGGGTGGGGTCATCCTGGTCCCCGCTCAGGGATCGCTCCTGCAGCTGCTCCTCTCTCCAGCTCTCAGTTCCCACATAAATCAGGACGTCTACATTCCCTGTAAAAGGGACATTTTTCATCCCTGGCTGGGGCACCTCTTGACAGGGAACGAGAAACAGAAGTTGGTTTTAGATAAACCATTAAACAAAAGCATTTACACAAGAGCAGCTTTACATATTCTAATAGTGGGCTTGGAAGAAGTGCTGAGTACAGTCTTTCTGTCACCTGTGACCTCCCCGCTTCTCCTGGTAATGGACTGAGAGAGGCCTCCTCATACAGATAAGCCCGCTGCTCTGCTGTACTCCTCTGCTGAGGAAGGCTGGGGAGGGGCCAAGAGTTCCAGTCTTCTCCAAAGTCATTTTTTGCATCAAAGTTTTCCCAAAAATATCATGGAATTTCACAAGACAGGACATTTTTACGAGAAAATTAGAACTTTCCTCAAAAGTGTTTTCTCGTGCCCACTGACGGCAATGCAGTTGGCGAAAATGTGTTTTCCCACGCCCATTTATTTTTACGCATATTCTCTAGCCATGGCATTATGCCCATATGCAATTCATTTTTTTTACCTGACTTATCTCCTAGGAGATAATTTTCATCTTATCTTTAAACTAAAATTTTCCCCTGTGAGCCTGCATGACCACGCCCACCTCTAGCACAGTTAAGCATATAAATGAGTGGATTGCACATGTTCAGAGAGTTCATTTGGTAACTACTGAAAGGAAAGGTGTTTTTAATTTCCTTTTCTCCCATTTAGTTGACTATTGGGTTTTTGGATTAGTTCCCACTAGACTGCTGATAAAAACTAGCATTGTATGGTTAGAGTAGGACTCACCAGATTGGGGACACTTTGGCTCAGTTGGTGAGCTTAAGCGTGTTAAAGCGTAACCAAGAGCCCCTGTCACTGTTTTTCTGTTGTGTGCTGCAGCCCCTCTGTATTTTTATATATATTTCTTGTGGAGATTGGGGTCTCCATTGCTGCGCGCATGCTTTGCAAAAAAATTGCATTAAAGTTGGTTTGTGCTTCTCACCCCTTGGTATTTGTTAAGGCCCCTACACACGTCGGATTTTTCCGAACGGCGGGTCGTTTGAACGTCCCATCGTTCAGTCGTCCACACGCCAAATCGGGCGTGTGTACAGACTGTCGTTCGGGTGATAAGACTGGTCTTGCTCAAAATTAGTCTTATCACCCGAACGACAGTCTGTACACACGCCCGATTTGGCGTACGGACGACTGAACGACGGGACGTTCAAACGACCCGCCGTTTGGAAAAATCCGACGTGTGTATGGGCCTTTAAACTAAAATTTTCAGCATTTTACAATTGAAAAAGTACCCACAAGTTGGTGAAAAAAGTACTTTCAATTCTATTTTCGGTATTTTCTTGCTTGCTGGTGGCTTAAAAGTAATTTTATGACAAGCTGTGAAAATACCACCTAGAAGGTAATTGCATAAGGGCCCAGGGCCATATGCAACTGACTTTTTCTCCTGAGTTTTCTCCTAGGTGGTATTTTTAAACTTGTCATTAGAATGCCTTTGAAGCCACCAGAAAGCAGGTAAATACTCACAATAATTTTGATAGTACTTTATAATTTACATTTTGTGACTTTTTTAGTTGAAAAGTACTGGAAAGTTATTTTAAATAGAAGATGAAACAATATCTTTTAGGTGAAAAATGAAATTGCATATGGCCCCTGGCCCCTGGCCCCTGGCCCCACATGCAATTCATTGTTTCTTCTGAGTTTTCTCCTAGGAGATAATTTTCATATTCTCTTTAAAATAACTTTTAGGCATTTTAGAATTGAAGAAGTACCCAAAAATTGTTGGAAAAGTACTATCAAAATATTGTTGGGTATTTTCTTTCTTGCTGGTGGCTCAATAAGCATTTAATGACAAAGGAGTACAAATATCGCCTAGGAGAAAACTCAGGAGAAAAAAGGAATTGCATAGGGACCCAGGGGTCCACATGCAATTAACTTTTTCTCCTGAGTTTTCTCCTATGAGAAAAAAAATAATCTTCAAATTTAAAATAACATTTTAGCACTTTGCAATGGAAAAAGTAACAAAAAGTACATAAAAAGTACTATCAAAATTATTTTGAGCATTTGTTTGCTTGCTGGTGGTTTAAAAGTCATTTTATTGAAAACTTTCAAAACATCACCTAGGATAAAACGCAGGTGAAAAAATGAATTGCATATAGACCCAGGTGTGAAAAGTATCATGGCCTATGTGCAATTAACTTTTTCTCTTGCGTTTTCTCCTAGGTCAGGCATAGGCAAACTTGGCCCTCCAGCTGTTAAGGAACTACAAGTCCCACAATGCATTTGCCTTTATGAGTCATGACTGTGGCTGTCAGACTCCTGCAATGCATTGTGGGACTTGCAGTTCCTTAAAGAGGAACTGTAACGTGAAAACGTCCCCTGAGGGGTACTCACCTCGGGTGGGGGAAGCCTCCGGATCCTAATGAGGCTTCCCACGCCATCCTCCATCCGTCAGGGGTCTCGCTGCAGCCCTCCGTGCAGCGGTGACGTAAATATTTACCTTCCCGGCTCCTGCGCAGGCGCTCCGAAGTAGGCGGAAATACCCGATCGCCGTCGGGTCTGCTCTACTGCACAGGCGCAAGTTTCCGGCGCCTGCGCAGTAGAGTGGAGCCGACGGAGATCGGGTATTTCCGTCTATTTCCGTGCCGAAAGCAGCCACAGCGCCCCCGCTGGAGCCTGCAAAGGTAAATATTGAATTGACAGTCGGGTCTGTCGCTAGCTGTTCGGAGGGCTGCAGCGAGACCCCCGTGGGACAGAGGACGGCGTGGGAAGCCTCATTAGGATCTGGAGGCTTCCCCACCCGAGGTGAGTACCCCCCAGGGGATGTTTTTGATGTTACAGGTTTTCTTTAACAGCTGGAGGGCCGAGTTTGCCCATGCCTGTCCTAGGTGATATTTTTAAACTTGTCAATAAAATGTCCTGTACTGTAAGCCACCAGCAAGCAAGAAAATAATTAAAATAATTTTAATAATACATTTTAACTTGTTATTTTGGTACTTTCAATTGAAAAAGTTAGTCAAAATAGAAGGTAAAGAATTATCACCTTGGAGAAAACTCGTGAGAAAAAGTGAATTGCATATGGGCCAGGGAGAGATTGGACATGGAGGACGGTTAGTCAGATATGTGGGGAGGTTGGCGGTGGAGAGGGTAAACTTAGTGTGGAGGGGAGGTTGGTCATAGCAGTGGGGAGGGTAGACATGGCGGAAGGAGGCTAGATATGGGGGAATTAGACATGGTGGTGCATCAACATTTTTGCAAATGAAAATGGATTTTGGACGAAAATGCGTTTTCCCACGGCCCATTATTTCTGCGCATATTCTATTCTGTGCAAAAAATAAGTTTTCACGTTTCCACAAATATTCTCATCTATGTAAAAATGAAAACTCTCCTCAAAAGGTGTTTTTGTTTTTCATGCTCATCGACATCAATGTGGTTGGTATAAATGCATCTTCCAACGGCCATTTATTTTCGCGCATATACTCTTTTCTACAAAAAATTACAGACATTACCTGGTAGGGAACTATGGCATGGCGGTGGGGAGGCTAGACATGGAGGAAGGAGACTAGACATGGAGGTGCTGGACATGGTGGCAGTGGAGAGGTTAGACGGGTGGACGGGTTGAACATATCAGTGGGGATATTAGATGTGGAGGTGCTGGACACGGCAGTGGGAAGGTTAGACAGGGGTGGGCGGGTTGAACATGGCAGTGGTAAGGGTACACATGGGTGGTAGGACATGAAAGTGGGGAGGATATACATGGCTTAGGGAGAGGTAAGATATAGTGTAAGGGAGGCTGGACACGGCAGTGGGAAGGTTAGACAGGAGTGAACGGGATGAACATGGCAGTGGTGAAGGTACACATGGGTGGTAGGACATGAAATGGGGAGGATATACATGGTTTGGGGAGAGGTAAGATATAGTGTGGGGGAGGCTGGACATGGCAGTGGGGAGGTTGGGGGGGGGGGGGTTGGACATGGGTGGTAGGACATGAAGATGGGGAGGGTAGACATAGTTTGGGGAGAGGTAAGATATAGTGTGGGGGAGGCTGGACATGGCAGTGGGGAGTTTAGAGGGGAGGTGCACATGGCAGGGGAGATACATGGGTGGTAGGACATGAAGATGGGGAGGGTAGACATAGCTTGGGGAGAGGTAAGATATAGTGTGGGGGAGGCTGGACATGGCAGTGGGGAGGTTAGATGTGGAGGTGCTGGACATGGCAGTGGGGAGGTTAGACGGGAGGTGGACATGGCAGGGGAGATACATGGGTGGTAGGACATGAAGGTGGGGAGAATAGACATGATGTAGAGGGCGGTTGGACATGGCAGTGGGGAGGTTAGAGGGGAGGTGGACATGGCAGTGGGGAGGTTAGACGTGGAGGTGCTGGACATGGCAGGGGAGATACATGGGTGGTAGGACATGAAGGTGGGGAGAATAGACATGATGTAGAGGGAGGTTGGACATGGCAGTGGGGAGGTTAGACGTGGAGGTGCTGGACATGGCAGTGGGGAGGTTAGATGTGGAGGTGCTGGACATGGCAGTGGGGAGGTTAGATGTGGAGGTGCTGGACATGGCAGTGGGGAGGTTAGAGGGGAGGTGGACATGGCAGGGGAGATACATGGGTGGTAGGACATGATGTGGGGAGAATAGACATGATGTAGAGGGCGGTTGGACATGGCAGTGGGGAGGTTAGACATGGAGGTAATAGACATTTTTGGGCACCTCCAACCACCTACCACTACAAATGACTGAGCAAGTGAGCAGTCAGCGTCTACTTTCTACATTCAGGGAGGTAGTGAGGTGGGGTCACTTGCCCTCTAGAATATTGTCTACTATATTACTATATACTTCTATCAAGGTGCAATGTTTCTTCTCATACTGTATAGGACAGAACAATGGTGGGAAATTAAAGGACAAATAAAAATTTACCAATTTGCTTTTCTTTTGTCGCTAGCAAACCAATGCTTGTTTGCACGTTTCAGTCCTCAGGTGATAAAACAAGAAGTTCGTGACTTTTTTGTACGACCCACAATGACAATAAACAACAACTTCTTTATTATTGGATCAACCCAAACTCAGCATCATCCTCAGTGATTGTGACTCTTCAGCCTTCTCCTGAGGGTTCAGATTGGTGTCCATGACTGCCAGTTCTCCGACAGGCCTTCAGGAACTGAAGAGTTGCCATGGGTCCTTCTATCTCATGAAGACATAACAGTGAGAAACCACGAAGAGGAATGCTACTGGCTTCCTGCCCCACTGACAAATGCTCCACCGCTCCATTATGGAACAGGGACAGCAAGACTTGATATATGGGCCAACAAAAACCTGGCCATTCTCTGGTGATGCTGCTGGTCAGTGACCTAGTCTTGTGTTTATAAAGAGGAAGGGACTGCTTCCTGCCATGAACAGAAGGCAGGTCTATATCCAGCAGGGAAATACATCAGCACAGGCAGCAGCCGTGGGTGTGGGTTCGGGGATCTGCAGACATGAGCCAAATCTTGGGTCAAGGTGGCTTTTGACAAGCCTACGTCTTTATTAGCACATTGCGTGACAGTGAGAGGCTTTCCTCTTCCATGCATGACAGCTGCTCAAGGTTCAGTGGGGGATACCGCCCAGAACGTGAGGCCCATTTCTCCACAATGACTTTCCTCTAACGTCCTCCGAGGTGTCCACCAGCCTAGTGGTCTGCCAAATAATAACACAACATGTTCTCAAAACTTAAATTAGAATTACGGGATTTTTTAAGTGCTGGCCCCACTCCCAAACATCACATAAATAGTAGAAGTTTAATATAAAAAATAAAATGGAGGATACTTTTTTTAGTGCAGATTCCACAGTCGTGGTTTGTTTATAGAAACTGAAATGAGGAGAATTAGTCACTGGCGTGGAGTCAGGAAGGAATATGGCTGCATACGTCCCGCATTTACCCATCCTGCCTCGCCTGGATGCAAAACACCAAGAGTTCACACAGAGGGAAGGTTTTATAAATGTGGTCATTAGTATTTCACATAAACCAATGCTGGGTCTATTTAAAAATACACTTGGAGGTATTCCATAAGCTGGTAATGAAAAGGTGTGCTGCTGTTTGCTACTGACATTATTAACCACTTCAGGCCGCAGGTGTTTTTACTTTCAGGAAGGAAGCAATTTCCCCCTGTCAGCGCCCCTCCCATTCATTCGCCAATAACCTTATCACTACTCATCACACTCAAGCAACGCTACTATAAATAAAACCCACACCTTTTATTTGCCCATTAGTCCCGGCTATCACAACATTTAAATTATGTTCTTAGTACAATATATGGCGTCAATATATTATGTAGTAATAAAGGTGTATTTTTTGGGTTTTGTTTTTTTTTTGTGTGTGTGAGTGTGTCCCATCAATTGTAAGCCCTTATGTACTAAAATAACAGTAATGTACACTCATGACATACATATAAAAAAAAGTCCCTAAAGCAACTATTTATGGATTTTTTTTTTCACAATTTGTTTGCTTGGTAACCGGGGTGGGGGGTGGGAGGGGGTTTGGAAGTGATTTTATTCATTAACTTTATTAATAAAAAAAATCTGTGGTGTGCAATTCAACTTTTCGCCACTAGATGGTTTCCGCCACACCCCTGGTTTACCAGGAAGTGTTTTGGGGTTTTTTTTCACTCTGATTCACGTTCATTCTTATGAATGGACATGTCCCGATCAGGGTCAAGTCCATTCATTACAGGCACTGCGATTGGTTCTTCCATTCCCCAATCGCTGAAATGGAAAACCGCTTTGGTGCGCAGGCCTGCAGCCCCGTGCATGCGTGCACACTGCCCTTAAACACTGGTTTGACTTTAGCGGTACTCATCCAGATAGGCAGTGGTTAAAGGATACGCATTTTGTATGTATGGGGAGCTGTGAAGAGGCTTGTCCCCTGTGTCACCCTCCATTCTTATCCAATTTGCGACGTTTTGATAATCCTGGTTGTTGCAGTAGTCCAGGTGGGAGATGATAAAGGCAGAAGTTTGGCAGTGTCCAGGGTCAGAAAGCGGCGGATCTAGGAGACATTGTGTAAATGGAAATTGCAGGCCCTAGCAATGGTTTGGATGGGGGGGGGGGGGGGGGGGGGGGAGTCCAGGGTGACTGGTGAGAGAGTTTGGGGCCATCCTGGTGGTTCAGTTCACTCGATAATTGCTGCTAATAGATTGTACAGAGCGACAGCAAACAACTGATCCATACAAATACTCACGTGTGCCAAATTTCGCACTTTAAGGACCTCTTTTTCACACTTCCGCTACATGATTGGTGGACCGTCGTACCATCGCTGAATTCAAATGTGTGCCGACGTCATTGGGTCATCGCTAACAGTTGGGGATTGCTTGTTCTCCGACGAACGCGGTCTAATGTGCGTACAAAGCTTTAACGAGACAGCTCTGCGGCGAGAGCGAAGATTCTTCCTGGCAGTTCGCAGCCTGCTCTTCAGATCGGTATCAGCTAATATGTGAAAGAATGGTGGTACAATTACCAAAACATGTGTCCGCGGGGAGCGCAGAGGAATGTGCGTGTGGCAGGTGATGCTATCACTGCATGTATTGACTAGAAGATCCCGCTCACATCATGGAAGACAGGCATCGCATGGCAGGCGGGGGAGGCGTAACAATTTCAGGATAAAACGTTTAACGAGGGGTCTATCCGCCCACGTCGGTGAAAGCTATAAATAGCTGCCGTCCTTTATATTCACGTCGCTCATCTGTAGATTGCGCTGAGCGGGTTTCCTTGGCTCCGCCCCCACATATTTAGAAGATAAGTCAGGTTAAAATTGGAATAAGACTCTCCCAAATTGCCCTGTGGTCTGTAATGCAATTATAGTGCATGATTGACTTTGCTTCTGCCTCCTCCATGAGAGATCTGACAGCAACCCGCTATGAAGAGGAACTTTAACTTTATCCCAATCAGTAGCCGATACCCTCCTTCCTATGATAAGATATGATTTGGCTGATATTGTGGTCAAACCCCTCCCACAGTGTGATGTCAGGACCATGGCAGTTTTCCGTCTGTGAACCTCGTTGCATTGTAGGAAATAATGCCTGTTTTCCAAACAGTATCTCCCTCTGTGCACAGAACTCTCAGTAAACAAACATTCTGCAGAGATCACCTGGCAGGATTAAAGATGTAGCCACCAGTAATACATTTCAGACTATAGATCAGAGAGTAGTGTTTGAATCACACACCTGAAACAAGCAGGCAGCTTATCCAGTCAGACGTCAGTCAGAGCACCTGATCTGCTGCATGCTTGTTCAGGGTTTATGACTAAAAGTATCAGAGGCGGGGGATCAGCAGGACTGCCGGGCAAATTGCATTGTTAACCATTTATGCCATTCACTGTAGTATATCTACGCCCCGCAGGACTCCAGTTCCTGCCCAGAGGCGTAGATTTACGGCTGCCGCCACAATCGCCTGCCGTGCGCGCTTGTGCACACTCCCGCACACGTTCTCATCGCTGTTAGTAGACAGATCAGTGACCTGGAACACAGTCCCCATTCACTGATCTAAGGCCTCGTTCACATCTATCTAGCACAGATGTCCGTGCAATCGGAACGCAACGTGTACAATCGCACGCCATCTGCGCCGCTACGCGCTGCTAATCCCATTTATTACAATATATAGGTCAGCACTGCGCTTGTGGGCAGAATGCATGTAGCAGAATGCAAGCACATCGTAGCGCATCGTATTGCTGCGCTGCGCCTCTGATGTGACCAGCAGAAGTCTGTCTATGCCCTTCTGCCGTTCTTGCGTGTCGCACATCGTACCCGCTTCCAAATGCGCACGTATGATGTGAATGAGCCCTAAGTGTTTGTGTTCAATGAAATGCCGTGGTCAGTAACAAACTGAAAATAAAAACATACACACATTACTTCCTGTTAGGGTACTAACAATACACACACAGGAAGATAAAGTGGGGGAACATCTAGTGGCCAAATAGTAAAAATACACCCTACATACATTACATTTAATAAAAATACATAGAATGTCCCATAAATCAGCCCCTTACCTTCCATCCCATCCCAGAGTTACCAAAATAAAACACTTGTATTAAAAAAAAATGTGATGAGGGTATATTACTATTATTTTTGCAAATATGGGCTTGTAATTAGTAACTGACACAAAATGGAAAAAAAAATTAATGTGCATTTCCTAAACAGCAGTTGCTAAGTCTAACTGCCGTTAGGGAGGCTGGCTGGTATCTTACTATTATGGCAGTTATACTTAGCAACTGCCATTCAGGAAATGCTTATGAAAACAAATAAGGAGATGGACTAGTCAAAAACCTGTTGATTCTGTCAGATTTTAACTGCTTACCTTTTTTCCCTTAAAGGGGCACTATGGTGAAAAATTTTAAAATTTAAAATATGTGCAAACATAGACAAATAAGAAGTACATTTTTTCCAGAGTAAAATGAGCCATAAAATACTTTTCTCCTATGAGCAACAGAAAAAGTTCATAAACGCTCTGTACCCCCAACATCTACTACGATTAAGGGCGGATGGTAGGCCCGATACGCGTGAGTTGATCCTGTGATTTTATTGCACTGTCTGTGGATTTTTCAAATAAATATTAGCAGGGGCGTAGCAATAGGGGTGCAGAGGTAGCGACCGCATCGGGGCCCTTGGGCCAGAGGGGCCCTCCCTCAACCACAGTATTAGCTCTCTATTGGTCCTGTGCTCATAATTATCACTTCTATAGATACTTTGCATAGTGGTCATTATTAACACACTGTTCCCCATCTCCTTCTTGCACCTCTGACACTGTAGTTGCCATTGGTGCGCCATATCAATTGCTATGTATAGAGTGCTTGGGGGGCCCCAATGTAAAACTTGCACCGGGGCCCACAGCTCCTTAGCTACGCCACTGAATATTAGCCTTTTTACTTCAACCTGTTCTGGTCTGCGGATCCCTCTTTGCTCAACTTTTCTCCCATGTTGCTGTCACTTACAGTAGGTAGTAGAAATCTGACAGAAGCGACAGGTTTTGGACTAGTCCATTACTCATAGGGGATTCTCAGCAAGGCTTTTATTCTTCATAAAGATATTCCCTAAAAGGATTTAAACAATGATGCTGGCCAGCTTCCCTGTTCATTACAGTTTTTTGCCAGTTAGACAGAGCAACTGCCATTCACTAAGTGCTTTTGAAAATAAATAAATCCCTGAGAATCCCCCATGAAGAGATGGACTAGTCCAAAGCCTGTCGCTTCTGTCAGATTTCTACTACCTACTGTAAGTGACTAGTGATGTCGCGAACCTCCGATTTTCGATTCGCGAACTTCCGCAGAAGGTTCGGTTTGCGGAAAAGTTTGCGAACCGCAATAGACTTCAATGGGGATGCGAACTTTGAAAAATAGAAAAAATTATGCTGGCCACAAAAGTGATGGAAAAGATGTTTCAAGGAGTCTAACACCTGGAGGGGGGCATGGCGGAGTGGGATACATGCCAAAAGTCCCCGGGAAAAATCTGGATTTGACGCAAAGCAGCGTTTTAAGGGCAGAAATCACATTGAATGCTTAATTGCAGGCCTAAAGTGCTTTTAAACATCTTGCATGTGTATACATCAATCAGGGAGTGTAATTAGAGTTCTGCTTCACACCGACACACCAAACTCACCGTGTAACGCACCGCAAACAGCTGTTTGCGTAGTGACGGCCGTGCTGGACTGGTACACACCATGGTGAGAGTGCAGACCGTGGGGGTTTTCAAGCCCATATGGTCGCCGGGCTGTGGTAGCTCAATGATAGAACAACAGTAATTGTCCAGCTGATCAAATTTGGTCTGACCACAATGAAGCAACGATCTTATTATCTTTTGTATCCCACCCCCACCGGAGACTCTCAAATAGCCGGCGGTCATTGCTTCATTGTGATACGCAAGCCCCTTCACCGCGGCAAGGTAATGATCACGAAGGGGGATGGGCACATGTACATGCCTTTTGTTTTTTTGTTGCAGCCGTCCGCAGTGCAGCCAGTAAAATTAGGCAGGCATGTACACGCACCAGAAAAATTAGTGTAGCGGACGCTGCTAGCAGCGGCCCTAAAAATTCAGGAATCCGCCTAGAGTCCTGGACCCTGTTGGTGGTGGCGGAGAAGGCAGTCAAGCGGCCTGCAGGCAGAGATGCTGTGTGTGGGGACTGACTTAGTCTTCGGTCGTGCAGTAGCCTCCCGTGATCCATTCCTCAATCCTCATTCATTTTGATAAAGGTCAGGTACTGAACACTGTCGTGACTTAGGCGACTTCTCTTCTCAGTGACAATGCCTCCAGCTGCACTGAAGGTCCTTTCTGACAGGACGCTTGCGGCAGGGCAAGAGAGAAGTTGTATGGCAAATTGGGACAGCTCTGGCCACAGGTCAAGCCTGCGCACCCAGTAGTCTAAGGGTTCATTGTCACTGCTCGCAGTGTCTACATCCACACTCAAGGCCAGGTAGTCGGCTACCTGCCGGTCCAGGCGTTGGTGGAGGGTGGATCCGGAAAGACTATGGCGAGGAGTTGGACTAAAGAATGTCCGCATGTCCGACATCACCCTGAGATCGCTGGAGCGTCCTGTCCTTGCCTGCGTGGACTTGGGAGGAGGAGGGTTACTGCCAGTGGTACCTTGATTGCGTTGTGTAGCCACATCACCCTTAAACGCATTGTAAAGCATCATCGACAGCTTGTTCTGCAAGTGCTGCATCCTTTCCGCCTTGTGTTGAGTTGGTAAGAGGTCCGCCACTTTGTGCTTGTACCGAGGGTCTAGTAGCGTGGCCACCCAGTACAGGTCATTCGCCTTGAGTTTTTTGATACGGGGGTCCCTCAACAGGCTGGACAACATGAAAGAGGCCATCTGCACAAAGCTGGATGCAGACGTACTCTCCTCTTGCTCTTCCTCAGTGACGGGACGCAACTCTTCTTTCTCCCCCCAGCCACGAACAATACCACGGGAACGTGGAGCAGCATAAGCCCCCTGTGATGGCTGCCGCGGTTGTTCTTCTTCCGCCGCCTCTTCCTCCTCCACAGAAACACCTTCCTCATCATCACCATCATCAGAGTCTGACTCCTCTCCTTCCCCACACGACTCCTCTTCTTCCTCCTCCTCCTCCCCCCTCTGTGCTGCCGCAGGTCTTGTGAAAACATCGGGTTCGAATGTAAATCACTCCCATGACTCCTGCTGCCGTAACTCTCCTCGTTCACGCTCCTCCACAGCTGTATCCACCACTCTACGCACGGCACGCTCCAGGAAGTAGGCATAGGGGATCAAGTCGCTGATGGTGCCCTCATCGCGACTCACCAGTTTGGTCACCTCCTCAAAGGGCTCCATGACCCTGCATGCATTTCGCATCAGTGTCCAGTTGTTGGGCTACAACATCCCCATCCTCCCAGATTGTGTCCTTGTACTGTAATGATACAGGTACTGGGTGACGGCTTTCTCCTGGTCTAGCAGGCGAGAGAACATCAGCAGGGTGGAATTCCAGCGAGTCGGGCTATCGCAAATCAGGCGTCTCACCGGCAAGTTGTTTCTACGCTGAATGTCCGCAAAGCGTGCCATGGCCTTGTAAGAGCGCCTGAAATGCCCACACAACTTCCTGGCCTGCTTCAGGACGTCCTCTAAGCCTGGGTACTTGGACACAAATCTTTGCACGACCAGATTCAGCACATGTGCCATGCAGGGTACATGTGTCAGCTTTCCCAAATTCAACGCGGAAATGAGATTGCTGCTGTTGTCACACACCACGTTGCCGATCTCAAGCTTGTGCGGGGTCAGCCATTGCTCCACCTGTTTGTTAAGAGCAGCCAGGAGAGCTGCTCCAGTGTGACTCTCCGCTTTGAGGCAAGACATGTCTAACACTGTGTGACACCGTCGTACCTGGCATGCAGCATAGGCCGTGGTGTGTGGGGGCTGTGCAGCTGGAGAGGAGATCGCGGCACCAGCCAAGGAGGAGGAGGAGGATGACGACAGCGAAGAGGTGGTAGCAGGTGGAGAGGAGGTGGCTGGAGGCCTGCCTGCAAGCCGTGGAGGTGTAACAAGTCGGTCCTCTGCGCAGCCACGTACTCCCTGCTTGCTGCCATCGGTCACCAGATTGGCCCAATGGGCTGTGTACGTAATGTAGCGGCCCTGCCTGTGCTTGGCAGACCAGGCATCCGTGGTCAGGTGGACCCTTGACCCAATGCTCTTCGCAATAGATGATACCACTTGCCTCTCAACTGCACGGTACAGTTTGGGTATGACCTTTTGTGAAAAATAATTGCGGCCTGGTATCTTCCACTGCGGTGTACCAATGGCCACAAACTTACGGAAAGCCTCTGACTCCACCAGCTTGTATGGTAATAGCTGGCGAGCTAATAGTTCCGCCACGCCAGCAGTCAGACGCCGGGCAAGAGGGTGACTGGCAGACATTTGCTTTTTACGCTCAAATACTTCCTTTCCGGACAGCTGGGTACTGCTGTGGGCAGAGGAGAAGGAACCGCTCAAGGGAAGAGGTGGTGTGGAGGAGGGTGGCTGTGAAGGTGCAAGGGAGAAAGCGGATGAAGACGATGCACCTGAAGGAGTAAGAGGAGAAGGAGGGTGGCTTGTCTTTTGGGTGCTGCTTTTCCTCAGGTGTTCTTGCCATAGCTGTTTATGCCTTTTCTCCAGGTGCCTTCGTAAGGCACTTGTCCCTTCGTGAGAGTTGGCCTTTCCACGGCTCAATTTTTGCTGGCAGAGACAACAGATGGCTTTGCTCCGATCTGAGACACACATGTTAAAAAATTTCCAAACCGCTGAGCCCCCCTGGGGTGATGGCGCTACGGTGGCATCAGCAGCTGACGTTGAAGGGCATGTTGGCTGGCTGTCCATAGCTGGCGATACATGGCGCCGGACACTGCCCCCAGCTGTTTCTGAGGACGAGCTCCCTCTGCTTCTATCATGGAGTCGTCTCCTCCTACTCCTCTCTGACTCCCCCTCTGAACTGTCTCCCTGGTCATCTCCTCTACTGGGAACATACGTGGCATCCGTATAATCGTCATCATAATCCTCCTGCACAGCTTCTCTTTCCTCAGACACCTCCTCAACTGCACCAACTTCAGGTGGTTCATCATCCTCCTCCTCACACGTTACGTCCATACTATCGCCACCTAACTCAGACGTATGAGGTGGTGTACCTGCGCCTTCTTCTTGTTGTTGCAGTAGTGGCTGTGAATCAGTGATTTCACCACCACCACCACCAAATAACTCCTGCGAAGTGTCAAATGCAGCGGAGGTGGTGCTTGTTGTAGCGCTGGTGGCTGCGGGAGATGAGGTGTTCTGTGTTAAAAACTCAAGCACGTCCTCACAATTTTGGGAAGTGATAGCACGTGCCTTCTTCTGAGCACTGTATTTTGGGACAGGTCCGCATGAAATCACAGCAACACCACCTCGCACAGACCTGCTGGTGCCTAGTGGCCTTCCTCTGGGTCTGCCTTTACCTCTTCCTCTACCTGGTTTGTCCATGTTGTCCATCTCGGGGGGAAGCTAGGTATATGCAGTGAGCTGGGTTTACTCAACACAACAGGTAGTTATATGCAGTGAGGTGGGTTCACTCAACACAACAGGTAGTTAGATGCAGTGAGCTGGGTTCACTCAACACAACAGGTAGTTAGATGCAGTGAGGTGGGTTCACTCAACAGTAAAGGTAGTTATATGCAGTGAGGTGGGTTCACTCAACACAACAGGTAGTTATATGCAGTGAGGTGGGTTCACTGAACAGCAAAGGTAGTTAGATGCAGTGAGCTGGGTTCACTGAACACAACAGGTAGTTAGATGCAGTGAGCTGGGTTCACTGAACAGTAAAGGTAGTTAGATGCAGTAAACAGGGTTCACTCAACACAACAGGTAGTTAGATGCAGTGAGGTGGGTTCACTCAACAGTAAAGGAAGTTATATGCAGTGAGGTGGGTTCACTCAACGCAAAGCTAGGTATATGCAGTGATGAGGTGGGTTAAGTAAACACAACAGGTACTGGGGTATATGCAGTACTGGGTAGTACAATGTGCAGCTCCCTGTCACACACACAGGTAGTCACTGAATGTGCTGGGCTGCTGGCAGTGGCACACACAATATCAATTAGCAAGGCTGTGCATGCAACAAAAGTGTCAGTTTGACACACAGAAAAAAAAAAAAAAAAGAACAGGATTAGCTCTGAAAAGAGCTATTGAGGGGTGCTATAAAAGCAATAATAATCAGCCAGGAGCAAGCTAAGCAGCCAAGAACCCAACTAATCTGTTCCTAGGAGAACAATCTGCAGCAGCTCGCCCTAGTCTGTCTAATAGCAGGCAGACGAGTGAATGTAATGGCCGCCGGACCCTGCCTTATATAAGGGGGGGTGGGGCTCCAGGGCTTAGTGTAGCCTGAATGGCTACAATGTGCCTGCTGACTGTGATGCAGAGGGTCAAAGTTGAACCTCATAGTGCATTATGAGGCGAATCGAACTTACGCAAAAGTTCGCCTGGTGCAGGCGAACGCGAACCACCGAAGATCGCCGGGAACCGTTCGATACATCTCTATAAGTGACAGCAACATAGGAGAAAAGTCATTTATGGCTCATTTTACTCTGAAAAAAACGTACTTCTTGTCTATGTTTGCACATATTTTAAATTGTAAAATTTTTCGCCACAGTGCCCCTTTAATGATAATTAAGGGAGTGTTCCCTTAAGGATTATCACTTTTCAAAGCATATACAGAAGTGATCATTGCCAGCATAGCACCATTGAAGGGCTAATACTGCAGTTGACGGTCCTTAGTTTGACCCTCTTGTCCAAGGGCCCCAATGTGATTGCAACATCTGCACCGCCTATTTTTACACCACTGCGCAGTGGATCACCACTGACAGTTGCCCATCATTCTTTAGTAAATGAGGCCCTCAGCCTTTTCGGGAGCCCTCTCCAGGCGGACTCGGTGACGTTCCTTGGAAATGTTTGCGGACACACAAATATGCTGCTTACTTCCTCTGTGGAGTCACCGCAAGGCCGGATCTGTTTGGGAGAACGGTTTATACAACATACAAACATCCAGTTATCACAGATTATATAGACAACAATCTTTCACTTGACGGCCTTGCTCTGGACTTTGTTAACATTAGCGTAAGCAAGCGATTCTTTTTCGGAGTGTTTGTGCTTTGCTGTGAGTCACAGGAGGACACCCTCGGCGTGGTTTGATCTGCAGGACATGGTAAATGATCTAACGGGGCGAGCGGGCGGCGGTCGCGTTGGGCTGCGTTCTTTCTCTGATACTCTTGGCTCTACTCCAGCTCCCGCTACATCAAAGGTGTTGGCTAAGGCTGGAGAATAGGCAGACACGGTAACGCAGCGCGGAATTTACTCCTGATGGGCCCTCAAGGCACAAAAAAGATGACAAGTGATGTCATTTGCAGCCCACTGAAGTGGTAAACCACAATTCTATGGCCGATACAGGTCGGCAGAGAAAATGGCATGCGTTTCGCACAACACGGAGGTGGAGGGAACGTAATTGCTACAAATCTCCATGTACGGATGTTGGATCTGCTCTCTCGAGTGATTTGTCTTTCCGGACTCTAATTTTACCAGCTAGGCAGCCTAAAATAAGACACGTCATGGGGGGTCAGTCCATGCAAAATGTTCAGATTGATCTGCAGACAGAAATATTGTTCTGCCTTTCAAATGTGGCTCAATGGCTGATGCAGCTTTCCACGATCTACTAAAGATTGAAAATATGGAACTCCCTGTGACTGGAGCTCCTGGCAGCTGGGAGACCAGTTTTCTTGTAGTGCTCACCTTAACTGGTCTAAGACACACCTCTTGCTGGCTTACAGGGCTGAGCAGAGCAGAGGTATATCTAGGGAACACAGCACCTATGGCCAACCCAGGAAAGGGGGCACACCCTCCAACGATTTAGTCAGGGGCGTTGAAAATGGGTGTGGTCACACACCTGAATGTGGGTGTGGTCATGGGTGGAACCAAATTTACATTAACTTAACAGCAGTCTAAGTAGGCCTGACCAGCAAAATGTTAGATGAATCCCCCACTGCATTAATTAATACAATAAACAAAACAAAAGTGTAGCATATCACATAAATAGGCTGTATCACTTAAACATAACTAGGCAGAGTTACCTGGCTTCTCTGCTGGCTGGTCTGGCTTTCTGCTGGGTGGGCTGCCTGCTGCCAGGTTATCTGGAGGTTCCCCCATAGAATTCCCTGACTTTCTAGTGGACCGCCTCCCAGGCTCCCACAGGCCTCCCATTGAGGCACCACAACTCCTAGCATGCCCCCATTGAAGAACCACAGCTACCTGCATAAAGGCATCACAGCTCCCAGCATGCCCACCATTGAGGCACCACAGCTGACACTGCCTGGGGGACATCCGGGGCACCCCAGAATAGATCCGGGGCACGTGCTACTGATCTTTGGGACTAACGACGTCCCTGGATTTAGTCTCAGTTGAATTGGTTGTGTCCAAGTTGAGGTGAAGCATAGATGTAAGGATGGAGTATCTCAACAGGTGTCAGCTTATAGATCCCCTAAATAACAGTTAGGCAGCTTGTCCCCAAAAGATGTGACCGGGCAGCAGAATGTCCCCCAGATAAATACTAGAACGCGATTTGTAATTGCCCTGCAAGAGACAGGTGTGCTTTATACAGTACATGAGCTCACACAATCACTTCAAAACAGTCCGATCTCCATGGGAATCATCTCCACAGATAGACTGTTTAAGGAAATGGTGTCATAATGTAGCTGCTGTATAAATTCACTTTGTCCGCATCTGTCGCACTACTTAAGAGCCGTGACATATAGATTCTGCTCGCTGTAATAGACTCCGCCTCTTTGCTCGCTGCATTGCAGACACAAAGCAGACAGGCTCTGAAATATGTCTTTCTTCAGACGGAGATCCTTACGTTATCTATACAGCCACAGCATCCACAGCTGCTTCACACTTCCTGTCTTCCAGGCCCTTTGTAGGGTTGGTCAATAAAGCTACATACACAGCGAAAGATAATCGTGTGAAACGAGTGACAAGCGATCATTCCGCGATCAAAGATCTTGAGCGATTGGCTGTGAACAGCGGCAGAAGGCTGTAACTGATATGGCAAACGATCGTTAAACAATAGGATCGTTGAAGCTAAAGTGAACCGAAAAAAAGAAAATCTGATACTCACCTAAGGAGAGGGAAGGCTCTGGGTCCTATAGAGCAGTGTTTCTCAACATTTTATTGGGATATACCCCTTTCAAAGCCGTGTATTCACCAAGTAACCCCTAGCATAGTAAACATTATCACAAGCAGCCCATTGACAAATATATATTTAATCGTAGTAGAGATAATTGGTTCTAAACAATTTCCAAGAATTTACTTTTGCTTTTAATTAGCTAAAATACTAATTTGGTGTTTAACCATTTATGCCTCAATATGGTTGGGAATGAGTCCCAGGTAACAGAGAAAGGAACTCTTGTTAGTGTAACGATCCACACTTCAGCACACCACTATGCTCAAATAGTACCAGGTTTCTTTATAGGAGGATCGATTTAAATCAAGTGAAGCCACAAAATAGCGATCTGTTTCCAAAAGTTTTTGTTTCATACTTTATTATATTCCCCAAAAATTATTTTTCTTCTTCAAAAAGGTAAAAAAATTATTTGTAAAGCAGCAGAAGAATTTGTGGTACAGACATATAAAAAGCAATACAAACAGCAGATCATAGACACTGTGTGCTTTGTTTGATGAAAAAAGGTAATTTTAGTTCAGGCGACGACACTAGTCCGTTTCGGGTTATTGACCCTTCGTCAGGCCTTTACAAAGCATAGAGAATTATCTTAACCAGAGAATATGTACAGTCATAAAAGACCAAAAATGAATTTGATTAGTAAAGAGGTATCTGTTTCAACCAGACACAACCCGGCACCTGACTGATGGCTAACATAGGGAAACTCAGCTGCAAACACAGTGTTTTTCACAGCTGAGTTTCCCTATGTCAGCCATCAGTCAGGTGCCGGGTTGTGTCTGGTTGAAACAGATACCTCTTTACTAATCAAATTCATTTTTGGTCTTTTATGACTGTACATATTCTCTGGTTAAGATAATTCTCTATGCTTTGTAAAGGCCTGACGAAGGGTCAATAACCCGAAACGGACTAGTGTCGTCGCCTGAACTAAAATTACCTTTTTTCATCAAACAAAGCACACAGTGTCTATGATCTGCTTTTTGTATTGCTTTTTATATGTCTGTACCACAAATTCTTCTGCTGCTTTACAAAGAATTTTTTTACCTTTTTGAAGAAGAAAAATAATTTTTGGGGAATATAATAAAGTATAAAACAAAAACTTTTGGAAACAGATCGCTATTTTGTGGCTTCACTTGATTTAAATCGATCCTCCTATAAAGTAACCATTTATGCCGCCTGGACATGATCCTCACCTCCAGGCGGCTGCTGTGCGCGTGCCTCCGTGCCGCCCCCTAGTAGCCCAGTGATCAATCAATGGGAACATGGTTCCCGCTAATTGATCCAAGTCCCCAGCAGAAAAACCAACGGCTTCTCATCAGAGGCCACGGTCTTTCTGGAAAAAAAAAAAAGTTTCCATCCTCTATATCAGGGGTCTCAAACTCAATTTACCTTGGGGCCGCAGGAGGCAAAGTCAGGATGAGGCTGGGCCACATAAGGAATTTCACAATCGAGCCGCCTCTTCCCGCCCCTCTCACTCTTCCTTCACAGAGAGGGGCGGGGAGAAGCGGCGATCCGTGCGGCGATTGACGTCAGGAGGGGCAGAGCTGAAGCTGAAAGCTCTGCCCCTTCCAGGAAATGCCGGCGGATTGCCCCCCGGGCATTTGGGGGCTCTGCAGCCCTCGTTTAGTGGTGGAGCACTGAAGCGAACTATAAGGAAGCTTTTGCCGGCGAGGGCCACAAAATATTGTATCGAGGGCCGCAAATGGCCCGCGGGCCGCGAGTTTGAGACCCCTGCTCTATATGCTTCCGGGAAGCTAGGGGACTGGAAAAAAACATCACTGTGGCTATCTTGTGGCCAAATAGTAAAACTAAATCTACATACATTTTTGGTACAATAAACACACATTTTTACATTTAAAGAGAACCCGAGGTGGGGATCGTACAAAGAAATCTATACACAGAGGCTGGGTCTGGCTATAGTGCCCAGCCTCTGTTGCTAGGTGAATCCTCGCTAAGTCCCCCCTGCGCTCCGCTCTCCCCCATAAAATACACGCAGCGCGTCGCAGCGGGCTGTATTTACCTCACTAGTGTCACTCACGGCACTCCCCCACCTCCTGCAGAGCGCCGGTCCCCGCCCACATCCCTTCCCTCGCCGCTGATTGGAGGGAAGGGACGTGGGCGGGGACCGGCGCTCTGCAGGAGGCGGGGGGAGCGGCGTGAGTGACATTAGTAAGGTAAACAGCGCGGCCGTAATTTATGGGGGAGAGCGGGGCGCAGGGGGCACTTCAGGGGGATTCAACTAGCAACAGAGGCTGGGCACTATAGCCAGACCCAGCCTCTGTGTATAGATTTCTTAGTACGATCCCCACCTCGGGTTCTCTTTAAAATTAACCGTTTATTTCCCACACCAAAAATTACCCAAATAAAATTTTTAATGAAAAAAAAATTACAATAAAACAAAACAAAACATAAATAGTTACCTAAGGGTCTGAACTTTTTAAATATGCATGTCAAGAGGGTATATTACAACCATTTTTTAAATTATAAGCTTGTAAATAGTGATGGACGCAAAACTGAAAAAATGCACCTTTATTTCCAAATAAAATATTGGCGCCATACATTGTGATAGGGACAAAATTTAAATGGTGTAATAACTGAGAGAAATGGTCAAAAAAAAATACATAGGTTTTAATTATGGTAGCATGTATTATTTTAAAGCTATAATGGCCGAAAACTGAGAAATAATGATTTTTTTCCATTTTTTTTCTTACTTTTCCTGTTAAAATGCATTTATAAAAAAATAATTATTAGCAAAATGTACCACCCAAAGAAAGCATAATTAGTGGCAGAAAAAACAAGATATAGATCAATTCATTGTGATAATTATTGATAAAGTTATTGGTGAATGAATGGGAAGTGAAAATTGCTCTGTTGCATAAGGTAAAAAATCCCTGCAGGCTAAAATGGTTAAAGAGACTCCGTAACAAAAATTGCATCCTGTTTTTTATCATCCTACAAGTTCCAAAAGCTATTCTAATATGTTCTGGCTTACTGCAGCACTTTATACTATCACAGTCTCTGTAATAAAACAACTAATCTCTCTTTTGTCAGACTTGTCAGCCTGTGTCTGGAAGGCTGCCAAGTTCTTCAGTGTTGTGGTTCTGCTATGAACTCTCCTTCCAGGCCCCTCTATGCACACTGCCTGTGTGTTATTTAGGATTAGAGCAGCTTCTCTCTTCTCCCTTATCTTTTACAAGCTGGATAAATCGTCCTCTGAGCTGGCTGGGCTTTCACATACTGAAGAATTACAGACACAGGCAAAGCTGTTTGCAGGAAGAAACGAGCAGCCTGAAACTTCAGTGCATGAGAGATGCAGGGGGAAAAAAACACACAAATAATCTCTTGAGATTCAAAAGGAATGCTGTATACAGCCTGCTTGTGTATGGATGTATTTTCTATGTGTGGACATACTGTACATCAACCTACTTCCTGTTTTGGTGGCCATTTTGTTTGTTTATAAACAAACTTTTTAAAACTGTTTTTAACCACTTTTAATGCGGCGGGGAGCGGCAAAATTGTGACAGAGGGTAATAGGAGATGTCCCCTAACGCACTGGTATGTTTACTTTTGTGCGATTTTAACAATACAGATTCTCTTTAAATACGATTTTCTAAAATTCTAAATTTGTTATTCTAAGCCAAATAAAAAAAAAATGAGTTTTACTCACCTGGGGCTTCCAGCAGCCCCCTGCAGCTGTCCGGTGCCCACGTAGACTCGCTACGATGCTCCTGGCCCCGCCGGCAGCCACTTATGGTTTCGGCAACAGGAGCCGACAGGCCGGGAAAGCGAGTGATTCTTCCTGTTCCTGGCCGTAATAGCGCCCTCTATGCTGTTATAGCATATATCATATAACAGCATAGAGGGCGCTATTACGGCCAGGAACGCAAAGAATCACTCGCTTTCCCGGCCTGTCAGCTCCTGTTGCCGAAACCGTAAGTGGCTGCCGGAGGGCCCAGGAGCATCGGAGCGAGTCTACGTGGACACCGGACAGCTGCAGGGGGCTGCAGGAAGCCCCAGGTGAGTAAAACTCATTTTTTTTTATTTGGCTTAAGTGTCCCTTTAAGTATATCAAGCCCGAGTACCCCCTGGAACCATCAGAAGTACCCCTCCCCGGGGTACCCGTACCACATGTTGAGAACCAAGACTATAGAGCAGAGTTCCCCAACTATGTCCTCAAGGCCCACCAACAGTATATGTTTTGCAGGAAACCACAAGCATGCACAGGTGGGGTAATTAGTGAGAGCTGATTAACTACCTGTGTGGATTTCCACAAAACATGCACTGTTTGTGGGCCTTGAGGACAGGGTTGGGGAACACTGCATAGAGCCTTCCCATTCTTCTCACGGTCCCCTTGTTTCAGCAATTCCCACCGGAGGAGGCTGCTGAAGTCTTTGGGAGCCCGAGTGCTCCAGAAAATGGGCGGCTCCGAGCCTTCAGGATCACTTAGGCTCCCGAAGACTTACAAAGGCTGCTTCAGTGACAGAGAGCAATGCGGCGACCGTGAGAGGAATGGGAATGCTCTATAGGACCCAGAGCCTTTCCTCTCCTTAGGTAAGTATGGTTTTTTTTTGTTCAGTTTACATTAGCGTTGAAGCGGAGTTAAAGTAACTTGTCTATATTTCTTATCTAAAGTTTAGATAGTTTACACAACATATCTAGCTGCAAACAGCTTCAATAGTTTATGATTATTTATTAATGTGATACAATGAGGGCAGCCATGTTCTGTTTGTCACATTGTCACAGGCTGAGGACTGGAGATGCTATCCGCTTACCTGTGTGTAAATTCACTCCCCTCTCCTCCTCCCCTCTGCCTCTGAAATCAATGGCTAGTAACCTCCTCCTCCTGCCCAGACTGAGCTCCCATAAGCCCTCAGTAGTTCTGAGCCTGTGCAGTATAGCCCGGAAGACGTCCGGCGATGACGTCATCGCACACCAGTGAGACGCAGATTGAAGCGCAGAAGAAGCCGACCTGGCAGCCGGCCTGGCCAGGTCGGGCCCGCCACCGGAGACCACCGGGAGCCTGCGGAGCGGCGCCGAGGGCACCTCCTGCCTGCCACGGGCTGGAGGAAGCCCCAGGTGAGTGGATTTGGGTTTTTATTTTTTTTTTGCCTGTGCCTAAACCTTCCCTTTAAGGCAACAACATCAACAAAACATTTGTAAAGCGCTTTTTCTCTCCCATAGGACCCAAAGCGCATAGATATGCCTCAGATCAGTATATAGTTGCGGTTTGTGAAAATATTATGTGATCATAAATGCCAGACTAAAGGGGTGGCTTTTTAGTTTTGATTGGTGGAGATTGGTATGGAAGGGTATTCCAAAGGATAGGGGCAGCATGACATAAGGCTCTGGTTCCAAAGATTTTGGGGGTGATCAAATTAATAGATCCTGTTGATTTGAGGTTGGGGAAATTTCAAGCTGCATAAAGTTCGATAAAATGAGCATAACAATTTGAATCGGCTCAGAATTATTTGCATCATACCAATTATATAGAGAAATATGCGGAATGTAGCATGCACATCACCTGTTGGCGAGTGCTATTACTGACACCGGCCAGATTCCGGATTACGATTCATGGCTCAATGAATCTATCTGTATATAACTGGTGTGCCGACAGCAAATGCTTTACTTGATTGAAATTGTTGCAATTGTACATCGTATTACTATGCACATTAGAAGATTTGCTTTATATGTCACAGCATGGCACAAACTGAGAGGAGAAATCCACAGTGACAATCACTGCACACTATGTCACAGCATGCCACAGACTGAGAGGAGGAATCCACAGTGACAATCGCTGCACACACTACATCACAGCATGCCACAGACTGAGAGGAAGAATCCCGAGTGACAATCGCTGCACACTATGTCACAGCATGCCACAGACTGAGAGGAGGAATCCACAGTGACAATCGCTGCACACTATGTCACAGCATGCCACAGACTGAGAGGAGGAATCCACAGTGACAATCGCTGCACACTATGTCACAGCATGCCACAGACTGAGAGGAGGAATCCACAGTGACCATCACTGCACAGTACATCACAGCATGCCACAGACTGAGAGAAGGAATCCACAGTGACAATAGCTGCACACTACATCACAGCATGTCACAGACTGAGAGGAGGAATCTACAGTGACAATCGCTGCACACTATGTCACAGCATGCCACAGACTGAGAGGAGGAATCCACAGTGACCATCACTGCACAGTACATCACAACATGCCACAGACTGAGAGAAGGAATCCACAGTGACAATAGCTGCACACTACATCACAGCATGTCACAGACTGAGAGGAGGAATCTACAGTGACAATCGCTGCACACTATGTCACAGCATGCCACAAACTGAGAGGAGAAATCCACAGTGACAATCACTGCACACTACATCAGAGCATGCCACAGACTGAGAGGAGGACTCCACAGTGACAATCACTGCACACTATGTCACAGCATGCCACAGACTGAGGAGGAATCCACAGTGACAATCACTGCACACTATGTCACAGCATGCCACAGACTGGGAGGAGGAATCCATAGTGACAATCGCTACACACTATGTCACTTCACAGCATGGCACAGACTGAGAGGAGCATAAATGGACTGGAAACCTAACAAGGTCCACAGACTGCTTACCCACTGTACATCTATCCCACCCCCAATCCCAACTTCCTTTCATGTCCTCCATTTCCCCTTGCTTAGCCACATAATGACAATTGAACACACACACACACACACACATATACCGAGTGTAGTTGTGGTCGTAGAGAGTGCACCAACAGTTTATTACTAAATGAGGGACATATGTTATCATTTTAACCATGACGAGTTGTAGAATTGTAGAATAAATTTTTGTGTGCCTTAAAGCTTGGATTCACATCTCATAAAAAAAAAAGAAAAAAAAATAGGTAGGGACAAACTCAATCCAACATAAAAAGTCATTTTCAAAATTATGATCAAACTTGGGAAAGTTTTAGGAAAACTTTTAACCATGATAAATAGTAGAATAGAGTTTAGAGAGTTTTAGGGTTGAGGCCCATGTCTTGTGTGTTCTTTTTAGTGACAAACTGAATCAAAAGCAATTAATTTTTCGCATATCCTGTACCAAAATAAAAGACTTGTAAAATGAAAACAAAGTAACAGAATATAAAACAAAAACATGTATTGTTACCTTAGGAACTTGGCTCTTTAAATATGTATGCTATAAGGGTATATTCCTATTATTTTTGCAAATAAGGTCTTGTAATCATCGATAGTGCACTATGAGAAAGCAAAAAAACTGAAAAAAGGCATCTTTATTTACGTACAATATTTTCACCATACATTGTACTAGGACATGTTCTAAATATAAAAACCAGGATGGAAATAAAATGTGTGGGTTTAACTTATAGTTAGCACTGTTTATTGTAAAGCTATAATGGATGTAAATCGAGAAATAGCATGTTTTTTTTTCTTTTTATTCCCTTATTTTCCCTTTAAAATGCATAGAAAATAAGGTTATTACTAAACAAAATTATCACACACTAAAATACTAATTTGTCCTGAAATCAAACAATATATAGATAATTTAGATGTGATAAGTAGTAATAATGTTATTGGTGAATGAATGGGATCAGCACCGATATGTGAAAATTGCTCTCGTCCTGAAGTGGTTAGGCTATGCCTGTATGTATCCTGGTCATGCCAACAAAGCTATTTTTGATTTCAATGGACGTGTGAACACACATGTTCATATATAGACCTCCCATGAGCTTATGCAGTAGCTGGGCCATAATTTGCTATCATATCTCCAGAAACACCCGTCTGTAGTGCATACATTTAAAAAAGTTGCGGTCAAAGCTGAGCGTGATTTATTTTTACTTGAGAACTATCGATAAATAACGGTATTTGTAATGTAAAATCGTTAATTCTGATTATTACCCGTACATTAACGAAATTGCTTAATGAAATATACTGTTTTAAAACAGATTGGAGTTGATAACGAAAATATATTAACGTTAAATATTGTAATGTAATTCAACAATACATCTTAACCCAACCCTACTTTCACACAGAATCCTCCCTTGGTGGTGCAGAACCCTAACCACCCCCCTGGTGGTGGCTAACACTAACCACCCCCCTGGTGGTGCCTAACACTAACCACCCCCCTGGTGGTGCCTAACCCTAACCACCCACCCGGTAGTGCCTAACCTTAACCACCTCCCCTGCATAAATACCCTTTTACACATAGAAAAAATAATATCGTAATAACACATATTATCGTAAATAAATCATTACATATAATGACCTATTATCGTAATTACATCATTACATCTTTATTCATCGTAATGTCACATATATCAATGAAAATCTAGATTTAGTTTCACAAACTTCTATCTATCAATCGTACTTTATCGTTTTACATAATGATATATGATTTACATTACATAACAATAAAAATCTTTATATTCCGCAACAGCGCCCAAACATTTGCAAAGTAGAGTGAAAAATTTCAAAAACAGATAATTAACATGAAAAAGATAGCCGCGCCCATATCTTTTAGCGCTATAATTAGCTGATCTGTCTGTAGTTCCCATATGAGAACCATTCCCCTGGGCCTATCTCAGGTCCAGGAAACACGGCCTAGCGAGACGGTGCTATGGGATCTCGCCGAGAGACGTAAACTGAGTCGGGTTATGTTACAGATCCGCCCATTCCAGGCCTGATGTATACAGTAAATAATTCCATCAGTGGCTCCGAGGCTCAGGAGGACGATGAGAACCTCAGGCCGGCAGCAGACACAAAGCTCGCTGTTTATTCCTAATAGACAGAGTTTATCGTTGGAGATCTTGTAAGATTTCCTGAGTCAGACTTCACCACCTCCCTTATCAGCACACACAGGAACAAATCACTCCAGAGGCAGACAGAAGTGCAAACCTCCCAGCTCCTTTCCCTTGTTCACAACACCACACAATAGGAAGAATTAATTTACCACCGTGAAAACAGAGCTGCCTTCTGACAGGTTCTTCAAAGGGTGGTTTTCTTCTGGGCCAGGGAAGCTTCTGGCTACAGGAGCAGAGCTATGGAACTGAGAGGGTCAATGTGATAGCCACATACCTCCCAACTTTTTGAGATGAGAAAGAGGGACACTTAAGCCACGCCCCTGCCACACCCCTAACCACGCCCCCGCCAAACCCCCTAGTCACGCATAACAAGGATTTCATTAAAAAAATATGTTGATTTATAATTCAAACCACACTAGTCCTTTCTATCCTGGTTTATTATCCTTTATAGTAATATCAATTTAATTTAGAATGGGAATAAAGTTTAGTCAATCAAACACATGTTTTGGTTCACAGTGGTCAGTTGCACTACTAACACATTATTATGACCATGAACTGCAATGGAGACTAGCCATAGACTTTAATACAAATCCTGCATGTAGCGAGTTAGAATAACGCAATAAGTTACTGTGAACAGGGGCGTGGCAATAGGGGTTGCAGAGGTTGCAACCGCATCGGGGCCCTTGGGCCAGAGGGGCCCTCCCTCTACTAAAGTATTAGCTCTCTATTGGTCCTGTGCTCATAATAATCACTTTTATAGATACTTTGAATAGTGGTAATCATTAACAAGTTGCTCCCCGTTCCCTTCTTGCACCTCTGACACTGTAGTTGTCCTTTGCTGCGCCGTATCAAATGTTACGTATAGAGTGTTTGGGGGGCCCTAATGTAAAACTTGCATCGGGGCCCACAGCTCCTTAGCTACGCCACTGACTGTGAACAGGCCCATAGAATTGTATGGGATGTGAGTTGATATGCAGATTTTTTTCTGCAACGCAACTGACCACTGTGAACAAGGCCTTGAAGTGACCACACACCATACAGTTTTTTACATTTCTTTTCAATTCAATATTTACAATCAATTTTCTGAATGATTTATTACATTTGAAAAATCTGACCAATGTACAATTTTTTCCCAATTATAAAAAAAATGATTGAAAATTGCTTGCTTTTCCTACATTACAAAATTGTCAATCTACCACACACCATAAAGTCTTGCAAAAAATGTATCAGAAATTTCTGACACTCTCGCTCGAGAAAGGAATCGAAATTTTCACTCAAATAAAAAAAGCTTTCGATTTCTCTGTAGATATGATTGTTTTAATCGAATTGCTGTAAAATTGGATCATTTTATTGTATTGTGTGTGTGGCCATCTTAAATATATTTAAAAGTACAGTATGTGAGGACAAACAGTGAGTTACATATGGTCATTTTGTGGTCAAATACAAAATCTCTAAAATGTTGATCTAACTGAATCCAGTCTGCTGTAAATCGATCATATTTTGAATTGCTTTGCAAATGATCGTGTAAAACAACTGCTGTAAAATTAATTTGTGCGGACAGTAATGGGGACTTGTCAAACCAGCAGATGGAACTCCAGAAAGACGTCCAGACATTCAAATTCAACATCCCTCATTGTGCACTGCTGGGATTACTGGCATGTAAAACAGGTGCATGGGAAATACAGTTATTTGATAGAATTTGTGCCAGACAATGCATTACTCAGGTGTGGGAAATGAGTAACAATGGCTCTTCCTCTGTGCAGCATGGCAGGAAGTTCTGGGCAGTCTGTATGGAGAGTCTGGTTTCCATGGTAACAGGGAAAAACAATGTACACTTCTGTTCGTTTTGGAAAAGCGCAACGGGTTTCTAACCAAAATGGAAATATATTAATAGCAATAATAATGTAAAACCATTTTAGTGGAAGTGGCAATTCATGTTAACATTTTCCAGATAAAAAAAAATGTAAACACAGTCATATTATGGAAATGACTATTATTATTGTGCATTTCTTTCAAAGGAAAATGTGGGGCTAGTCTAGTTTAGGGGCCCCAGCAGGAAACCTTATAGGGAGCAGTTCTCCAATGGCAGCACCCTCTACAGCCTTGCGATTGGCTGAATATTGTGGGTGTGGTTTACTAAAACCTATTGGAAACCTAGCAGTTTTGGAGGCTGCCGTCCACACAATCACATTGGAATTGCCCTATGAGGTTTTCTGCTAAATTAGACTAGTACCAAAAATGTTAGTGGTTTTTGGAGAAGTTTACTTTATCTATTTATTTTTTAGGCACCACCTGGGAGGAAGGGGAGTCTTAGGGTTAGGCACCACAGGGGGAGGGGATCTTAGGGTTAGGCACCACCAGGGAGGTGTTAGGGTTAGGCACCACCAGGGAGGTGTTAGGGTTAGGCACCACCAGGGGGTGGTTAGGGTTAGGCACCACCAGGGAGGTGTTAGGGTTAGGCACCACCAGGGTGGTGGTTAGGGTTAGGCACCACCACCAGGGGGGGTGGTTAGGGTTAGGCACCATCAGGCGGGTCTTAGGGTTAGGCACCACCAGGGGGGTGGTTAGGGTTAGGCACCACCAGGGGGGTGGTTAGGGTTAGGCACTACCAGGGGAGGGTTAGGCACCACCAGGGGGTCTAAGGGCAAGGCACCACCAGGGGGGTGGGTAGGGTTAGGCACCATCAGGCGGGTCTTAGGGTTAGGCACCACCAGGGGGGTGGTTAGGGTTAGGCACCACCAGGGGGGTGGTTAGGGTTAGGCACCACCAGGGGGTCTAAGGGCAAGGCACCACCAGGGGGGGGTGGTTAGGGTTAGGCACCATCAGGCGGGTCTTAGGGTTAGGCACCACCAGGGGGGTGGTTAGGGGTAGGCACCACCAGGGGGGTGGTTAGGGTTAGGCACCACCAGGGGAGGGTTAGGCACCACCAGGGGGTCTAAGGGCAAGGCACCACCAGGGGGGTGGTTAGGGTTAGGCACCACCATGGGGGTGGCTAGGGTTAGGCACCACCAGGGGAGGGTTAGGGTTAGGCACCACCAGGGGGTCTAAGGGCAAGGCACCACCAGGGGGGGTGGTTAGGGTTAGGCACCATCAGGCGGGTCTTAGGGTTAGGCACCACCAGGGGGGTGGTTAGGGTTAGGCACCACCAGGGGGGTGGTTAGGGTTAGGCACCACCAGGGGGTCTAAGGGCAAGGCACCACCAGGGGGTGGTTAGGGTTAGGCACCATCAGGGGGGGTCTTAGGGTTAGGAAGGAACCACCAAGGGGGTCTTAGGCTTAGGGTTAGGCACCAGAAGGGAAGGGCTCTGTGTGAGAGTAGGGTTAGGTTTAGCCGTAGTAAAATATTGGTAAATGTCACAGATATAGAAGTAGAATGTTGCTAAGTTTAGCGATATTTTACAAGCAGCAATTCCCTGCACCCATTCTTCCAGGCACCTTTTTCACATGTGCATTTGGGCTCTGCTGTCATTTATAGAGGGACATTTGCTCCAATGTTGCTGATCTACAATGGTATATTCCTGAGTGTGAGCTCTGCTGTCTCCTCAGTCATGTGGCCGCAGATCCATATGTATTTACCTTCTATATATTTCCATACGGCTGGCTTGTTGTGCGGAGCTGAGGGCAGCCGATGGATGGCTTCATAAGGAAGTCTCTAAACATCCCTCTGGAGATCACTTAATCTGATAATTACAACAACAAAAGTCATTTAGACAAACTGTGACCTGACCCCAGAGTTTGGAATGAAAACATTCAGCATCCTGGCCTTGTGCCCTCGTCTATTCCAGCATCTGTACTCCATCTCCCCTCACTGCGGGGAAACTATCTACCTGCGCACAGGGAGGAGGATGTAATGCCCAGACAGGTGCGGTGACATCAGCACTGAGCCCACAAGAGGAAACTGTACCTTCCTTCTCTCACCTTAAAGCGGATCCGAGATGAAAAACTAAATATAACAAGTGACTTGTCTATATATCTTATCTAAAGTTTAGATAGTTTACACAGCAAATCTATCTTCAAACCGCTTCAACAGTATATTAATATTTTTTCCTGTGATACAATGGGAGCAGACATGTTTTCTGCTTGTCACTATTACACAATTACACACACAGGCAAGCTTATCTGTATCTAGGCATGCTAATCTGCATATTCTGTGAAAACTCCACTCTTATCTCCTCCATTACACAGGCAACTGATCTGTATCTGCACTGCAGCTCTCAGATTGTGAAAACTCTGCCTCTGAAATCTATAGCTAGTAACACCTTTTTCACCTGCCCAGACTGAATTCCCACAATCCTTTGCAAGCGCCAAGGCACTCTGGAGAAACTGTGGGTGTAATTTGTTTAGTTTATAGGAAATTAGGGTATTAAAACAAAATAAAACAAGTATTTGGCTTGAGGAATGCCCTATAAACTATATGTAAGGAACACAATTATGCAAGGAGTAAAAGTTCATCTCGGATCCACTTTAAAGCCACTTGCATAAAAAGTTACATACTCTCCTAAGAGGGAAAGCTCTGTATTGATGGAGTAGAGAGTTCTGTAAACTCAGACAAGGCTGGATTTAGGCCAAGGCCGCCTAGGCCATGGCCTAGGGCACCACAGGAGCAAGGGCACCAAAGCAGCAGACTAAACTGGTGCAGCATTTGTAAGCTGGCAAATGCTGTAATGTACAGAGATCAAGCTAGCGCATGACTGTGGTACTCTGCTGCCAGCCTCCTGTGCAGCAGCCACCTTGCTCTCTGTGCACGTTTGCATTGTGGGCGGCGGCTCTGGACTTGGGCAGCATTGGAGACAGAGAGGAGGAGGAAGCTTCTGCACTGGAGACGAGCGGAGAAATGAGTGACAGTGATGGCTGCTGCAGTGTGAAGGTGAGCGGCTACCTATACTGAAAGGGGGAAGTGGGAAAAGGAGGGATTTAGGGAGTCATCTGGCTACCTATACTGGAGGGAAAAGGGGAGGGGCTCATCTGGCTACCTATACTGGACTGGAGGGAAGGAGGAGGGGTCAGTTTGCTACCTATACTGGACTGGAGGGAAGGAGGAGGGGTCAGTTTGCTACCTATACTGTAGGGGGCGGCTGGTGACAGTGGCCTTGGGCGGTAAAGAATACAAATCCGGCCCTGCACTCAGATAGTCACCCAGTATAACAAGTTAGAACTCTTTACTGAAGAAAAACATGCAGAGATATATCATACACCAGCATCAGGAAGTGCAGCTTACTTAGAACAGAGAGGAACATAGAGAATACAGGAAATAACAATATCATGAAGATCATCATCACATTTTACACACAGTGACATCTTGTGGATGTTTTACTATACTGCAGTTTAAGGTAATAATGTTGTTAAATCTCTAACATGTATCATAGAGCCTTCCTCTTCCTCTTTTGGTCTCCTTATTCCCCTGCTGCCTCCTGTTCAACTTTCTCACCACCTGCCTCTTCGGGTCTCCTCGGAAGGCTCTGGAAGTACTCAGGTCTCTTCCAAAGATGTGCGGCTCTGTACTGCGCATGCTCGAGTCCACACAGTCCTCGGAGACCCGAGTACTTCCAAAGCCTTAAAGGGTACCTGAGACGGGAAGGGAGAAAAAAAGATACATATTCCTGGGGCTTCCTCCAGCCCCCTCCAGGCTGACCGCTCCCTCGCCGTCCTCCTCCGCCATCTGCAACAGCCGCAATGGCCCCGGGAAAGTTCTCCAGTCGGTTAAATCAGGAAGTACAGTGAGCAGACCAGGGGCGTGGAGCTCTATCGCGTGGAACATGGAAGAGGTGAGTCTGTGTTGCCTGCCCGCTGTGCTGATTTCTGGAGGGAGTGCCGAATGGGGGCCCTCCCTCCTCCTGTGCTGTTCCCCGCCCCGGCCCCCCAAGGTTGGCTTGCCCAATCCCCCAGCCCCCGCTATGTGTCTGATCTGTGAGCAGCCAGATGATGTGAGGAGGTGGGCACGGAGCATAGGAGCTAATTG
Source organism: Hyperolius riggenbachi (assembly GCF_040937935.1). Lineage (NCBI taxonomy): Eukaryota > Metazoa > Chordata > Amphibia > Anura > Hyperoliidae > Hyperolius > Hyperolius riggenbachi. The sequence continues at coordinate 10,233,185 of NC_090655.1, read as the reverse complement.
TGCAGCCAGAGAGTCCGGCAGCTGGGACGCCTGGCGGTCCACCTGGGATATTGGCTGGGACATATTTATGCCTGGGACGTCTGGTCACTGTACCTCCTCCTAGGTTCTAGTGCAGTGGCTCCACCTTCAGTCCGGCCACCCCTATAGCAGGTGGTTAGAGGTAAATGCTGCCGGTGACGTCCACCCTCAGCCCCAACAAATAAACGCCAGGCCAGATCGGTGAGAGCGCAGATGGACGCACAGGGGCCGGTGACACAGACAATGGCAGGAATTACCAGTCATTAGGGTCCGCTTCCAGTGAATGGGCAGGAGAGCTGTGACATTCTGTTGTTGGGGAAGCCAGCAGCCGGCTAGGCGTGTGATGTACCCAGCCGGCTAAGCCAGCCTCCGTCATGCTGCTTTTCAGTGGTGGAATGTGCAGAATCTGCGCACTTTCTATAAATATGCGGCTGTGTTTAACCTGCGGAGAGATGACAGCTTCACCCAGACATTCACACACAGCCGGGAATGCAGATGGATTCATAGTAAAATAGCAGAGAGTGATGCGTGCTGTTTCCTTACATACAGTATGTCTGCCATCACCGCAGCACTAACATCACACCTGCAGCCTCACAGAAAGTCCAACAACAAACTGAGCGCTTGTAGAATGTGGGAGGGGTCAGAGGCTTTGGGGACGGGTTGTTATTCCTGTCTGTGTCCCCATGGACAGGTTTCCCCCTCACTTCCTGCCCCTGGGATCCACATGCAGCTTTGTGGCTCAGTGCAGACAACAAAAAGAACTAGTAAGGAGTTATAAGGCCTCTTACCAACATTTGCATATTTAGTTGCGTTTTCGGCTACGTGATTTGACACAATCTGAAGTTTAGGCACCTATGTTAATATTGGCTATAAACGGAGTTTTCTGTGCCAGATAAAATAGCAGTGGTTGCAGCAGTGCAGTTATTGGTGGGTTTGTGATGGGGGAGATGGTTAGTGTTAGGCATTGTGGTTAAGATTAGACATCAGGAAGGAGGGGCGGTTGGTCAGGGTTAGACATTTGTGAGTGAGGGTGTCAGTTAGGATTAGGCGTCAGTGAAAGGGAGGGCTCGGTTAGGTATCAGTGGGGAGGGGGCTCGGTTAGGGATAGGCGTCAGTGAAAGGGAGGGCTCGGTTAGGTATCAGTGGGGAGGGGGCTCAGTTAGGGTTAGGCATCAGGAAGGAGGGGCGGTTGGTCAGGGTTAGGCATTTGTGAGTGAGGGTGTAGGCTAGGGTTAGACATTAACCAGGGGGGGGGGGGGGGTCTGTTAAAGTGAACCTCCAGACTAAAAATCTACTCAGGAGAACTGAAAAGGCTTGGTGTTTCTTTAACCCTCTGGGCGATACAATTACATCGCCCAGGAGGGGGCGCAGCACTTTCTTTTTAATTTTTAATTTTTTAAATCATGTAGCAAGCCCTGGGCTCGCTACATGATAGCCGCTGCGCAGCGGCATCCCCCCACCCACTCCAATCGCCTTCGGCGATCAGAGTAAGCAGGAAATCCTGTTCAGAACGGGATTTCCTGCTGGGCTCTCCCGGTCGCCATGGCGACGGGGCGGGATGACGTCACCGACGTCATGGTCAGAGGGAGTCCCGATCCACCCCTCAGCGCTGCCTGGCACTGATTGGCCAGGCTGCGCAAGGGGTCGGGGAGGGGGGGGGCTGCGCGGCACGGCGGGTAGCGGCGGATCGGCGGCGAGCGGAAGTTACACGCAGCTAGCAAAGTGCTAGCTGCGTGTAACAAAAAAAAAATTATGCAAATCGGCCCCCCAGGGCCTGAGAACTCCTCCTGCGCGACATACCCCAAGCTCAGCTCGGGATTATCGCCCAGGAGGTTAATAGTTTCACAGCATCAAATCTTTGTTTTTCTTACCAAAGCATAATTTTTAGCTGCACTTTTAACTAAGCTCCACCCATCAAAGAAAAAAGCCCGTTTTTTTTTCCCTGATGCTGTGCAAAGCATGATGGGATTTCCTAGTTGTTATTCACGTTGCCTAGTAACTGGGAGGGGTGATCAGCACACAGGACAGTTGGAACTGTGTCTCATGCTCCCTGTCACCTTCTTTTCAACCAAAAAATAACTGCCCCATGAAATCAAACATTTTCCTGTTCTTTGAAAACCGTGTGGGTAAGAGATTATATTACCTATCTATTTTAATTAACATAACTAATGTAACTTAATGACAGTATGTTTGTTTAGGCTGAAGTTCCTCTTTAATGTTACGCATCAGCAGAGGGAGGGCTCTGTGTGATAATAGGGTTAGACGCCGTTCATCTCTGCCACACTCCGCATACCTCGATAACATTCAGTCATTGCCACCAGATGGAGTATTAGATAGACCCCTCCAGATGTGTAGCAATGTGGGATGCAGAGGTTGTGACCGCATTGGGGCCCCTGGACCTCAGGGGCCCTCACTCCTCCATCTTGTTAGCTTTTCATTGGTGCTCTGCTGGTAATGAACACCTCTTTATGTACATTGAACAGTAGTAATGATTCCTTACTCTGATTACACCTCTGCAGCTGTACTTGGTAGGTTTTGGGGTGCCATATCCATACAGTAATTGGGGCCTCAGGTGAAACTCGCACCGGGGGCCCCAGGCACCTTAGTTACGCCACTGGGTCCTTCTCTGATCAGAGAGGAATCTATTGCCTGCCCACACACTGCAGACACATCTCCAATAGATTCAGCATGAAACCTTATGGAAATCATCCTGCTGCCGCCCCTGAAGTGTATAGGCCCCTCCCCCTCCCATGTGCAGTGTAGAAGGCTCGCCCATCATGCCGTCAGGAATCATGACCTCCTCTGGTGTCCGGCATCACTGCAGGCGCCTGTACCATGTAATGATGTTGCTACATGTGGCATTGTCATGCAATACAGGTGCTCACAGTGACGCCGGACTCCGGAGGGAGCCCTGTTTCACTGTCCCTCTTTCCTCTTCATTTGTCCCTCTTTCAGGACTTTGTCCCTCTTTCTATGTAAATATATATATTTCTCTACTAAAAATGTGTTTGATTGACTCTAAACTTTATTCCCATCCTTTAAATTGATATATTACTAATTTTAAAATGTTACTATGAAGGAAAATGAACCAGGATAGAAAGGACCGGTGTGGTTTAAATTATAAAACAAAATTTTTTTCTTTATGCTATGCCTGACAAGGGGTGTGCCAGGGGCATGGTTAGGGGTGTGGCTTAAGTGTCCCTCTTTCTTATCTCAAAAAGTTGTGAGGTATGGGGTCCGTCAGTCACTGCGATATCGAACGCCATATTGGGGCGCCACTGGTCAAGCCCTTGCCACCCAGATTTTCCATCATTCCTGATTTTGAGCGGAAATAGATTAAAAGATCGATCAGGTGGCCATGGAGTGTTAAGGATTCTCTGTTGATTTCGATAAAATTATCGGACCGAAAGGTAAATTGGGCCAGAAAATTGAGCGATGTATGGTCTGCGGTTCCTACCCATCACCCTGTCCTGTGTGGCAGTGTGACCTCTCTGCAGATCTCTCCCAGCAGTCACTGCAGTCATGTCAGAGCATCTTTCAGCAGCAGATGCTTCAGAGAGAGATTTCTATCCGAATCACAGAGGCCGGGGCGAGTGCGAACATGAAATATCACGCTGACGTGTGCTGAGATCACGGCCTGTCTGTACACGGGGCACAGAGCAGAGGAGACGCACGGCCTGTACTATGGTACGGACCTCTCACTATTATCCTTAAAGAGGACCTGTAACCCAGGACTGAACTTCATCCCAATCAGTAGCCGATACCCCCTTTCCCATCAGAGATCTTTACTTCTTCTCAAAATAGCTCATCAATGGGGTCTGTATGGCTGATATTGTGGTGAAACCCCTCCCACAGTGTGATGTCATGACCATGGTGCTGACAGTTTGCTGTCTGTGAACCATGTTGCATTGTGGGAAATAATGGCTATTTCCAACTACCAAACAACCAGCGTCTCCCTCTTAGTAAAAAATACCTTAGCCTATCGCATTGTTAGGGGGTGTGGTTATCGCATTGTTAGGGGATGTGGTTATCGCATTGTTAGGGGGTGTGGTTATTGCATTGTTAGGGGGTGTGGTTATCGCATTGTTGGGGTGTGGTTATCGCATTGTTAGGGGGTGTGGTTTTCGCATTGTTAGAGGGTGTGTTTATAGATAATGACAGTTGGCGCTGTTTTTTCCATGTCTGCCAGTAGTAAAGATGATAACCTGCAGGCTGATTGTGGATCACGCAATATGAACAAATTACTTGGCGAATATCAATAATTTCCTGATCTCTCTACTATTTTTTAACTTTTCAGTTTTCAATGTATTGATTTTATTTCTTCCCGTTTTCGCTGAAAGTCCTCTTTAAGTATTAAATTAAACCGGGCGTGTGTACGGTCGGTCGTTCAGCTGATAAGACCGGACTTGAACTATCGGCTTGGCGGATCGTTCAAATCCAGTCTTATCAGCTGAACGACCGACCGTATACATGCCCAATATGACATCCAAACGAGCGGACGTTCAAACCCGACGTGTGTACGAGCCTTAAGACAAATAGCATGCCTTATCAGAGTTAACACGCTTTATCAGAGATAACACGCCTTATCAAAATGAACACGCCTTATCAGAGTATCATAGCGAGCTCTACGAACTTATGCCTGCTAATTGGCAATGACGAGAGCTCCACTTGCCCTGAGCCTCTGCGGGATCGTAGCTCTCGCAATGCTATTCTGATAAGGCATGTTAACTTTGATAAGGCGTGTTATCTTTGATAAGGGGTGCTATAGCAGATAAGGCATGCTATGTGTCTAAAGGTGGCCATACACTGGTCGATTTGCCGTCAGATCGACCAACAGATAGATCCCTCTCTGATCAAATCTGATCAGAGAGGGAACGTATGGCTGCCTTTACTGCAAACAGATTGTCAATCGATTTCAGCATGAAACCGATCACAATCTGTGAAGCTGCCGCTGCCGCCGCCCCCTTCCCCCGCATACATTACCTGTTCCGGCCAGCGTGAGTCCCCTGGTCTCCGCTGTCCCTGCTCCGTGCTCGGCTCCTCCAGCTTCACTGAACTTCCTGCCGGGGCAGTTTAGACAGTAGAGGGCGCTCTATTGTTTAAACTTCCTGCCGGGACAGGAAGTTCAGTGAAGCTGGAGGAGCCGAGCACGGAGCAGGGACAGCGGAGACCAGGGGACTCACGCTGGCCGGAGCAGGTAATGTATTGCTGCAAGCGTCGGCCGTCAGGCATTCGAACACTGCTATTGACGTACTCCCGACCCGCCGGCGATCGAGCAAAATCTTCCGCACGGACAGATTGAAGGGAATCGACGGCGAACGATTGATTTTGGACGGAAATCAATCATTCTGTCAGCGTCTGCGCAACGATTTCACAGCAGATTCTATCACAGTGATCAAATCTGCTGTACAGCGGCGGGAAAATCGTTAGGTATATGGGCCCCTTAAGTGAAATCTATTTCTGCCTGTCAACGCAGTGTGAAAGCCCCTAATCCCAGCACCCGAAAAGCCCCTCTTTACTGTCGCCCTTTAGCGTGATATTTTGTTTTGTACGACAGCAGGTTTGTTTAGCAAATCTCTCGCTACGTATTGCCTGTTTTTGTTTGGCAAGCTGATACATCTGAGAACTTTCTCGGTATTTGCGTGGAATATTTTTAACCTGAAGAGTCTCCCTCACACTTAAGTGATGGGTTTTGTTGTCCAACGGAGCATAGTACAGGGCAGGCCTCGCGCAGTGAAAGCTTCAGGCATGGGCATAGTCATATTGAAGATTACTAGCGATGCATAGAGAGAGAGATAATAGGCTTGCCTGGTACCAGTGAGTTTCCATAACTTATGAATAGGTCTGTTAATCCTCTGCGTTCTACATTCAAGTCAACGCTGGTCCCGAAAAAGCTGGCAAGTTGGCCACCATGTTGATCGGCGGTGGATAGGCTGGGTATGCCCATCCCCTGCAAGCCATTATCACAATCTATCAGCTGCGCTAACACTCCGTAAAACCACAGGGCTTGGAGGCACACACTGGAGAAAATGCTTTTATTTGTCATGACGTCACACGGACGTTAGATTGTAAGCTCTTCTGGGCTTGGTAGCATCATTGACCAGTTCTGTGTTGAATAATCAGTAAACATAGAGCTGAAGGCACAAAGGCTTCGAGAAACCACAGTCTAAACAGGAGTCATCTTCTTGGAATCAGGAATATATAAATTGACACAGCAGTGATTCGCTATTGGTGATGAAATGTTGTAGCTGCCAGACTAGACTGGGGCACTTAGGATCACGTTTGTGTACAATAACTGCACCAGACGATGGGGTATGCTGCCTTCTCTTCTAAAAACTTAATTTCAAATAGAAATGTTATTTTACACACACGATATGGCTATCCTCTGTATTAATCATACCTACATCAGCTTCAAACTCAGCGTAAGAATGCAAACCTCAAAATACACATATAATCTGACCTTACAGTCTCTAATCAGTCCCCAACCAGCACACTACTCAATTCACTAAGCAGTATAGACTAGTCTACAGGTGGTTTTTAGTCTACTGATGGTTTGGTGTCATGTTTTATGCTGGGAATACACCATACAATTTTCTGTTAGATTTTTCTGTTACATTTTCTGTTAGAATGCATAATTAGATTATTTTCTGTAGAGAATGGTCATTATCTTTGGTGCATTGCCTTCTGGTTATCTCCTGCTGAGTAGAACAATGCCTAATTGCTCGGCAGATAGATGGTTAGATAGATAAATTCCAACATGTTGGAATTTACCGTATCTATCTGGCAGGTAAATCTAACAGAAAATCTAACAGAAAGATGTATGGTGTATTCCCAGCATTAGACCTGTTTTTAGACCTGGTCTAACCTTCAGTAATTACACAATTCACAAAGGCAAACAAGGAGTAACCACGCCCACTTTTTCTGACAGAGATTAGACCAGCTGATTTCTGTCGGTAATGTAATTCTGTGAGGTATTTTAGACATGAGGATGGAACCTTTTGAATGAATTATGCAGGAGTGTAATTGTATGCAGAGGAGAGCTCATCAGAAGAGAAGGATGTCAGTCATAGCTACTTGTTTGTGAATTGCATCATTTGATCATTTCCCCTGCTTTACCCACCTAATTACCAAATGGTGTACACCAGGTCTAGAAACAGGTCTAAAACATTTGGTAATAGTGAATTCCCCTTTGATGCAACTGACCAAACCATCAGTAGACTATGGCCTCTTTCACAGTAGGACGTAGGTTTAATGCAACGTTAAAGTCGCAATGCAAATTACACCGCAAAGCCCCAAAAAAGTTGCAACACACTTAATGCCCCATTACGGTCGCATACAGTAGAGCATACAGGCAATGAAAAGTGTGCTTCCAAGTCATTACTGAGCATGTGCAAACAGTGTAACGCAGCTAATAACGTGTATAACCCACAGCATGCAGCACTTTCACTTACCGTGCAGCGTTAGTCACCAACGCAACGTGTGCACTGTGAACGGGGCATTGATTTTTCATTGCAGTGAGTTATTCTGCGTTAAATGTTGTTTTAACGTGCTACTTTAACGTCCCACTGTGAAAGAGGCCTAAAAACCATCAGTAGACTAGTCTAAACTGCTTAGTGAATTGAGGCCCATGTGTGCAGGGCAGTTTTTAGTCATAGGCAAATCAGGCAAAAGCCTGGAGTGACACCTGCAGTAGGAGGCACCGGAGAGCTACTCTTAGCACTGCGTGTTTTATGGAATCATAGATACAGATAAGTGGCTAGTGCGCTCCTCTAACTTGCACCTTACTTCCAACACAGCTCAGTAAACAGAATCGTGTCTTTCTATATAAATTTGAGTCATAAAAACCTTGTGCGAAGTGTTGGATCGCTACACCATGGGGGGTGTCAGTACCCTATCAATTAATTGCAAAAACTGGTGAAGCGCTCAGCAACACTTCTACATAACAATTAAAACAATACAGTGGCAGTTATCTCCCTGTGAGAGGAGAAGGATATATCCAAGCAACCTATCTTAATCCATACAGTAGCACAGCACTAGATAGTATAAATGCACAGCATTAATTAAGAAGAAAAAGAAGGGAAAAAAGTCCACCTATGGGGAAAACACATATAAATACATTGCATTCATGTTTCAAAGTCCACCTACAACAGGAAAAATTGCCTAAATATTATTATATTAAATCTTCTGTCCTCAGGAGAGTCCAAAGACACCATAAGCCACCATATAATCCACAATCGATCTGCTTGACTTTTTGATCCCACTTTTTAGTTCCACAATCTATCAATCAGATGAAATACGCTTACCAGCAGGTATGGCTGATTGTATCACATATCAGCAGACAGGACATGTATATATCAGTGGTTCTTGCGACTCCAGACGCCTTCTCCCTAAGTAGTACTCACAAAGACAGGGACAACATAGCGTAATCCAATGTCAGCAACATCCCATATCACCATAAGTGCTCCCAGCGGGACTCCAATAATGTGCAACACCACAGTGATATATGGGTAAAATGCACGCTCACCAACTACACTGGCTGATCCAATGTTGACCAGCTGAAAGCGCTTGCTTGTATTTAAAGTCCTCAGAATATGGCCAGACCTGCAGCCCCTCTGTCACTCTGCAAGGTACATTCACAGACAGATCGCCGCTTCCGCTTCTGGATGGCAGCCCTACTCTCCTGTGTTTTATGGAATGCTTATACGACTGCTAGTTCGCATTCATGAAAAAGGGGCACTAGGAAATTTGGACGTCTGATTTTGGCTAGTAGAATATTGGTAAAGTTTACAGTTTTGAAAGTGCAGAATACCATAGTAACATATCAGTAAATAATACGAATATTGTGCTACAACGTAACGCTATTGTCACACAGAGCCCTCCCTTACTGATGCCTAATGTAAACAGTGCCCCAGCCCCTCATCTAACCCTTAAAAACACTCCTCCCCCACACACACACCTAAACTTAACAATCCCCTCACCTAACCCTTAAAAATCCCCCCTTCCCTACACCTAACCTTAATCATCCTCCTCCCCCATTCCTAACCCTTAACCCCCCTCATGCTTAATCTTAACTCCCCCCCAAACCAACCTTAACCATCGCCAATCTGCTACAATTACGATGTTAGGGTGCCCCCATGAGCACCATTATAAATATATTGCCCAGTATATGTTGGGCATCATGCGCACCGAAATTTCACAGTATAGCTGCAATTTATAATAGCGCCTTTCCTTATTCACCAAATTCCGTTAAGAGGAGGGTGCATTGTAATCAATCAAACAGATGGCCTTTGGCATGTTGGTTATGGAACTACCAAGAACAATCACAGGGCAACCGTTGTTTGACATCCACAAGCTGGAAGCAATAGCGTTATGATATGGGAATTCAATTTATGGTATGGTCTGGGTAGGCACCCTCAACCAATATGGGCTTCTCTCCAACCTCGCAGAAGATGGAGTACAGTCTTCCCTGAGGCCAATTGTGAGATGTTATACCACCAGAATTGTTCACAAAGCATGACCAAGACTTTCAGCTGCTTCCCTGGCATCTGAATTCCCCAGAGATGACAGGGAATCTCCAGAGTTATCTACATCTTTGACTTAATCATCTCCCAGATTTGCTTTAATATCGAACTTGTTTGAGATCTGGCTCTACCACCATGCACCCGTCGGGGCTCTTGGGCATGGTGTCTGTCTGCTTTCTGTGTTGCTAGAGGTAGTTATTCTGGATATTAACAGGTGGTCTTCATAACAGGACTCAATTATGTATTTTGGAAATGTTCTACAACCTTACTGGCACCCAACTTATTCCTGTTCAAAGTAATCTTACTATGACTTGTCTACCCCTCACACCTTACCAAGTCAAGAATCGACATTGGTCATTATCATCACGTCTCCCTAGCACAAGCTATTTGGACTGACAATGAAGAACGTGTACAGATGTCTCCTGATGTTGGTGGCCTTTTCTTCAGTGGTTGGGTAAGCAGCTGTTGTTATTCTATTGCAGTCCACACAGTGTGCCACACTGTGGTTCTCCACTGTCGCCTTTCCATAGAACAGAATACACTTGGAAGATAGCTAATCACATTGTCAATACTTCCTAAACTAAAGTGTTCATTTCAGAGGCGTATCTACAGGGGTACAGGTATGGAATTTGCCATAGGCGCCTCTTACTGGGGGTACTTCTCCATAGCATCCTTGGTGTTCTCCATACAGATTCTAGTTTTTATCTTGGAGACATGCTGCTTCTGGTTAAATCTTGTAATTGCATAAACTGCCTCTTATTTGGGGGATATGTATAGGCTGACCTATTGTGATACTCCATTCTTACAGGCCATGTTTCACTTCAACTTGGACACACCCAATTCAACCGAGACTTCATAAAATATTCAGAAGATGTGCCCTCACCCTTCCCCAGGCACAGATTTTAGCATTTGCCATAGGCGCAGTTTTCCCTAGATACGCCTCTGGTTCATTTAACTTGGTACACTAACAATTGAGTTTGGAGTTTACTCAATAGCTGCTGAGAGGAGATATTCTGCCAACACCAGGGGACACGGGGGCTACCTGATCAAATTCTGGTTGATTCTGATTTTACTGCCACATTATTGCTGTTGCATTGCTGCCATTTCAGCCTAAGGTTGTCTGCTGGAATAGGGCCAGAGAGAAGATGTGATGAGGAACTGCAACATTCAGGGAGGGCCCTTAATAGGCAATTGGTAGGAGTACATTTTACTTTTCCTAAACTTTAGTTTAGGAAGCCACGGGAACGCCACGCACACACTCAGTACAATCGTACAGTAGCAAGGCACAATCAGGCACTCACTTTGTAACGTAAATTACACTGCAGTCTCTCTAGGCTATGAGCGTTGGCTTAGTACAGCAGAAGTCAAACTTATTAAATAATGATTTAATATTCCAGAAAAAAGTGGAACAATGCAGAAAATAATATATACAAAAGATTTACAAAAACAAAGTAAAAATTGCAAAATAAAAGTTACAAAGATACACAAGACAAGTTGCATAAAATAAAAACGGGAATAAACGGAAATTGAACTTTTACCAGCGCAAATATCCAACCGTTGAGGGACACAAATTTTCTGATTCGATCGGGATCATCTCTAGCAATGCGCTACCCTCAGGAGAAGATGATTTTTAGGCATCTGGCCCTGCCTTTTATACTGGGAGATATGACTGGAGGCTGCAACTTTATTGGGAAGGGGAGGAACTAGTTTTAATTAACTTTCCAGACATTTCCCATCTCTCCATATTATATTTACACAAATGAAAGACTTCCCTACTCCAAGTTACAGGTGACAAACACATTGGTGACAGTATTTCCTAGCAGATCAAAGGTAAGGATCTGACTGGCTATTGACTAATTAGCCATCTCCTTGCCAGAGGCTAGCAAATCCATTTAGAATTCCCTGCTCCTATTCAGACCACAGAACAGGGTGGTAATTCCTTGCCTAAATAAGTTTCATGCAGGAGCTGCTGCAGACCACTCTGAGGTATGTTTTTCTTCTTGTTTTTAGAGTCTAAAAGCTTATGAAAAAAAATTGCACGGCTTTTAGACCCTAAATCTGGAAGTAATCATAACGCCAGGGAGTCAACACATCGTTTGACACTTGTTTTGGGGCCATGGAGGGTCCCTTTCATCAAAAAGTGCGGACATCTGCACTTTCTGATGAAGGTGACCCTCCGTGGCCTAGAAACAAGGAATAGATACTCTTACAAACTTACTCAGGTGTGCTAACCAAACCAAACCTTGGACTTAATGGGAGCTGACATAAAGCACCTTAGTTTCGGAGTTCAGCTTTAATAGAGACATCTATGACGGTAGGACAATCTCCCTGCTCTGCTCCATGTGGTTGAGTAAACCGGGCCACTCCTATTTCCAGGAGCACAAAAGAGATTAAAAAATGTTGATGTGGGTTGTAAAAAAGAAAAAAAGAAAAAGAAAGAAAAAAAAGTCTGGTGAGAAAAGATGAGTTAAACCTGCAAAGTGTTCATTTGCTCTCCTGAGAAAGGGGCTTGGCGTTTCCATAAAAGCCTCTCTCTACGGTTTGGAGACCATCCCAAGTCCGCAGAGTAAACAAGTGCTGGTAATTTTGTTACCAATCGCAGCAGTCTTGTTTGAGCTGAAGTGCGGCGTTACCGCGCGCCTTTTGTGTTGGGAAGTGCAGAAGAATTCACGATGATTGAGTGACAGAGGAATGTAACTCTCAGAGTCTTGGCATGTGAGCCAATGGATGGATACATCCTGCTAACAGACAGGGCAGAACGTAAAGGCCCCAGGGCAGATTCCAGCACTGGATGTTCTGCGGATTCCCAGCAAACTTGGCTCCATCCTCGTTTCAGAGAAGCGACAGTATTGGAAACAATTTCCATTTCCAAGGGCTTAGCCGAGGCAAGAGCAGGTAACAGGCTCGGTGTTTGTGGAGCAAACAGGGAGGGCTCGAGTCTTCTCTCTTCCAAACAGGTGTTTGGCACCCAAAGAATGGTGCTAAGAGCTCTTCGGGCCGCCACCCTGATCACACAGCAAGGCTCACAATGGGGGATCTTCAGCTGTTATACAATATGGTGTGTGGTCAGCGCAGGCAACTGGCAAGTACTAAACACTTTATCCCTCTTATTATCTTGTTTACCGTAAGCTGGGATACAGCATAATGGTTTATGGCACATGGACAGATAATGAATGAGGAAGGACTCTAGCTGAATTTAAGTCAATATTTTGTTACATTCTTTTTTTACGAAGGATCTTATTTATTCAGGTCCTGCTGTACCCCAACAGGACAAGAAGGTAGCTTCCACTAGACAACTTTTTGTGAAGAAATGCCACCGCTCTTACAGTAGCTTCTACAGTGGAAAAGATTTGAAGACCAAGGAATGGAAGACAGAACGAGAGATCACAGAGCAGCACAGTGATCCTGTCCACAGCTGGGGTATCCGGGAAGCTCAGGTGGCTCTACACCAAACATCCCATCGCTGTTTCTTCCCACCCAGCTACACCCTGCAACACAACCTTCTACTGTACATACCAAGTTTTCAATACCTAAACGCATAAAAGATTTATGTTTTGGAGGAACCAAGTAACCTCAGATTAAATACATAGTCCACACACTGCCTGATAGACCTGTGGAGTCTCATAGACCCTGAAGCTGTGGAGTCTGATAGACCCTGAAGCTGTGGAGTCTGATAGACCCTGAAGCTGTGGAGTCTGATAGACCCTGAAGCTGTGGAGTCTAATAGACCCTAAACCTGTGGAGTCTGATAGACCCTGAAGCTGTGGAGTTTGATAGACCTTAAAGCTGTGGAATCTGATAGACCCTGAAGCTGTGGAGTTTGATAGACACTAAAGTTGTGGAGTCTGATAGACCCTGAAGCTGTGGAGTCTGATAGACCTTAAAGCTGTGGAGTCTGATAGACCCTAAAGCTGTGGAGTCTGATAGACCCTGAAGCTGTGGAGTTTGATAGACCTTAAAGCTGTGGAGTCTGATAGACCCTAAAGCTGTGGAGTCTGATAGACCCTGAAGCTGTGGAGTTTGATAGACACTAAAGTTGTGGAGTCTGATAGACCCTGAAGCTGTGGAGTCTGATAGACCCTGAAGCTGTGGACTCTGATAGACCCTGAAGCTGTGGAGTCTGATAGACCCTGAAGCTGTGGAGTCTGATAGACCCTAAAGCTGTGGAGTCGGATAGACCCTGAAGCTGTGGAGTCTGATAGACCCTGAAGCTGTGGAGTCTGATAGACCCTGAAGCTGTGGAGTCTGATAGACCCTGAAGCTGTGGAGTCTGATATACCCTGAAGCTGTGGAGTCTGATAGACCCTGAAGCTGTGGAGTCTGATAGACCCTGAAGCTGTGGAGTCTGGTAGACCCTGAAGCTGTGGAGTCTGATAGACCCTGAAGCTGTGGAGTCTGGTAGACCCTGAAGCTGTGGAGTCTGATAGACCCTGAAGCTGTGAAGTCTGATAGACCCTGAAGCTGTGGAGTCTGATAGACCCTGAAGCTGTGGAGTCTGATAGACCCTGAAGCTGTGGAGTCTGGTAGACCCTGAAGCTGTGGAGTCTGATAGACCCTGAAGCTGTGGAGTCTGGTAGACCCTGAAGCTGTGGAGTCTGATATACCCTGAAGCTGTGGAGTTTGATAGACCCTGAAGCTGTGGAGTCTGATATACCCTGAAGCTGTGGAGTCTGATAGACCCTGAAGATGTGGAGTCTGGTAGACCCTGAAGCTGTGGAGTCTGATAGACCCTGAAGCTGTGGAGTCTGATAGACCCTGAAGCTGTGGAGTCTGGTAGACCCTGAAGCTGTGGAGTCTGATATACCCTGAAGCTGTGGAGTCTAGTAGACACTGAAGCTGTGGAGTCTGATATACCCTGAAGCTGTGGAGTCTGATATACCCTGAAGCTGTGGAGTCTGATAGACCCTGAAGCTGTGGAGTCTGATAGACACTGAAGCTGTGGAGTCTGATAGACCCTAAAGCTGTGGAGTCTGACAGACCCTGAAGCTGTGGAGTCTGATAGACCCTGAAGCTGTGGAGTCTGATAGACCCTGAAGCTGTGGAGTCTGATAGACCCTGAAGCTGTGGAGTCTGATAGACACTGAAGCTGTGGAGTCTGATAGACCCTGAAGCTGTGGAGTCTGATAGACCCTGAAGCTGTGGATTCAGATAGACCCTAAAGCTGTGGAGTCTGACAGACCCTGAAGCTGTGGAGTCTGATAGACCCTGAAGCTGTGGAGTCTGATAGACCCAAAAGTTGTGGAGTCTAATAGACCCTGAAGCTGTGGAGTCTGATAGATCCTAAAGCTGTGGAGTCTGATAGACCCTGAAGCTGTAGAGTCTGATAGACCCTGAAGCTGTGGAGTCTGATAGATCCTAAAGCTGTGGAGTCTGATAGACCCTGAAGCTGTGGAGTCTGATAGACCCTGAAGCTGTGGAGTCGGCTAGACCATGAAGCTGTGTGTTTGATAGACCCTGAAGCTGTGGAGTCAGATAGACCCTGAAGCTGTGGAGTCTGATAAACCCTAAAGTTGTGTATTCTGATAGACCCTAAACCTGTGGAGTCTGATAGACCGTAAAGCTATGGAGTCTGATAGACCCTAAAGCTGTGGACTCTGATAGACCCTGAAGCTGTGGAGTCTGATAGACCCTGAAGCTGTGGAGTCTGATAGACCCTGAAGCTGTGGAGTCTGATAGACCCTGAAGCTGTGGATTCGGATAGACCCTGAAGCTGTGGATTCGGATAGACCCTGAAGCTGTGGAGTCTGGTAGACCCTGAAGCTGTGTAGTCTTATAGACCCTGAAGCTGTGGAGTCTGATAGACCCAGGGCCGGCCCGCTCATGAGGCGGGGTGAAACTTTTGCCTCAGGCGGCAAAGTTCTAGGGGCGGCATCCGCCCGTCCGTGGGTGCGGGGGGGACAGCCGCCGAGCTGGAGGGGTAGCTGGCAGGATGGGGGTATTGGGCCTAGCGGTGGGGAGGGGGGTCGGACCCCCCCTCCCTCGCCTGGGTCCCCCGATCTGCGCTCCCCTCCAGCTTTAAATGTAGCGTAAGCAGCCGACAGACAGTAAGAGGCACGGGCGGGGGATCACTCACCTCTTCCTCGTTCCAGCGTGCGCTCCACTGACGTCACTTCCTGCAACGCCGCCCACTGTATTGTACGTGGCCGGCGTTGCAGGAAGTGACGTCAGTGGAGCGCACGTTGGAACGAGGAAGGTGAGTGATCCCCCGCCCGTGCCTCTTACTTTGCCTCAGGCGGCAAAAAGTCTAGGGCCGGCCCTGGATAGACCCTAAAGCTGTGGACTCTGATAGACCCTGAAGCTGTGGAGTCTTATAGACCCTGAAGCTGTGGAGTCTGATAGACCCTAAAACTGTGGACTCTGATAGACCCTGAAGCTGTGGAGTCTTATAGACCCTAAAGCTGTGGATTCGGATAGACCCTAAAGTTGTGGATTCTGATAGACCTTAAAGCTGTGGAGTCTGATAGACCCTGAAGCTGTGGAGTCTGATAGACCCTGAAGCTGTGGAGTCTGATAGACCCTGAAGCTGTGGAGTCTGATAGACCCCGAAGCTGTGGAGTCTGATAGACCCTGAAGCTGTGGAGTCTGATAGACCCTAAAGCTGTGGAGTCTGATAGACCCTAAAGCTGTGGAGTCGGATAGACCCTGAAGCTGTGGAGTCTGATAGACCCTGAAGCTGTGGAGTCTGATAGACCCTGAAGCTGTGGAGTCTGATAGACCCTGAAGCTGTGGAGTCTGATATACCCTGAAGCTGTGGAGTCTGATAGACCCTGAAGCTGTGGAGTCTGGTAGACCCTGAAGCTGTGGAGTCTGATATACCCTGAAGCTGTGGAGTCTGATAGACCCTGAAGCTGTGGAGTCTGATAGACCCTGAAGCTGTGGAGTCTGGTAGACCCTGAAGCTGTGGAGTCTGATAGATCCTGAAGCTGTGGAGTCTGATAGACCCTGAAGCTGTGGAGTCTGATAGACCCTGAAGCTGTGGAGTCTGATATACCCTGAAGCTGTGGAGTCTGATAGACCCTGAAGCTGTGGAGTCTGATAGACCCTGAAGCTGTGGAGTCTGATAGACCCTGAAGCTGTGGAGTCTGATAGACCCTGAAGCTGTGGAGTCTGATAGACCCTGAAGCTGTGGAGTCTGATAGACCCTGAAGCTGTGGAGTCTGATAGACCCTGAAGCTGTGGAGTCTGATAGACCCTAAACCTGTGGAGTCTGATAGACCCTGAAGCTGTGGAGTCTGATAGACACTGAAGCTGTGGAGTCTGATAGATCCTAAAGCTGTGGAGTCTGATAGATCCTGAATCTGTGGAGTCTGATAGACCCTGAAGCTGTGGAGTCTGATAGACCCTGAAGCTGTGGAGTCTGATAGACCCTGAAGCTGTGGAGTCTGATAGACGCTGAAGCTGTGGAGTCTGATAGACCCTGAAGCTGTGGAGTCTGATAGACCCTAAACCTGTGGAGTCTGATAGACCCTGAAGCTGTGGAGTCTGATAGACACTGAAGCTGTGGAGTCTGATAGATCCTAAAGCTGTGGAGTCTGATAGATCCTGAATCTGTGGAGTCTGATAGATCCTAAAGCTGTGGAGTCTGATAGATCCTGAATCTGTGGAGTCTGATAGATCCTAAAGCTGTGGAGTCTGATAGATCCTGAATCTGTGGAGTCTGATAGACCCTAAAGCTGTGGAGTCTGATAGATCCTGAATCTGTGGAGTCTGATAGATCCTGAATCTGTGGAGTCTGATAGATCCTAAAGCTGTGGAGTCTGATAGATCCTGAATCTGTGGAGTCTGATAGATCCTAAAGCTGTGGAGTCTGATAGATCCTGAATCTGTGGAGTCTGATAGACCCTAAAGCTGTGGACTCCGATAGACCCTGAAGCTGTGGAGTCTGATAGACCCTGAAGCTGTGGAGTCTGATAGACCCTGAAGCTGTGGAGTCTGATACACCCTGAAGCTGTGAGTTTGATAGACCCTAAAGCTGTGGAGTCTGATAGACCCTGAAGCTGTGGAGTCTGATAGACCCTGAAGCTGTGGAGTCTGATAGACCCTGAAGCTGTGGAGTCTGATAGACCCTGAAGCTGTGGAGTTTGATAGACCCTAAGCTGTGGAGTCTGATAGACCCTGAAGCTGTGGAGTCTGATAGACCCTAAAGCTGTGGAGTCAGATAGACCCTGAAGCTGTGGAGTCTGATAGACCCTGAAGCTGTGGAGTCTGATAGACCCTGAAGCTGTGGAGTCTGATAGACCCTGAAGCTGTGGAGTCAGATAGACCCAAAAGTTGTGGAGTCTGATAGACCCTGAAGCTGTGGAGTCTGATAGACCCTAAACCTGTGGAGTCTGATAGACCCTAAAGCTGTGGAGTCTGATAGACCCTGAAGCTGTAGAGTCTGATAGACCCTAAAGTTGTGGAGTCTAATAGATCCTAAAGCTGTGGAGTCTGAAAGATCCTAAAGCTGTGGAGTCTGATAGACCCTAAGCTGTGGAGTCAGATAGACCCTGAAGCTGTGGAGTCTGATAGACCCTGAAGCTGTGGAGTCTGATAGACCCTAAAGTTGTGAAGTCTGATAGACCGTGAAGCTGTGGAGTCGGATAGACCCTGAAGCTGTGGAGTCAGATAGACCCTGAAGCTGTGGAGTCTGATAGACCCTAAGCTGTGGAGTCGGCTAGACCATGAAGCTGTGTGTTTGATAGACCCTGAAGCTGTGGAGTCGGATAAACCCTAAAGTTGTGTATTCTGATAGACCCTAAACCTGTGGAGTCTGATAGACCGTAAAGCTGTGGACTCAGATAGACCCTGAAGCAGTGGAGTCTGATAGACCGTAAAGCTATGGAGTCTGATAGACCCTAAAGCTGTGGAGTCTGATAGACCCTGAAGCTGTGGAGTCTGATAGACCCTGAAGCTGTGGATTCGGATAGACCCTGAAGCTGTGGATTCGGATAGACCCTGAAGCTGTGGATTCGGATAGACCCTGAAGCTGTGGAGTCTGGTAGACCCTGAAGCTGTGTAGTCTTATAGACCCTGAAGCTGTGGAGTCTGATAGACCCAGGGCCGGCCCGCTCATGAGGCGGGGTGAAACTTTTGCCTCAGGCGGCAAAGTTCTAGGGGCGGCATCCGCCCGTCCGTGGGTGCGGGGGGGACAGCCGCCGAGCTGGAGGGGTAGCTGGCAGGATGGGGGTATTGGGCCTAGCGGTGGGGAGGGGGGTCGGACCCCCCCTCCCTCGCCTGGGTCCCCCGATCTGCGCTCCCCTCCAGCTTTAAATGTAGCGTAAGCAGCCGACAGACAGTAAGAGGCACGGGCGGGGGATCACTCACCTCTTCCTCGTTCCAGCGTGCGCTCCACTGACGTCACTTCCTGCAACGCCGCCCACTGTATTGTACGTGGCCGGCGTTGCAGGAAGTGACGTCAGTGGAGCGCACGTTGGAACGAGGAAGGTGAGTGATCCCCCGCCCGTGCCTCTTACTTTGCCTCAGGCGGCAAAAAGTCTAGGGCCGGCCCTCATAGACCCTAAAGCTGTGGACTCTGATAGACCCTGAAGCTGTGGAGTCTTATAGACCCTGAAGCTGTGGAGTCTGATAGACCCTAAAACTGTGGACTCTGATAGACCCTGAAGCTGTGGAGTCTTATAGACCCTAAAGCTGTGGATTCGGATAGACCCTAAAGTTGTGGATTCTGATAGACCTTAAAGCTGTGGAGTCTGATAGACCCTGAAGCTGTGGAGTCTGATAGACCCTGAAGCTGTGGAGTCTGATAGACCCTGAAGCTGTGGAGTCTGATAGACCCCGAAGCTGTGGAGTCTGATAGACCCTGAAGCTGTGGAGTCTGATAGACCCTAAAGCTGTGGATTCGGATAGACCCTGAAGCTGTGGAGTCTGATAGACCCTGAAGCTGTGGAGTCTGATAGACCCCGAAGCTGTGGAGTCTGATAGACCCTGAAGCTGTGGAGTCTGATAGACCCTGAAGCTGTGGAGTCTGATAGACCCTAAAGCTGTGGACTCTGATAGACCCTGAAGCTGTAGAGTCTGAAAGACCCTAAAGTTGTGGAGTCTGATAGATCCTAAAGCTGTGGAGTCTGATAGACCCTGAAGCTGTGGAGTCTGATACACCCTGAAGCTGTGAGTTTGATAGACCCTAAAGCTGTGGAGTCTGATAGACCCTGAAGCTGTGACGTCTGATAGACCCTGAAGCTGTGGAGTCTGATAGACCCTGAAGCTGTGGAGTCTGATAGATCCTGAAGCTGTGGAGTCTGATAGACCCTGAAGCTGTGGAGTCTGATAGACCCTGAAGCTGTGGAGTCGGATAGACCCTGAAGCTGTGGAGTCTGATAGACCCTGAAGCTGTGGAGTCTGATAGACCCTGAAGCTGTGGAGTCTGATAGACCCTGAAGCTGTGGAGTCAGATAGACCCTGAAGCTGTGGAGTCTGATAGACCCAAAAGTTGTGGACTCTGATAGACCCTGAAGCTGTGGAGTCTTATAGACCCTGAAGCTGTGGAGTCTGATAGACCCTAAGCTGTGGAGTCAGATAGACCCTGAAGCTGTGGAGTCAGATAGGCCCTGAAGCTGTGGAGTCTGATAGACCCAAAAGTTGTGGAGTCTGATAGACCCTGAAGCTGTGGAGTCTGATAGACCCTGAAGCTGTGGAGTCAGATAGACCCTGAAGCTGTGGAGTCTGATAGACCCTAAAGCTGTGGATTCGGATAGACCCTGAAGCTGTGGAGTCTGATAGACCCTGAAGCTGTGGAGTCTTATAGACCCTGAAGCTGTGGAGTCTTATAGACCCTAAAGCTGTGGACTCTGATAGACCCTGAAGCTGTGGAGTCTTATAGACCCTGAAGCTGTGGAGTCTTATAGACCCTGAAGCTGTGGAGTCTGATAGACCCTAAAGCTGTGGACTCTGATAGACCCTGAAGCTGTGGAGTCTGATAGACCTTAAAGTTGTGAATTATGATAGACCCTAAAGCTGTGGATTCGGATAGACCCTAAAGTTGTGGATTCTGATAGACCCTGAAGCTGTGGATTTGGATAGACCCTGAAGCTGTGGAGTCTGATAGACCCTGAAGCTGTGGAGTCTGATAGACCCGGAAGCTGTGGAGTCTGATAGACCCTAAAGTTGTGGACTCTGATAGACCCTAAAGCTGTGGACTCTGATAGACCCTGAAGCTGTGGAGTCAGATAGACCCTGAAGCTGTGGAGTCTGATAGACCTTGAAGCTGTGGAGTCAGATAGACCCTGAAGCTGTGGAGTCTGATAGACCCTGAAGCTGTAGAGTCTGATAGACCCTAAAGTTGTGGAGTCTGATAGATCCTAAAGCTGTGGAGTCTGATAGATCCTGAAGCTGTGGAGTCTGATAGACCTTAAAGTTGTGAATTATGATAGACCCTGAAGCTGTGGAGTCTGATAGACCCTGAAGCTGTGGAGTCTGATAGACCCTAAAGTTGTGGATTCTGATAGACCCTGAAGCTGTGGAGTCTGATAGACCCTAAAGCTGTGGAGTCTGATAGACCCTAAAGTTGTGGATTCTGATAGACCTTGAAGCTGTGGAGTCTGATAGACCCTAAAGTTGTGGATTCTGATAGACCCTGAAGCTGTGGAGTGTGATAGACCCTGAAGCTGTGGAGTCTGATAGACCCTGAAGCTGTGGAGTCTGGTAGACCCTGAAGCTGTGGAGTCTGATAGACCCTGAAGCTGTGGAGTCAGATAGACCCTGAAGCTGTGGAGTCTGATAGACCCTGAAGCTGTAGAGTCTGAAAGACCCTAAAGTTGTGGACTCTGATAGACCCTAAAGCTGTGGACTCCGATAGACCCTGAAGCTGTGGAGTCAGATAGACCCTGAAGCTGTGGAGTCTGATAGACCTTGAAGCTGTGGAGTCAGATAGACCCTGAAGCTGTGGAGTCTGATAGACCCTGAAGCTGTAGAGTCTGATAGACCCTGAAGCTGTGGAGTCTGATAGACCCTAAACCTGTGGAGTCTGATAGACCCTAAGCTGTGGAGTCAGATAGACCCTGAAGCTGTGGAGTCTGATAGACCCTGAAGCTGTGGAGTCTGATAGACCCTAAAGTTGTGAAGTCTGATAGACCGTGAAGCTGTGGAGTCGGATAGACCCTGAAGCTGTGGAGTCGGATAGACCCTAAGCTGTGGAGTCTGATAGACCCTGAAGCTGTGGAGTCAGATAGACCCTGAAGCTGTGGAGTCTGATAGATCCTAAAGCTGTGGAGTCTGGTAGACCCTGAAGCTGTGTGTTTGATAGACCCTGAAGCTGTGGAGTCTGATAGACCCTAAGCTGTGGAGTCAGATAGACCCTGAAGCTGTGGAGTCAGATAGACCCTGAAGCTGTGGAGTCTGACAGACCCTGAAGCTGTGGAGTCGGATAAACCCTAAAGTTGTGTATTCTGATAGACCCTAAACCTGTGGAGTCTGATAGACCGTAAAGCTATGGAGTCTGATAGACCCTAAAGCTGTGGACTCTGATAGACCCTGAAGCTGTGGAGTCTGATAGACCCTGAAGCTGTGGATTCGGATAGACCCTGAAGCTGTGGATTCGGATAGACCCTGAAGCTGTGGAGTCTGGTAGACCCTGAAGCTGTGTAGTCTTATAGACCCTGAAGCTGTGGAGTCTGATAGACCCAGGGCCGGCCCGCTCATGAGGCGGGGTGAAACTTTTGCCTCAGGCGGCAAAGTTCTAGGGGCGGCATCCGCCCGTCCGTGGGTGCGGGGGGGACAGCCGCCGAGCTGGAGGGGTAGCTGGCAGGATGGGGGTATTGGGCCTAGCGGTGGGGAGGGGGGTCGGACCCCCCCTCCCTCGCCTGGGTCCCCCGATCTGCGCTCCCCTCCAGCTTTAAATGTAGCGTAAGCAGCCGACAGACAGTAAGAGGCACGGGCGGGGGATCACTCACCTCTTCCTCGTTCCAGCGTGCGCTCCACTGACGTCACTTCCTGCAACGCCGCCCACTGTATTGTACGTGGCCGGCGTTGCAGGAAGTGACGTCAGTGGAGCGCACGTTGGAACGAGGAAGGTGAGTGATCCCCCGCCCGTGCCTCTTACTTTGCCTCAGGCGGCAAAAAGTCTAGGGCCGGCCCTCATAGACCCTAAAGCTGTGGACTCTGATAGACCCTGAAGCTGTGGAGTCTTATAGACCCTGAAGCTGTGGAGTCGGATAGACCCTAAAACTGTGGACTCTGATAGACCCTGAAGCTGTGGAGTCTTATAGACCCTAAAGCTGTGGATTCGGATAGACCCTAAAGTTGTGGATTCTGATAGACCTTAAAGCTGTGGAGTCTGATAGACCCTGAAGCTGTGGAGTCTGATAGACCCTGAAGCTGTGGAGTCTGATAGACCCTGAAGCTGTGGAGTCTGATAGACCCCGAAGCTGTGAAGTCTGATAGACCCTGAAGCTGTGGAGTCTGATAGACCCTAAAGCTGTGGATTCGGATAGACCCTGAAGCTGTGGAGTCTGATAGACCCTGAAGCTGTGGATTCGGATAGACCCTGAAGCTGTGGAGTCTGATAGACCCTGAAGCTGTGGAGTCTGATAGACCCTGAAGCTGTGGAGTCTGATAGACCCTAAAGCTGTGGAGTCTGATAGACCCTAAAGCTGTGGAGTCAGATAGACCCTGAAGTTGTGGAGTCTGATAGACCCTGAAGCTGTGGAGTCTGATAGACCCAAAAGTTGTGGAGTCTGATAGACCCTGAAGCTGTGGAGTCTGATAGACCCTAAGCTGTGGAGTCAGATAGACCCTGAAGCTGTGGAGTCTGATAGACCCTAAGCTGTGGAGTCTGATAGACCCTGAAGCTGTGGAGTCTGATAGACCCTGAAGCTGTGGAGTCTGATAGACCCAAAAGTTGTGGAGTCTGATAGACCCTAAAGCTGTGGAGTCTGATAGACCCTAAGCTGTGGAGTCAGATAGACCCTGAAGCTGTGGAGTCTGATAGACCCTAAACCTGTGGAGTCTGATAGACCCTGAAGCTGTGGAGTCTGATAGACCCTGAAGCTGTGGAGTCTGATAGACCCTGAAGCTGTGGAGTCTGATAGACCCTGAAGCTGTGGAGTCTGATATACCCTAAGCTGTGGAGTCAGATAGACCCTGAAGCTGTGGAGTCTGATAGACCCTGAAGCTGTGGAGTCTGATAGACCCTAAGCTGTGGAGTCAGATAGACCCTGAAGCTGTGGAGTCTGATAGACCCTGAAGCTGTGGAGTCTGATATACCCTAAGCTGTGGAGTCAGATAGACCCTGAAGCTGTGGAGTCTGATAGACCCTGAAGCTGTGGAGTCTGATAGATCTTAAAGCTGTGGAGTCTGATAGACCCTGAAGCTGTGGAGTCAGATAGACCCTGAAGTTGTGTATTCTGATAGACCCTGAAGCTGTGGAGTCTGGTAGACCCTGAAGCTGTGGATTCGGATAGACCCTGAAGCTGTGGATTCGGATTGACCCTGAAGCTGTGGAGTCTGGTAGACCCTGAAGCTGTGTAGTCTTATAGACCCTGAAGCTGTGGAGTCTGATAGACCCTAAAGCTGTGGACTCTGATAGACCCTGAAGCTGTGGAGTCTTATAGACCCTAAAGCTGTGGATTCGGATAGACCCTAAAGTTGTGGATTCTGATAGACCTTAAAGCTGTGGAGTCTGATATACCCTGAAGCTGTGGAGTCTGATAGACCCTGAAGCTGTGGAGTCTGATAGACCCCGAAGCTGTGGAGTCTGATAGACCCTGAAGCTGTGGAGTCTGATAGACCCCGAAGCTGTGGAGTCTGATAGACCCTGAAGCTGTGGAGTCTGATAGACCCTGAAGCTGTGGAGTCTGATAGACCCTAAAGCTGTGGATTCGGATAGACCCTGAAGTTGTGGAGTCTGATAGACCCTGAAGCTGTGGATTTGGATAGACCCTGAAGCTGTGGAGTCTGATAGACCCTGAAGCTGTGGAGTCTGATAGACCCGGAAGCTGTGGAGTCTGATAGACCCTAAAGTTGTGGACTCTGATAGACCCTAAAGCTGTGGACTCTGATAGACCCTGAAGCTGTGGAGTCAGATAGACCCTGAAGCTGTGGAGTCTGATAGACCTTGAAGCTGTGGAGTCAGATAGACCCTGAAGCTGTGGAGTCTGATAGACCCTAAAGTTGTGGAGTCTGATAGATCCTAAAGCTGTGGAGTCTGATAGATCCTGAAGCTGTGGAGTCTGATAGACCTTAAAGTTGTGAATTATGATAGACCCTGACGCTGTGGAGTCTGATAGACCCTGAAGCTGTGGAGTCTGATAGACCCTAAAGTTGTGGATTCTGATAGACCCTGAAGCTGTGGAGTCTGATAGACCCTAAAGCTGTGGAGTCTGATAGACCCTAAAGTTGTGGATTCTGATAGACCTTGAAGCTGTGGAGTCAGATAGACCCTGAAGCTGTGGAGTCTGATAGACCCTGAAGCTGTAGAGTCTGAAAGACCCTAAAGTTGTGGACTCTGATAGACCCTAAAGCTGTGGACTCCGATAGACCCTGAAGCTGTGGAGTCTGATAGACCCTGAAGCTGTGGAGTCAGATAGACCCTGAAGCTGTGGAGTCTGATAGACCCTAAAGCTGTGGAGTCTGATAGACCCTAAAGTTGTGGATTCTGATAGACCTTGAAGCTGTGGAGTCAGATAGACCCTGAAGCTGTGGAGTCTGATAGACCCTGAAGCTGTAGAGTCTGAAAGACCCTAAAGTTGTGGACTCTGATAGACCCTAAAGCTGTGGACTCCGATAGACCCTGAAGCTGTGGAGTCTGATAGACCCTGAAGCTGTGGAGTCAGATAGACCCTGAAGCTGTGGAGTCTGATAGACCCTGAAGCTGTAGAGTCTGAAAGACCCTAAAGTTGTGGACTCTGATAGACCCTAAAGCTGTGGACTCTGATAGACCCTGAAGCTGTGGAGTCTGATAGACCCTGAAGCTGTGGAGTCAGATAGACCCTGAAGCTGTGGAGTCTGATAGACCCTGAAGCTGTGGAGTCTGATAGACCCTGAAGCTGTAGAGTCAGATAGACCCTGAAGCTGTGGAGTCAGATAGACTCTGAAGCTGTGGAGTCTGATAGACCCTGAAGCTGTAGAGTCTGAAAGACCCTAAAGTTGTGGAGTCTGATAGACCCTAAAGTTGTGGAGTCTGATAGATCCTAAAGCTGTGGAGTCTGATAGACCTTAAAGTTGTGAATTATGATAGACCCTGAAGCTGTGGAGTCTGATAGACCCTGAAGCTGTGGAGTCTGATAGACCCTGAAGCTGTGGAGTCTGATAGACCTTGAAGCTGTGGAGTCTGATAGACCCTAAAGCTGTGGAGTCTGATAGACCCTGAAGCTGTGGAGTCTGATAGACCCTGAAGCTGTGGAGTCTGATAGACCCTAAAGCTGTGGAGTCTGATAGACCCTAAAGCTGTGGAGTCAGATAGACCCTGAAGTTGTGGAGTCTGATAGACCCTGAAGCTGTGGAGTCTGATAGACCCAAAAGTTGTGGAGTCTGATAGACCCTGAAGCTGTGGAGTCTGATAGACCCTAAGCTGTGGAGTCAGATAGACCCTGAAGCTGTGGAGTCTGATAGACCCTAAGCTGTGGAGTCTGATAGACCCTGAAGCTGTGGAGTCTGATAGACCCTGAAGCTGTGGAGTCTGATAGACCCAAAAGTTGTGGAGTCTGATAGACCCTAAAGCTGTGGAGTCTGATAGACCCTAAGCTGTGGAGTCAGATAGACCCTGAAGCTGTGGAGTCTGATAGACCCTAAACCTGTGGAGTCTGATAGACCCTGAAGCTGTGGAGTCTGATAGACCCTGAAGCTGTGGAGTCTGATAGACCCTGAAGCTGTGGAGTCTGATAGACCCTGAAGCTGTGGAGTCTGATATACCCTAAGCTGTGGAGTCAGATAGACCCTGAAGCTGTGGAGTCTGATAGACCCTGAAGCTGTGGAGTCTGATAGACCCTAAGCTGTGGAGTCAGATAGACCCTGAAGCTGTGGAGTCTGATAGACCCTGAAGCTGTGGAGTCTGATATACCCTAAGCTGTGGAGTCAGATAGACCCTGAAGCTGTGGAGTCTGATAGACCCTGAAGCTGTGGAGTCTGATAGATCTTAAAGCTGTGGAGTCTGATAGACCCTGAAGCTGTGGAGTCAGATAGACCCTGAAGTTGTGTATTCTGATAGACCCTGAAGCTGTGGAGTCTGGTAGACCCTGAAGCTGTGGATTCGGATAGACCCTGAAGCTGTGGATTCGGATTGACCCTGAAGCTGTGGAGTCTGGTAGACCCTGAAGCTGTGTAGTCTTATAGACCCTGAAGCTGTGGAGTCTGATAGACCCTAAAGCTGTGGACTCTGATAGACCCTGAAGCTGTGGAGTCTTATAGACCCTAAAGCTGTGGATTCGGATAGACCCTAAAGTTGTGGATTCTGATAGACCTTAAAGCTGTGGAGTCTGATATACCCTGAAGCTGTGGAGTCTGATAGACCCTGAAGCTGTGGAGTCTGATAGACCCCGAAGCTGTGGAGTCTGATAGACCCTGAAGCTGTGGAGTCTGATAGACCCCGAAGCTGTGGAGTCTGATAGACCCTGAAGCTGTGGAGTCTGATAGACCCTGAAGCTGTGGAGTCTGATAGACCCTAAAGCTGTGGATTCGGATAGACCCTGAAGTTGTGGAGTCTGATAGACCCTGAAGCTGTGGATTTGGATAGACCCTGAAGCTGTGGAGTCTGATAGACCCTGAAGCTGTGGAGTCTGATAGACCCGGAAGCTGTGGAGTCTGATAGACCCTAAAGTTGTGGACTCTGATAGACCCTAAAGCTGTGGACTCTGATAGACCCTGAAGCTGTGGAGTCAGATAGACCCTGAAGCTGTGGAGTCTGATAGACCTTGAAGCTGTGGAGTCAGATAGACCCTGAAGCTGTGGAGTCTGATAGACCCTAAAGTTGTGGAGTCTGATAGATCCTAAAGCTGTGGAGTCTGATAGATCCTGAAGCTGTGGAGTCTGATAGACCTTAAAGTTGTGAATTATGATAGACCCTGACGCTGTGGAGTCTGATAGACCCTGAAGCTGTGGAGTCTGATAGACCCTAAAGTTGTGGATTCTGATAGACCCTGAAGCTGTGGAGTCTGATAGACCCTAAAGCTGTGGAGTCTGATAGACCCTAAAGTTGTGGATTCTGATAGACCTTGAAGCTGTGGAGTCAGATAGACCCTGAAGCTGTGGAGTCTGATAGACCCTGAAGCTGTAGAGTCTGAAAGACCCTAAAGTTGTGGACTCTGATAGACCCTAAAGCTGTGGACTCCGATAGACCCTGAAGCTGTGGAGTCTGATAGACCCTGAAGCTGTGGAGTCAGATAGACCCTGAAGCTGTGGAGTCTGATAGACCCTAAAGCTGTGGAGTCTGATAGACCCTAAAGTTGTGGATTCTGATAGACCTTGAAGCTGTGGAGTCAGATAGACCCTGAAGCTGTGGAGTCTGATAGACCCTGAAGCTGTAGAGTCTGAAAGACCCTAAAGTTGTGGACTCTGATAGACCCTAAAGCTGTGGACTCCGATAGACCCTGAAGCTGTGGAGTCTGATAGACCCTGAAGCTGTGGAGTCAGATAGACCCTGAAGCTGTGGAGTCTGATAGACCCTGAAGCTGTAGAGTCTGAAAGACCCTAAAGTTGTGGACTCTGATAGACCCTAAAGCTGTGGACTCTGATAGACCCTGAAGCTGTGGAGTCTGATAGACCCTGAAGCTGTGGAGTCAGATAGACCCTGAAGCTGTGGAGTCTGATAGACCCTGAAGCTGTGGAGTCTGATAGACCCTGAAGCTGTAGAGTCAGATAGACCCTGAAGCTGTGGAGTCAGATAGACTCTGAAGCTGTGGAGTCTGATAGACCCTGAAGCTGTAGAGTCTGAAAGACCCTAAAGTTGTGGAGTCTGATAGACCCTAAAGTTGTGGAGTCTGATAGATCCTAAAGCTGTGGAGTCTGATAGACCTTAAAGTTGTGAATTATGATAGACCCTGAAGCTGTGGAGTCTGATAGACCCTGAAGCTGTGGAGTCTGATAGACCCTGAAGCTGTGGAGTCTGATAGACCTTGAAGCTGTGGAGTCTGATAGACCCTAAAGCTGTGGAGTCTGATAGACCCTAAACTTGTGAATTATGATAGACCCTGAAGCTGTGGAGTCTGATAGACCCTGAAGCTGTGGAGTCTGATAGACCCTAAAGTTGTGAATTATGATAGACCCTGAAGCTGTGGAGTCTGATAGACCCTGAAGCTGTGGAGTCTGATAGACCTTGAAGTTGTGGATTCTGATAGACCCTGAAGCTGTGGATTCTGATAGACCCTGAAGCTGTGAAGTCTGATAGACCGCAAAGCTGTGGACTCTGATAGACCTTGAAGCTGTGGAGTCTGATGGGGCTGCAGAGAAATACTAAAAGCTTTTTCTGCAGGAACTTCCTGTCTTGTGGTTTTGGGGTTTTATTCATGACAAACTACAAGAGATCCATGTGGAAGGAGCAGCTCTGATTGCTCGGGTTAAGGCTGCCTCCAGTTGGATTTGGGGAACACACTTTCCTTTCTGCATTATAATATCGGATGGCAACAAGGACACGCACATCTAAAAAGGGGTGCCTGGGAATTTGGACGCCGCAAAAAGCCCCACGGCTAACCTTACCAACCCCTCCCCCCCCCCCCTGCATGGCTAACCTTAACCACACCCCCACGGCTAACGTTACCAACCCCTCTCCCCCACGGCTAACTTTACCTGCTTCCACCCCTGCTAGTCTGCATTAAAAAAAAATGCACCAAAACCGCCCACCAAATTCAACAGTAGCTCTAAAACTCCATACACACGCTAGATCGAACTCGTCTCAGAATGCAGCGTGTGTACAGGCCCCTCCCACCCCAGCGTGTGTACAGGCCCCTCCTCCCCTCGCATGCAGGATCTTTAAATGCCAAAATGCATGGGCTGTCAGTTCTAATGTGTTTTTCACATGCATTCATGAGCTGCCTGAAAACCGCCCACAATAGAACATCATGGAGAATTAGCCTTATAGTGCGTGTGTACGCTCCCTTAGAATTACAGAACTAATCTGAAAATATAAATAATAAAAATCTCTGGGATCAAAGCTCGGGATGAGAAGTATTTACTCTCTGGTTCTCGGTGTTCTGTCTCTGCAACTTTGTTGGCAATCCAAGTTTCGGCTTGAAGAGTACAGATAGTTTCTCTCTGCTGCACAATCACCGACAGAAGCTAAACACCTCATACTGGCAGAAATGAACTCTCTCACAGACCCAGAAGTGCTGGTCACATGGCCTGAGTGCCTGTTTACAAAACTCCTCCCACCAGCTCAGCTCAGTGGGAGGGTCTTTGGTTTCCTCCCGCCAGGTCAGGCTCTCAGTCACTGTGCTAGGGGGGGCTATCTTGGGGGACATCTGACTATCTGCTACACTGGGGTGGGGGGAACATCTGACTACCTATACTCCCTTCAGCCAGGGGCACCTCTAGCTACGTAGTTCTGAGGGTACTTCTGGCTACCTTATACTAAGGGACACCTATGGCTACCTATGACGGGATAGGGAAGTAAGGGAGAGGTAACAGCTGGGACAGCCAGCACACTTGCCATGCGGTTCGGTGGGGGTTTGTAGGTTTGTGGAGGGCGGAGTCTAGGCTGCCAGGACATCTGTGCCTATAGGCTCCCGTAATGTAAATCCAAGCCTGACAATGACCCGAGAATGTATTTATTTCGCTAGGCACTTTACTCTTCACACTGAGGCTACGTTCACAGTGCTCAGTTACGTTGCGTCATGACGGAGGCTTTTTATCGGAGAATATCGAACACCAATGAAAAGTCATGCGGTGCGATGCGCATTAACAGGGTACGTAAAAATAACGCGATCCTGCTTTGCGTTTATGCAAATTATGCATTGCCGCATTTAATTTCAGTCTATGGTAGCGCTGGCGTGTTTGAATTTTTGTGCTGTGTCGCACTGTTATAGCCATTGCACATGCGCACATCTGTTTTTAAAAAGGCGCGGCTTTATACTCTCAAATGTGCGACACAAACGTCGCACAGCTATGATGCAATTTCGATTGTTATGCTTCCATTACATCACATGCCACCGCAACCACATTACTTGCTACTTTGCATTGCGTTTTAGCTGTGTTGTGTAGCAACGTAACGCGCGTTGGCATTGTGAGCGTAGCCTGAGGCCCTGTTCACAGTGGTCAGTTGTGTTGCAGAACAATTCTGCATGTCAACTCACTGCCCATACAGTTCTCTGGGCCTGTTCACAGTACTGCGTTATAACTGATCACATTATCCTTACTGGCTGTAGGCAGGCTTTGTGTTACAGTCTCCATTCCAGTTCACACACATTATAACGCATGCATTA
Organism: Hyperolius riggenbachi; assembly: GCF_040937935.1. Classification (NCBI taxonomy): domain Eukaryota; kingdom Metazoa; phylum Chordata; class Amphibia; order Anura; family Hyperoliidae; genus Hyperolius; species Hyperolius riggenbachi. The sequence goes on along the minus strand of NC_090655.1, from coordinate 10,202,302 downwards.
TGCAACTGACCACTGTGAACCTTGCCTAACACTCCTATAACTTTGCCTTAGGCTGGGTTCACAGTGGTCAGTTGCATAATGCAGGCATTCTAATGAGTGTGAACTGCAGTGGAGACTGGACATAGACTTTCATACAAAGCCTGCATGCAGCGAGTTCGAATAACGTGATCCGTTACAGCGCAGTACTGTGAACAGGCCCATAGAATTGTATGAGCGGTGAGATGATATGCAGAATTATTCTGCAATGCAACTGAGCACTGTGAACTAGCCCTAACACTTACCCCTCACAGATCCTGTACATAAGAATTTTGTGATCCGTGGTACAGTTGTCCACAGTATAGGTAGCTAGGTATAGGTGCCCACAGTATAGGTAGCCAGGCATAGGTGCCCACAGTATAGGTAGCTAGGTATAGGTGCCCACAGTATAGGTAGCTAGGTATAGGTGCCCACAGTATAGGTAGCTAGGTATAGGTGCCCACAGTATAGGTAGCTAGGTATAGGTGCCTACAGTATAGGTAGCTAGGTATAGGTGCCTTCAGTATAGGTAGCTAGGTACAGGTGCCCTCAGTATAGGTAGCTAGGTATAGGTGCCCACAGTATAGGTAGCTAGGTATAGGTGCCTACAGTATAGGTAGCTAGGTATAGGTGCCTTCAGTATAGGTAGCTAGGTCCAGGTGCCCTCAGTATAGGTAGCTAGGTATAGGTGCCCACAGTATAGGTAGCTAGGTATAGGTGCCCCCAGTATAGGTAGCTAGGTATAGGTGCCTTAAGTATAGGTAGCTAGGTACAGGTGCCCTCAGTATAGGTAGCTAGGTATAGGTGCCCACAGTATAGGTAGCTAGGTATAGGTGCCCCCAGTATAGGTAGCTAGGTATAGGTGCCTTCAGTATAGGTAGCTAGGTACAGGTGCCCTCAGTATAGGTAGCTAGGTATAGGTGCCCCCAGTATAGGTAGCTAGGTATAGGTGCCCCCAGTATAGGTAGCTAGGTACAGGTGCCCCCAGTATAGGTATCTAGGTATAGGTGCTCCCAGTATAGGTAGCTAGGTACAGGTGCCCTCAGTATAGGTAGCTAGGTATAGGTGCCCCCAGTATAGGTATCTAGGAATAGGTGCCCCCAGTATAGGTAGCTAGGTACAGGTGCCCTCAGTATAGGTAGCTAGGTATAGGTGACTTCAGTATAGGTGGCCAGGGAAAGGTGCCTTCAGTATAGGTAGCTAGGTACAGGTGCCTTCAGTATAGGTAGCTAGGTATAGGTGACTTCAGTATAGGTGGCCAGGGAAAGGTGCCTTCAGTATAGGTAGCTAGGTACAGGTGCCTTCAGTATAGGTAGCTAGGTATAGGTGCCTTCAGTATAGGTAGCTAGGTATAGGTGCTTTCAGTATAGATAGCTAGGTATAGGTGTCTCCAGTATAGGTAGCTAGGTATAGTTGACTTCAGTACAGGTGCCTTCAGTATAGCTAGGTATAGGTGTCTCCAGTATAGATAGCTAGGTAAAGGTGGTACCAGTATAGGTAGCTAGGTATAGGTGCCTTCAGTATAGGTAGCTAGGTATAGGTGCCTTCAGTATAGGTAGCTAGGTATAGGTGCTTTCAGTATAGATAGCTAGGTATAGGTGTCTCCAGTATAGGTAGCTAGGTATAGTTGACTTCAGTATAGGTAGCTAGGTACAGGTGCCTTCAGTATAGCTAGGTATAGGTGTCTCCAGTATAGATAGCTAGGTAAAGGTGTCTTCATAATAGGTAGCTAGGTAAAGGTGTCTTCAGCATAGGTAGCTAGGTAAAGTCGTCTTCAGTATAGGTAGCTAGGTAAAGGTGCCGCCAGTATAGGTAGCTAGGTATAGGTGCCTTCAGTATAGGTAGCTAGGTATAGGTGCCTTCAGTATAGATAGCTAGGTATAGGTGCCTTCAGTATAGATAGCTAGGTATAGGTGTCTCCAGTATAGGTAGCTAGGTATAGTTGACTTCAGTACAGGTGCCTTCAGTATAGCTAGGTATAGGTGTCTCCAGTATAGATAGCTAGGTAAAGGTGGTACCAGTATAGGTAGCTAGGTATAGGTGCCTTCAGTATAGGTAGCTAGGTATAGGTGCCTTCAGTATAGGTAGCTAGGTATAGGTGCTTTCAGTATAGATAGCTAGGTATAGGTGTCTCCAGTATAGGTAGCTAGGTATAGTTGACTTCAGTATAGGTAGCTAGGTATAGGTGCCTTCAGTATAGCTAGGTATAGGTGTCTCCAGTATAGATAGCTAGGTAAAGGTGTCTTCATAATAGGTAGCTAGGTAAAGGTGTCTTCAGCATAGGTAGCTAGGTAAAGTCGTCTTCAGTATAGGTAGCTAGGTAAAGGTGCCGCCAGTATAGGTAGCTAGGTATAGGTGCCTTCAGTATAGGTAGCTAGGTATAGGTGTCTCCAGTATAGATAGCTAGGTAAAGGTGTCTTCATAAAAGGTAGCTAGGTAAAGGTGTCTTCAGCATAGGTAGCTAGGTAAAGTCGTCTTCAGTATAGGTAGCTAGGTAAAGGTGCCGCCAGTATAGGTAGCTAGGTATAGGTGCCTTCAGTATAGATAGCTAGGTATAGGTGCCTTCAGTATAGATAGCTAGGTATAGGTGTCTCCAGTATAGGTAGCTAGGTATAGTTGACTTCAGTACAGGTGCCTTCAGTATAGCTAGGTATAGGTGTCTCCAGTATAGATAGCTAGGTAAAGGTGGTACCAGTATAGGTAGCTAGGTATAGGTGCCTTCAGTATAGGTAGCTAGGTATAGGTGCCTTCAGTATAGGTAGCTAGGTATAGGTGCTTTCAGTATAGATAGCTAGGTATAGGTGTCTCCAGTATAGGTAGCTAGGTATAGTTGACTTCAGTATAGGTAGCTAGGTATAGGTGCCTTCAGTATAGCTAGGTATAGGTGTCTCCAGTATAGATAGCTAGGTAAAGGTGTCTTCGTAATAGGTAGCTAGGTAAAGGTGTCTTCAGCATAGGTAGCTAGGTAAAGTCGTCTTCAGTATAGGTAGCTAGGTAAAGGTGCCGCCAGTATAGGTAGCTAGGTATAGGTGCCTTCAGTATAGGTAGCTAGGTATAGGTGTCTCCAGTATAGATAGCTAGGTAAAGGTGTCTTCATAAAAGGTAGCTAGGTAAAGGTGTCTTCAGCATAGGTAGCTAGGTAAAGTCATCTTCAGTATAGGTAGCTAGGTAAAGGTGCCGCCAGTATAGGTAGCTAGGTATAGGTGCCTTCAGTATAGGTAGCTAGGTATAGGTGTCTCCAGTATAGGTAGCTAGGTAAAGGTGTCTTCAGTATAGGTAGCTAGGTATAGGTGCCTTCAGTATAGGTAGCTAGGTATAGGTGCCTTCAGTATAGATAGCTAGGTATAGGTGCCTTCAGTATAGATAGCTAGGTATAGGTGTCTCCAGTATAGATAGCTAGGTATAGGTGTCTCCAGTATAGGTAGCTAGGTATAGTTGACTTCAGTACAGGTGCCTTCAGTATAGCTAGGTATAGGTGTATCCAGTATAGATAGCTAGGTAAAGGTGTCTTCAGTATAGGTAGCTAGGTAAAGGTGTCTTCAGTATAGGTAGCTAGGTAAAGGTGTCTTCAGTATAGGTAGCGAGGTATAGGTGACTTCAGTATAGGTAGCTAGGTAAAGGTGTCTTCAGTATAGGTAGCGAGGTAAAGGTGTCTTCAGTATAGGTAACTAGGTAAAGGTGTCTCCAGTATAGGTAGCCAGGTATAGGTGCATTCAGTATAGGTAGCTAGGTAAAGGTGTCTTCAGTATAGGTAGCTAGGTAAAGGTGTCTCCAGTATAGGTAGCTAGGTAAAGGTGTCTTCAGTATAGGTAGCTAGGTAAAGGTGCTGCCAGTATAGGTAGCTAGGTAAAGGTGTCTTCAGTATAGGTAGCTAGGTAAAGGTGTCTTCAGTATAGGTAGCGAGGTAAAGGTGTCTTCAGTATAGGCAGCTAGGTAAAGGTGCCGCCAGTATATGTAGCTGGGTGTAGGTGCCTTCAGTATAGGTAGCTAGGTATAGGTGTCTCCAGTATAGGTAGCCAGGTATAGGTGACTTCAGTATAGGTAGCTAGGTAAAGGTGTCTTCAGTATAGGTAGCGAGGTAAAGGTGTCTTCAGTATAGGTAACTAGGTAAAGGTGTCTCCAGTATAGGTAACTAGGTAAAGGTGTCTCCAGTATAGGTAGCCAGGTATAGGTGCATTCAGTATAGGTAGCTAGGTAAAGGTGTCTTCAGTATAGGTAGCTAGGTAAAGGTGTCTCCAGTATAGGTAGCTAGGTAAAGGTGTCTTCAGTATAGGTAGCTAGGTAAAGGTGCTGCCAGTATAGGTAGCTAGGTATAGGTGCCTTCAGTATAGGTAGCTAGGTATAGGTGCATTCAGTATAGATAGCTAGGTAAAGGTGTCTTCAGTATAGGTAGCTAGGTAAAGGTGCTGCCAGTATAGGTAGCTAGGTAAAGGTGTCTCCAGTATAGGTAGCTAGGTAAAGGTGTCTTCAGTATAGGTAGCTAGGTAAAGGTGTCTTCAGTATAGGTAGCTAGGTAAAGGTGCTGCCAGTATAGGTAGCTAGGTATAACTGACTTCAGTATAGGTAGCAGGGTATATGTGTCTTCAGCATAGGTAGCTATGTATAGGTGTCTTCAGTATAGGTAGCTTGGTAAAGGTGCTTTTAGTATAGGTATGCCTGCCAAGATGCATGCTCAGATCACCTGCTTTGAGCGCTGACACCCTAATTACCTGTTTCTATGTATTGGCATGTGTATTTTAGGCTAAAAAGCATCAACGATTCAACGTAAGAACATTTTGAAAGGGACAATTATTTTCTACACTGGCTGTAGTATCTCTAAAGCCTGGTACAAATCTTCAAAATGATTGGACAATCATTGACCAATTTTATCACTGACCTTTTGCTCACTCCACTGGCTACTGATATAATGGAGAATTCTGTTTAAAGGACACCCAAGGTACAAATAAACAAATTAAATAAACAATTGTATCTATCCTCCTTTTCCTAAAAATGACTTTTTAAGATATTCCACACACTGGCAGCCAGCACGTAATACGCTAATACATGTGACGTGTGTCATGTGACGGCCTGTTACTATGGAGATGCGAAGCAGGAAGCGTTATGTATGTGAGTTAATCCCCGCTAATCGCCCGCTAACGACTCTGCAGGAAGGGAAGGTGGAAAGAGAGGAATCCGGCTGCCTATCGGCGGGCCGGGTGTACAGCGCTGATCTAATAACTTGGTCACCCCCACAGCCCACCTCAAAACCTTTGGAGACAGGGCCTTCTGTCATGCTGCCCCTACACTTTGGAACTCCCAGCCATACCCAATCAGGACACCTCCATCCCTGGAAGCATTTAAGTCCAAACTGAAAAGCCACCTGTTAAGAGCATTTATGAACACAGGGGCATAATAACAGACCCTGCAGGGATTCAACCGCAGGGGGCAGTGGGGGAGAGATGTTCCTTATCCCTGTCCTGAGAGACTGACAACTAAGGGTCTTGAGAGTAAACACTTTCTGCTTTCTGCTCTCTCGCCAAGCCCCCAGCCTCATTACCCCCAGCCTTTCTACCTCTCTCTAAGTGCTGTGTACTGCTGTGAGACTGGAGGAGGCTGGGCACAGAGAGGCAAAGCTTTCTGCTCTCTGCATCATTGTTCTAATGACTGCATCTGCTCCGCCACTGATAACAACTCATACAAAGTTTTGTAGACAGCCCTATTCAGTGTGCAGCAGGGTCTTGTGTACAGTGCCCAGCCCCCAACCTCTCTAGCCCACCCCAAGTGCTGTGTACAGTAGTGATGCTGGAGAAGTCTGCAGATCCATTTCAGCGTGAGTGTAATAAGCTAATGTCGGGAGCACTCTTCTGTCGGTTTTCTGTATGCGGTTTCTGCACACCCTGTGTGTCTGTATGTGTGAAAACATGCATGTTTTATCACAGAAGCGAATGTAATTGATAGAGAAAATGCCTGCAGTGCTTACCTGCTGTCTGTTTTTATCTGCATGGGGAAAACACATCCAAGTGTGCACTAGCCAACTGGATAACATTGTTTCTCAGTTTACCTGTGCAGAAAGCAAGGGGGGAGCATCCAAAGTTTTTCAGGGGGCCAGTGATTTCTAGTTCTACCCCTGTATGAACACCTGACTGTTGCCTCTGTAACAATGTCCAGCCTGCAGCCCTGTATTGATCTGAGACATAACTATGCGCTTTGAGTCCTAAGGGAGAAAAAGCACCTTACAAATGTTATTGCATTGTATTATTGTATTGCATGTAGTATGAGGGGTTACCTACACAATCTCCTCAAATTATTTAATATCTGTTGACCCCCAAACTACATGGAGGGCCTAAAATTGGTCAGTGACTGGCCAATCATAATTGGAAGTGTGTGCCAGGCTTCAGTTCTTAGCATGGTGCTATGATGGTTGTGATGCCTCCTGCCTGATGATAGATTGCTGGCAGGTAATACCTGTAGCTACTTTTTATCCCGCTCAGTGTAATCACCTATTTACTCCTGTCACCTGCTTATTATTTATGTAAAACAAAACAAATGACTTGCAAATCACTTTTGGACTCTCATAATGGAGCTTCTGTAAGTAGGGCATGACACTGCCATCATCTGGCCACAGGCGGAATTGCAACAATATATATATTTTTTTCCTTTCTGTCTCTGTTTTGGAAATTTTGTTTCATGGCTGTTTTCGCAGTTCCCACAATGAAGTGGAAATGGTGACGTGTGAAGTAATATCACGCAAGGTTTGTTATGAAGAGCATTAGGATTTTAGAATGACGTCTTCAGAGATAAGGCTAAAAACGCTTTAAAGGACCACTGTCGTGAAAATTATAAAATTTAAAATATATTTAAAGATATACATATAAGAAGTACGTTTCTTCCAGAGTAAAATGAGCTATAGATTACTTTTCTCCTATGTTGCTGTGATTTGCAATAATAAGTAGAAATCTGACAGAACCAACATGTTTTGGACTAGCCCATCTCCTCATGGGGGATTCTCAAGATTTCCTTTATTTTCAAAAGCACTTAGTGAATGGCAGTTGCTCCGTCCAACTGCCAAAAAAGTGCGCAATGAGCAGGGAGGCTGGCCAGCATCTTTGAGTAAATCCTTTTCAGGGAATATCTTAAAGAATAAAGGCCATGCTGAGAATCCCCCATGAGGAGAGATGGACTAGCCCAAAACCTGTCAGTTCTGTCAGATTTCTACTACTTACTGTAAGTGAAAGCAACATAGAAGTTGAAAACAAAGAAGTTGGTGGGCCCAGTCAGTACTGAACAATTACGTTACCCGTTGTTTTCTTAGCCCTTTTCGATCCTATATCAGACTATGTATGGGCCTGGCTGCTAGGGATGCCAGATCTAGTCCAGCATTCTGTCACCTTGGGCTCGATTCAGTAAACGGTGCTAACCCAGTTAGCACGCCTAAAGGCTTTGGGCTTGCTGACTAGGGTGCTAAGTAGTTAGCACATACAAACTACTTAGCACCGTAGTTAGCACATGTAAACATAGCACCCAGGGGCGTAGCTAGAAATGACTGGGCCCCATAGCAAAAAAATGTTATGCCCCCCCCCCCCCCTCACGACCTTCCAACCCCACGGACCTCGGACCTCCCACCCAAACATTCCTCCAGGACCCTCCACCCCAACATTCCCACACCCAGTATAAGTAACCAGGTCTATAGGTGTCTTCAGAATAGGTGGCCAGGGGTATAGATGTCCCCAGAACAGGTAGTCAGGGGGAGAGATGTCCCCAGAACAGGTAGCCAGGGGTATATGTGCCCAGTATATGTAGGCAGGGGTACAGGGCCGGTTCTAGACTGGCACATATAAGGGGGGGGACAGTCAAAAATGGGTAGGGGGCAATATGTTTGAGGAAATTTTAAAAATGTGCGTAGCCATGATGTCATGTGGGTGGGGCTAACTAATGTAGTTATACTAGCTAATGTACTTACATAAAAAAAATGAAGTAAATGCACATAATAACATATACTGGCATTTCCCCAGTAAATGTATGTAATGAGAGACAGCTTTTCACCAGTAAATGCACATAAGAGACAGCTTTTCACCAGTAAATGCACATAATAAGAGACAGCTTTTCACCAGCAAATGCACATAATTAGAGACAGCTTTTCACCAGTAAATGCACATAATAAGAGACAGCTTTTCACCCGTAAATGCACATAAGAGCCAGCTTTTCACCAGTAAATGCACATAATAAGAGACAGATTTTCACCAGTAAATGCACATAATAAGAGACAGATTTTCACCAGTAAATGCACATAATTACAGACAGCTTTTCACCAGTAAATGCACATAATGACAAACAGCCAGTGTCCCCAGTATATGTAGTCAGGGGTATATGTCCCTAGTATATGTAGCCAGGGGTATATGTCCCCAGTATATGTAGGCAGGGGTATATGTGCCCAGTTTATGTAACCAGAGGTATATATGTCCCCAGTACATGTAGCCAGAGGTATATATGTCCCCAGTATATGTAGCCAGAAGTATATTTGTCCCCAGTATATGTAGCCAGAGGTATATATGCCCAGTATATGTAGCCAGAGGTATATATGCCCAGTATATGTAGCCAGAGGTATATATGCCCAGTATATGTAGCCAGAGGTATATATGCCCAGTATATGTAGCCAGAGGTATATATGCCCAGTATATGTAGGCAGGGGTATATATGTCCCCAGTATATGTAGTCAGGGGTATATGTCCCCAGTATATGTAGGCAGGGGTATATGTGCCCAGTATATGTAGTCAGGAGGTATATATGTCCCGAGTATATGTAGGTGGCACGTGGCAGCAGCCAGCAAGTCCCCCGGGCTGGCCCCCATTTCCACCCACCTCCGGCTCCGTCCACTACTCCACTGCAGGCAGCTCTGCACAGACAGACAGCACTGAGTACAACATACTTACGTGCGTGGGGTCGGGTCGGTGACCGTGCTCCGCTGTCCGCTCTCCTCCTCGCAGCCTCGCAGCTCTGAGAGTCCTCCTCCTTCTCCCTCCCTGGCTGGCCGGCCGGAACTATACAGGAAGTGTCGGCCCGGCCGCCAGGGAGGATCAATGCGCCGCCACATAGTCCCCCTCCTCACCAGCCACCTTATCAGAGGAGGGGGGCCGGAGGAGGCGGCGCTGTTCTAAAATTGGCGGGGGGACCTGGGAGGGGGGGCCCGGACGGCATCATAATTAAAAAAAAAAAAAAAGTCCCCTGACTCGCACGGGCTCCCTGTGGCGTAGGGGCCCTATAGCAACGCTATGGTGGCTATACCGAATGCTACGCCACTGATAGCACCGTAGTTAGCACATGCAAACTACTTAGCACCGTAGTTAGGACATGCAAACTACTACTTATCACTGTGCTAACTAGGGTGCTAAGCTCCATGGTTAGATACCCCTGGTCTTGCTAATTATGATCTTGTAAAAGATAGAATATTCGGAAATTTAAATTCAATCTGAGCTCTATATATTATGTGACGATCATTATATTATTGTTAACAATACCTCTCATCTTCCACAGTGATAATTGATGCTGAAGCTACTGTTGGAAAAGTTAGGAGGTGCACTGCTACACTGCATATTCTGTCATATGTTCCTTTTCTTTGTTGAATAAACACTGATTTTAAAAAAAAAAAACTAGGGTGCTAAGTAGTTTACATGTACTAACTACGGTGCTAAGTAGTTTACATGTGCTAACTACTGTGCTAAGTAGTTTGCATACTTAGCACGTGCAAAGCATGTTAGCACATGCAAAGTGGCTTTTCACTGGCGTGCTAACACTTAGCACCCTTTTCTGAATCAACCCCCTTATGTGAAAAGGCTGCGCCGTGTATTACCGGCACTACACTGGTGTCCAAAAAAAGGCGCTCCCGCTCCTGCTGAAGCCGGGTAACCTCCTGGCTGTAGAGCGAAGATGTAGAGACCCTCCGGAGCCCTTCCAGCTGCACTCCTGCGATTATCCCCCCCCCCTCTCGTGCACACCGGACAGGATGTGGGTGATCCCATAATTGGATTGGATGTAATCAAACTTGTGATCTCAACTACATTTCAATAAAGGTAATACTCTGAATGCTTTAGCTCTGTGGATTGCTTAAAAAATTGAAAACAATCTTTTCTTTTGATCTGAATGATCATATCAAAAATTTGACCACTCACTTAACCACTTCAGGATTCTGCGTACGCATAAGTACGCCCCTGAATCCTGAAGTGGTTGCCGTTCCATGTCAGTTCACGGAGGGTGTCTCCGTGAACACCCTGCGAGCCGATCGCGGCTCGCAGGGTAAATGTAAACACGCGGGGAAGATCTTCCCCGGTGTTTACATATATACGGCGCTGTTGCGCAGCAGTGCCGTAGAGGAGATTGGCGATCCCCGGCCTCTGATTGGCTGGGGATCTGTCCTGCGCCGCTCACAGGGGGAGGGAGAGGGAGGGAAGGGGAAGGAGGCCCGAAAGCGCTGCGGAGGGGGGCTTTGAAGAGCGCCCCCCCCGCAAGCGCAAACAGGCGGCGATCAGACCACCCCAGCAGGACATCCCCCTAGTGGGGAAAAAAGGTAGGAAATCTGATCGCCCTGGCTGCTATCTCATCGGTGCTGCGGCCTGAAGAACCCCCGCAGCACAGAGCAGCAAAACCACCCGAAACCCGGAAGTGGTTAAAATCGCACCATTACTTGGCACCTTAACCCTACCATTGCCAGGATCTTTTTTTTTTTTTTATCTACACGTCAGTGCCAAGAATGTTTGAATTGTGTTTGTTAAATGTCTTACCCAAATCTACCTGTACCAAAGTCCACATTAGTCAGTGGGGATGTCACTGAGGTGCAAATACAATTGATATGATTGAGAATACTAATGATTATGATGAAGGCGGAGGCACAGAACAGCTCATGTCTGTGTAGCAGCATGGAGGCACCAGGACTCAGCGTAAAAAGTCAAGCCCGATTGGCTTAGTGCTACTGCGCAAACGCAAGCCACCTGAGCAGTGCAGTTGTTCTCCGTTGACAAGCCCAGCCAGTGAAGTTCAGGCCTCTTTCACAGTAGGACGTTGCGGTTTGATGCGACATTAAAGTCGCAACGCAAATTACACCGCAATGCCCCCAAAAAAGTTGCAACGCAACTTAATGCCCCATTACAGTCGCATACAGTAGAGCATACAGGCAATGAAAAGTATGCTTCCAGGTCATTGCTGAGCATGTGCAAACAGTCCACCGCAGCTAATAACGTGTATAACACACTGCATGCAGCACTGTCACTTAACGTGCAGCGTTAGTCACCAACGTAACGTGTGCACTGTGAATGGGGCATTGATTTTTCATTGCAGTGAGTTATTCTGCGTTAAATGCTGTTTTAATGTGCGACTTTAACGTCCCACTGTGAAAGAGGCCTCGGGGGTTTGAGTGCTGGACCAGCGAGGTAAAGGGTGAGGGGGGGGAGAGGGGAGGAAGAAGCTTCTCTCTACTTAGGTCAGTATCTAAATTGGGCACTTTTTTACTCACATTTACACTTTAAAATACAGATTTTCTGTATTATGCATTAGTGGTTGGAAGCGAATACTGCTGCAGTATGATTGGAGGCAATTGATCAATTGAGTCTTTGATCGGATTATTGGCGATTAGACGTGTTGGTAGATGTCCGGCCATCCCACATATTGTACTGTAAATATGTGTGAGCAGTACACAGACACAATGCGTCCAGATCCAGGGCTGATGCATCCATTGGGCCCACTGGGCAGTGGCCCAGGGCTTAAGCTTAGGGGCCTCACAAATCGGAGACTGTAGGGGACACAAGTTTAGGCTGCGCTGGATCACTTGCAGCCAGTGGGAGGGACAGTGTAGTGTCCACTTTGATGGTCCAGCCGCAGCCTGGGGCAGATGCACTACCTCCATAGGCTATGTGGGGAAATGGTTACGATCGATTGTCTGTGTGTAGCATGCTCGGTATGAGATGGCGGGATTCCATGCTGGCGGCGCGCGGCGGATTGTATCACGAGGGGTTAATGAAGCGGCGCGACTCGTTCTCACTAATAAGCTGAGTATTAGGTTTCCCGGCGGTGCAGCAAGACCGGCATGTACGCCTCATTTACACCATTTTACTGTGAAACCATCTGTGTCGTTGTTTACAAAGAATGCAAAGAATCTGCAGCCGTCTTCAGCAAGCCGTATATCCATTCCATGTAAGAATGATCTGTATGCAGCAATTATACACATTACATTCTGCCTATTGTTCCAGGAGGGGGGATCTCAAGCAGAGCAACAGCGACACCTGCTGGGGAAGACCGATCATGGTATTGGACAAAGATTTAGATTGGAAATAAAATAGCCCAGGTTCTATCTAACTGACAAAAGTAATAATATGTTAGACACTGAAGCGAAAAAAAACAATTATGATATAATGAATTGGTTGTGTAGTACGGATAATTACTAGAACATTAGTAGCAAAGAACATATTCTCATATTTTTATTTTAGTTATATAGTGTTTTTTATAACATTGCATCATTCTCTAATATGTGCAGTTTACACACTACTCAGCATTCTAAATGATTTGACAGAGCACTCTTGTGAACTATTGACCTGTCCTCTCCTGAAGAAAAAACATTAAAATGACTGACAGTTGAGATAACAAGCTTCAGAAGACAGAACTCTCTGCGACTTTGAAAGTCATGGAGCTCAATGGCTTTTTTGCATAGATAACAACTGGAGTTTCTTGATTCTTCCTGTACTGGAAACAATATTAGACTTATGTCTCTGCTCCTAATGTTTTATTTCCTAGCTGCACTACACATACAAATCATTATATCATCATTTTTTTCTGCCTTAGTGACTCTTTAACTCCATTTTGAGGTTTGTTTGTTTTACAGAGCTACTTTAGAAGCCAATACTTGCCTCCTTTAAATGATTTTTATTCACTTTATTATTTATGTCTTATTTGTATTGTATTTTCTTCATCATTGTCAATTCTCTACAAAACCCACCTTTCACAACCTCAGGTCAAAAAGATCCAATAACTTGACCACCCCAAAAGTCCAACTAGAAGCTAGACCTTTCTGTCATGCTGCCCCTACCCTGTGGAGTGCCTTGCCAAACTTAATCAAGACAGCTCCAATCCAGGACACGTTTAAATCAAAACTGAAAAGTCACCTGTTTAGTCTGGCATTTATGATCACATAACTTCTTCCCGGTACACATCACTATGTCGTGATCTGAGACAAGCTTATGCACTTTGGGTCCTACAGGGGAAATGCTCTTTACAAATGTTTTGTTGTAGTTTTTAATAAGTCCAATTTGTCTAATGTTTCTTGGAAGGTGAGAACTTCAATAGCTTTGATTAGTTTAGTAGCTATAGTAGTCATTTTGTAACAAACACTAACTAAATAATTTATAAATGAATATTGTAAAAAATAAGCAATTTTATTTATTACATTATTTTCACTACAGTTTCTCTTTCATGACGTACACAAAATACACAGTAATATTTACCTGTAAAAAATGTATTGTCACCTTTAAGATATCCAATGTACAGCTTTATCAACGTCCCCCTTTATTTCTTGGCCTGCCGAAGAAGAATATTGTTTACAGTGGTTTACAGACCCGATGTGAGAAGATAAACAAACAGTGAACTTGTGAGAAACCAGCGCCACCCTGTGGTAAGTTGGAAAAAAAACATGCTAATACAGTTGAGACCGAAGAATGATTTTATTACAATAATAATTGTGGGTTAAAAGCGACCTCAACTTACCAGCAATGAGTATTCCCAAGTTCCTATATAAGAGTGTTATCTCCAGTTGTATCTGACTAAGGTGACTGACTTTACATTTATCAATGTATTTGTCATTTACCCGCCCACATTGCCAATGTAGTATTTCCCATCCATCTGAGCATTTATAATTACACAAAAATTTGTTTCATCAGCAAAAATAGTCATCATATTTTTATTTTATTTACTGGATTATTCATGAAAAAAAAAAACCTTAAAGAGATTGGGACCAAAAACTGACCCTTGCGGGACACCATTGCTGATTCTGGCTGATTCTGGTCCATTCTGAGTATGGTCCATTGATCCATTTACACTTTACAATCTACTCTAATAGGCAGATTACTTTCTGCAGCATATCACACTTTTTGCACCACGATTATCAGACTGGATCATTATCTACTGGATTATTAATAAATAAATAGGCACAAAAGAAAAACCTTGAAGAAACCGGGACCAAAAACTGACCCTAGTGAAAAACCATTGCTGAGTTTGGCCCTCTGTATGATCCATTTACGCCTGCACTTTACAATCTACTTTGCAAACTACTAATAGGCAAATAACTTTCTCGGAAAACAATTTGATTTGGAAACTTTAATTCCACTTGAGAAGGCTTGAGGACTCATTTCCACTATTGCGGTGCGGAATCGCCTGGATTCCACCGCTGATGAAATCGCATGCGGATGCGATTCCCCATGCGTTTTTTGCCGCAAATTCGCATAGGTGAGGGTATATGCGATTTTTAACCATGTCACTGCCTGTCTGAATTTACATTCGTACCTATGCGAATTTGCATGCGAATTCGCTGCAAAAAACGCATTGGGAAACCGCATGCGATTTCCCTATTAAATACATTGCATGCGATTCGCATGCATTCCACTCGCAGGCAAATTCTGCGGCTCTTTTGTGCATTTTTTCACCGCTGAAAAAAACGCACCTCAACAACGCTACAGTGGAAACAGGCCCATCCACTTGCATTACATGTGCGAATCCGCATGCTTTGGACGCATGCGGATTCGCGATAGTGAAAACGAGCCCTTATACGGCCGCAGGAAGATGTGCTTAACATGAAAGTATGACTCAAGTAGGCATATCACATTTTTAGCACCACAATTATCAGACCGGATCATTATCTACTGGATTATTAATTAAAAAAACAAAAAAGCAAAACCTTGAAGAGATTGGGACCAAAAACTGACCCTAGTGGGACGCTATTGCTGATTCTGGACTTTTCTGTGTAGGTTCCATTTACCTCTGCACTTTACAGGCTACTCTAGGAGACAAATGACATTCTGGGGAACAATTTGATTTGGAAACTTTAATTCCACTTGATAAGGCTTTGTATGGCCGCAGGAAGATGTGCTTAAAGGGAACCAGAGAGGAAGCACCCTTGTGTATTTTACCATGTATATCAGTAAGAACATTAGAGAAAACACTTACCATGCTCTCTGTTTCATCCTCACTGCTAAAAGTGTCTGTTATCAGCAGTCACAAGAATCCCAGACTGAGCAATTAAATCTGGCTTTGCTGGGAATGATTATTGCTGAGTCATTATAGCAAAGCCACAAGGGGGCAGGCTTGGGCTTGAAATAACACCACAGAAGACAGACTTAGCTATAATCTTTCTGTAGCAAAGCTAGACTGAGCAGCCTGACTTCTCAGTCGGGGGGTTCTTATCAGAGGTGATAACAGTCAGATTACACAGAGAACAATGAAACAAAGAGCAGATTAGGTGTTTACTGTCATGTTCCCACTGATTTATAAGGTAAAATACAAGAGGGTGCTTCATCTCTGGTTCTCTTTAAAGAGGAACTCCAGCCTAAACAAACATACTGTCATTAAGTTACATTAGTTATGTTTATTAAAATAGATAGGTAATATAATCTCTTACCCACACTGTTTTAAAAGAACAGGCAAATGTTTGTGATTTCATGATGGCTGCCATCTTTTTGGTTGAAAGGAGGTGACAGGGAGCATGAGACACAGTTCTAACTGTCCAGTGTCCTGATCACCCCTCCCAGTTGCTAGACAATGGGAATAACAACATAGGAAATCCCATCATGCGCTGCACAGCATTAGGGGAAAAAAGTCTGGTCTTTTTTTCTTTGATGGGTGGAGCTTAGCTAACAATGCAGCTAAAAATGATGCTTGGGTAAGAATAACAAAGGCGAAGGTTTGCGCGCGTAAAGGCTTACGCCCACGTGCTAAATGAAGGTTTGCGCGTGATCATGCGTGCGTTCACGCGCAAACCTTTTTTAGCACGCAAAACTTTGCATGCATCACATCGCGTGGTAACTGCATAACACGGCCGTGCTATCAGTTATTACGCTTTTGTGAATCAAGCCCATTATCTACTGGATTATTAATGGGAAAAAAAAAGTAAAACCTTGAAGAGATCAGGACTCAAAACTGACCCTAGTGGGACTCTACTGCTGATTGTGGCACATTTAGCGTATGATCCATTTACGCCTGCACTCTACAATCTATTCTAGTAGCTGGATGTCTTTCTGGGGGAACAATTTTGTTTGGAAACTTCCACTTGATAAGGCTTTGTATGGCCGCAGGAAGATGTGCTTAACAAGAAAGTATGACTCATGTAGGCATATCACACTTTTAGCACTATGGTTACCAGGCTGTATCATTATCTACTGAACTATTAATAATAAAAGAAAAAAAGCAAAACCTTGAAGAGATTGGGGCCCAAAAACTGACCCTAGTGGGACGCCATTGCTGATGCTGGCCCTTTCTGTGTATGATCCGTTTACTGCTGCACTCTATAATCTACTCTAGTAAGTGGATGACTTTCTGGGGACAAATTTGATTTGGAAACTTTAAAATCACTACAGAAGGCTTCATACGCCACAGAGATATGCGCATAAAGGAGTTCTTTGGTGATTCACAAAACAAAAACTGACACTTACCTGGGGCTTCTATCAGCCCCCTGCAGCTGTCATGTCCTGCGCCGTCCTCCTCCGATGCTCTGTTCCCCGCCGCCGGCCCCGCTCTACTTACCCGTCTAATTAGGTTGCGGCTGCGTGGCCGCACACATGTTTACTGCGCAGGAGCAGTACAATAAAACTTTGTGCTGCACCTGTGCAGTAAGCTCCCGATGACGCGCGCAGGAGCGAGCACTATGTGTCTTGTTAGCCGAATATTAGACCGGAACCGGCGGCGGGGTGCCGAGGATCATAGGAGGACGGCATGGGACATGACAGCTGCAGGGGGCTGATAGAAGCCCCAGGTAAGTGTCAGTTTTTGTTTTTTTCAAACCACCAAAGAACCCCTTTAACATGAAAGTATGACTCAGGTAGGCATATCACAATTTAAGCAACACGATTATCATACTGGATCATTATTTACTGGATTATTAAGAAAAGAAAAAGAAAACCTTGAAGAGTTTGGGACCAAAAACTGACCCTTGTGGGATGCTATTGCTGATTGTGGCCCTTTCTGTGTATGATCCATTTACTTCTGCACTTTACAGTCTACTCTAGTAGGTAGATGACTTTCTGGGGGAACAATTTGATTTGGAAACTATTTCCACTTGAGAAGGCTTCATACGCCGCAGAGAGATGAGCTTAACATGAAAGTATGACTCAAGTTGACATATCACACTTTTAGCAACACGATTATCAGACTGGATCATTATCTACTGGATTATTAATAAAAAAAAGGAAAGGGAAAAAAAAAGAAAGAAAAAAAAAGATAAAGCAAAACCTTAAAGAGCTTGGGACCAAAAACTGACCCTAGTGGGACGCCATTGCTGGTGCTGCCCTCTCTGTGTATGATCCATTTACATCTGCACTTTACAGTCTACTCTAGTAGGTGGATAACTTTCTGGGGAACGATTTGATTTGGAAACTTTAATTCCACTTGAGAAGGCTTTATACACCACAGGAAGATGTGCTTAACATGAAAGTATGACTCAAGTAAGCATATCACACTTTTAACACCACGATTATCAGATCTCTGGCTTTTTTTCTACATGTAGTACAGAATGAAAACATAGTTTGATAAATGTTGTTATGGCATCCGCGTGTCATGTGACAGGGGAACTGCAGACGTGATGTGAGCGCAGATAAAATGCCTGCAGATCACTTTCATCACGCCTTCCACATGGCGGCTGTCAGAAAAGGGCTGATAATAATTTGTTATTCTTCCATTCTGACATTAAGCTGACAAGGTGTTAAAAATAGAATTAAGGCTTGCTCTTGCGCCCCCTTGTGTCCCACAGGGGCAGCTGCACCCTCAGACCGCCCAGTGTTTCATGTGGATGAGGTTACCTCAGGATAAAATTAGCGTTTGGCCTCTGAGGCATGTGCTTCACACAAGGTCACTGTCTACCTCACTGACAAGTTAATCTTTAGCAAATCACCAAGGGACATCTAATGACAAACAAATATGTTAAGGAGTAACTCTAGCTAAAATGGAAAAAAATGTATGCTGTACCCACATGCACTGATCAGACACAGTATCAAAGGAAACCTGAGACAAATAGATATAAAAGTTTTATAGATACCTGGGGCTTCCTCCAGCCTCCTCAGCACTGATCGCTCCCACCACACCGTCCTCACCTTCTCATTCTCCCCCCATCAGCTTGGCCAGTCGGAATGCACTGCGCATGCATGGTCCGGCCACGTGCGCACGCCCCACCGTGCTCCGTGGCCAGGAGCCCCTCCCATGGCCAGGAGTGCCTGTGCTGACTGGCCCCCACTGACCAAGCTAACAGGGCTTCGACTGGGAAAATGAGGAGGTGGATGAGGACGGCGAGGGAGCGATCGGTGCGGAGGGGGCTGGAGGAAGCCCCAGGTATGTATAAAACTTTTATAACTGAAGTGTGACTGGATTAGCCAAATGCTTGTTTTAGGGGTGTGATTCAGACAATACTGCAGCCAAAAAGATCAGCAGGACAGCCAAGCAATTGGTATTGTTTAAAAGGAAATAAATATGGCAGCCTTCATATGCCTCTCGTTTCAGGTTCAGGCATTTTATTGAGTTGTGAAAATATCACCTAGCAGAAAACTCAGGAGAGAAAGTTAATTCTTGAAAGGCAAAAAATTACATCCAGAAAATAATAGAACTGTAAGTTTCAGAGCTTGTTTCCTTTATGCAGCGCAGGAGCAAAAAAAGTCAACCTTCAAATAATTATGTTCAGTTATGCACTCAATACTTGGTCGGGAATCCTTTTGCAGAAATGACTGCTTCAATGCGGCGTGGCATGGAGGCAATCAGCTGGTGGCACTGCTCAGGTGTTATGGAGGCCCAGGATGCTTCGATACCGACCTTAAAGGGAAGGTTCAGGGAGGGTGGGTAAAAAATAAAAATCAATTTCCACTTACCTGGGGCTTCCTCCAGCCCGTGGCAGGCAGGAGGTGCCCTCGCCGCCGTTCCGCAGGCTTCCGGTGGTCTCCGGTGGCCGACCCGACCTGGCCAGGCCGGCTGCCAGGTCGGGCTCTTCTGCGCTCCAAGGCCCGGCACTTCTGCGTCCCACGCCGGCGCGCTGACGTCATCGGACGTCCGCCGGGCTGTACTGCGCAGGCGTAGTAGTTCTGCGCCTGCGCAGTACAGCCCGGAGGACGACCGATGACGTCAGCGTGCCGGCGTGGGACGCAGAAGTGCCGGGCCTTGGAGCGCAGAAGAGCTCGACCTGGCAGCCGGCCTGGCCAGGTCGGGTCGGCCACCGGAGACCACCGGAAGCCTGCGGAACGGCGGCGAGGGCACCTCCTGCCTGCCACGGGCTGGAGGAAGCCCCAGGTAAGTGGAAATTGATTTTTATTTTTTAACCACCCTCCCTGAACCTTCCCTTTAAGGTCGGTATCGAAGCATCCTGGGCCTCCATAACACCTGAGCAGTGCCACCGGCTGATTGCCTCCATGCCACGCCGCATTGAAGCAGTCATTTCTGCAAAAGGATTCCCGACCAAGTATTGAGTGCATAACTGAACATAATTATTTGAAGGTTGACTTTTTTTGTTTTAAAAACACTTTTCTTATATTGGTCGGAAGAAATATGCTAATTTTTTGAAATAGGAAATTTGGGTTTTCATGAGTTGTATGCCAAAATCATCAATATTAAAACAATAAAGGGCTTGAACTACTTCAGTTGTGTGTAATGAATGTAAAATATATGAAAGACAGTCTAATGTTTATCAGTACATTACAGAAAATAATGAACTTTATCACAATATGCTAATTTTTTGAGAAGATCCTGTATATGGGCACTTAAATGGCAGATGAAACTCAATGTTGAAAATCAATGTCATGCATTCTATCCTGGAGAGGTAAGGCACTTCTCCGCTCACAACTCTTTCTAGGGTGGGGGTGACACCTCTGGCTATCTAATACTGGGGGCACCTCTGGCTATCTAATACTGGCGGTGCATCTGGCTGCCTAATATTATTGGGGCACCCCTGTCTACCTAACAGAGCGAATTGGAGGTATAACAGGTGTAATTAACGGGCAAGTGTAACAAGAGGGATATGGGGGCTTTAATCTTCAGGCACATGGCCACTTAGGTCTTGTATTTAGGCGGGTTGTGGCTACTTAATTTGCGCATTTGGGGGGCAAAGTGGCAAGCACATTCTGGTATATGGGGACCACGCAGCTGGTAACAGTAGTGCAGCCTGCAGATAAAAGACAGACTTTGCACCAGTATAATGAATAGCGTTCTCCCATTGCCTGTTGGATTGAGATCTTCCAACTTGCCCAGACACCTTTTCTACCGACACGGTGAGGCTGGGGGGACAGATTCCTTGCTCTGCCTAGGACCATGTATGGTCTAGTCTGGTCGGTATGGCGGTGTATATCTGCATTGCTCCACCTCACTCAGCAGATAGTGCGTCCTCTGTGTGTGCCCCGGACTCTGTATGGTCTAGTCTGGCTCTGGTCAGTATGGCGGTGTATATCTGCATTGCTCCTCCTCACTCAGCAGATAGCGCGTCCTCTGTGTGTGCCCCGGACTCTGTATGGTCTAGTCTGTGTCAGAAGTAGTGAAATTACCTCAAATGCGGATAGCGGCGCAACCATCGCTTCCGCGTCTGACGTCACGGTTGTCACCGCTGCGGCAGTCTCCGGGCCTCCCGACGGTCCCTGGGAGGTCCGGTCTGTCAATGCTGCATAGAGCGCGCGGAGACATGTCAGTTGACCCGGAGGTCGGCTGACGTCAGCTTGCCTTCTGATTGGCTGGGCCCTCTGGGTGGCTCGGTGAATTGCCATTCGTATTTAAGGGTGTGCGTGTCATTTGCTCTTTGTCTGTTGTTGCTGAAACTTCGCAGTGAAAGCTCTCAGACCTTAGTCAGATCTGTGTGTGCATGATCCGGCAGGACCCCGGGGATTCACACTTAGCTCAGGAAAAATATATTATTGTTATTGATTGCTATTGTGTATGACCTATTGCCTGTTCTTCTGACTATTCTTTGCTCTACGATTCTGTACCTCTGCCAAATCTGATCTGTTGCCGACTGCTGCCTGAATACCTACCTTGATCTTGTCTCACGATTCTGTACTTCTGCCAATCTGATCTGTTGCCGACTATTGTCTGATTACTTACTCTGATTTTGCCTCTCGACTTTGTACCTATACTGACCGATCTGTGAACGACATTGCCTGTACGACCACGCTCTCAGTTAGCGATAGCCCCTGTCAGTAAGGGCTATCACTTATATGTATTCCGGAATACTACTGTGCACCCAATCACGTGTGATCACACTTTAATAAAGTACTGACTATTGTGCTGATAGAGCTCGTTCTGTTTATCAGATACATCACTGATTATTACAGTCTGGCTCTGATCGGTATGGCGGTGTATATCTGCATTGCTCCTCCTCACTCAGCAGATAGTGCGTCCTCTGTAGTCTGGCTCTGGTCAGTATGGTGGTGTATATCTGCATTGCTCCACCTCACTCAGCAGATAGTGCGTCCTCTGTTCCCCCCCCCCCCCCCCCTCCCCTGTATGGTCTAGTCTGGCTCTGGTCAGTATGGTGGTGTATATCTGCATTGCTCCACCTCACTCAGCAGATAAAAACAGGGAACACCAAGAGCCCCAATAGTGTAATTCGTACTGGACAAGGTGGCAATAAGTTTGTATTGCTAAATACTCACAAGTCAGGGTCACCAGCAGGCAACCACTGTAAAGGCAGGTGGGGAGATTGTCCTGACCCCACTCAGGATTAAGAAGTCGCTCTCTGTAGACAGGAAGAAAGGGTAGCAACCCTCCACCAAGGGTGGACTCCAAATTGTATACAATGAACAGAGGCGCCAAAAGTATAAAATTAGATTAAATGAGCTTAAAAACCAACTTAAATGGCAAAATTGAAGGAGGAAGTGGTGGTCTTACCTCCCTCAAGCAGACACGACAACGACTGCGATTCAGACAGTCAAACACATTTATTAGGAACTCCAAAAATAAATGCAACGCGTTTCGCAGGTTCAACCCCGCCTCATCAGGCAATATAGGGAGGAGTATCAAACAATCTGCACAAGGATTCAAATTAAGCGCCTCTGTCCAGAGGCGCTTAATTTGAATCCTTGTGCAGATTGTTTGATACTCCTCCCTATATTGCCTGATGAAACGGGGTTGAACCTGCGAAACGCGTTGCATTTCTTTAAGTTGGTTTTTAAGCTCATTTAATCTAATCTTATACTTTTGGCGCCTCTGTTCACTCAGCAGATAGTACGTCCTCTGTGTGTGCCCCGGGCCCTGTATGGTCTAGTCTGGCTCTGGTCAGTATGGCGGTGTATATCTGCATTGCTCCTCCTCACTCAGCAGATAGTGCGTCCTCTGCCCACCCCCGGGCCCTGTATGGTCTAGTCTGGCTCTGGTCAGTATGACGGTGTATATCTGCATTGCTCCACCTCACTCAGCAGATAGTGCGTCCTCTGTGTGTGCCCCGGGCCCTGTATGGTCTAGTCTGGCTCTGGTCAGTATGGCGGTGTATATCTGCATTGCTCCACCTCACTCAGCAGATAGTGCGTCCTCTGTCTCCCCCCCCCCCCCCCCCGGGCTCTGTATGGTCTAGTCTGGCTCTGGTCAGTATGGCGGTGTATATCTGCATTGCTCCACCTCACTCAGCAGATAGTGCGTCCTCTGTCTCCCCCCCCCCCCCCCGGGCTCTGTATGGTCTAGTCTGGCTCTGGTCAGTATGGCGGTGTATATCTGCATTGCTCCACCTCACTCAGCAGATAGTGCGTCCTCTGTCTCCCCCCCCCCGGGCTCTGTATGGTCTAGTCTGGCTCTGGTCAGTATGGCGGTGTATATCTGCATTGCTCCTCCTCACTCAGCAGATAGCGAGTCCTCTGTGTGTGGCGGAGCCCCGGTGTGTGAGGTGTCACTGATGGCAGAGCCGCCTGTCATCCTGCAGGTTATTTATCACAACTGACGACGTAAGACGTCAAGCTGAATTATGATTCATTTATCTTCTGCTGCCTCCTGGGATCTGTGGCATGCCTCATTTACTGTACATATCACGACATGCAGAGATGCTCAGAGACGGACGCTGCATTACAAGGCTTACAGGGAAACTACAGACTTATAGAACAATCCCTCCATAGCAGCTATAGAAACTCACTGAGCACTTTATTAGGAATGGCTGTATGCAGGCCTATAGGCACAGATGTCCTGGCACCCTAGACTCCGCCCTCCATGCATGCAGGCCCAGATTTACATTACAGGAGCCTATATGCACAGATGTCCTGGCACACTAGACTCCGCCCTCCATGCATGCAGGCCCGGATTTACATCACAGGAGCCTATAGGCACAGATGTCCTGGCACCCTAGACTCCGCCCTCCATGCATGCAGGCCCGGATTTACCTCACAGGAGCCTATAGGCACAAATGTCCTGGCACCCTGGACTCCGCCCTCCATGCATGCAGGCCAGGATTTACATCACAGGAGCCTATAGGCACAGATGTCCTGGCACCCTAGACTCCGCCCTCCATGCATGCAGGCCCGGATTTACATCACAGGAGCCTATAGGCACAGATGTCCTGGCACCCTAGACTCCGCCCTCCATGCATGCAGGCCCAGATTTACATCACAGCAGCCTATAGGCACAGATGTTCTGGCACCCTAGACTCCGCCCTCCATGCATGCAGGCCCAGATTTACATCACAGGAGCCTATAGGCACAGATGTCCTGGAACCCTAGACTCCGCCCTCCATGCATGCAGGCCCGGATTTACCTCACAGGAGCCTATAGGCACAAATGTCCTGGCACCCTGGACTCCGCCCTCCATGCATGCAGGCCAGGATTTACATCACAGGAGCCTATAGGCACAGATGTCCTGGCACCCTAGACTCCGCCCTCCATGCATGCAGGCCAGGATTTACATCACAGGAGCCTATAGGCACAGATGTCCTGGCACCCTAGACTCCGCCCTCCATGCATGCAGGCCAGGATTTACATCACAGGAGCCTATAGGCACAGATGTCCTGGCACCCTAGACTCCGCCCTCCATGCATGCAGGCCAGGATTTACATCACAGGAGCCTATAGGCACAGATGTCCTGGCACCCTAGACTCCGCCCTCCATGCATGCAGGCCAGGATTTACATCACAGGAGCCTATAGGCACAGATGTCCTGGCACCCTAGACTCCGCCCTCCATGCATGCAGGCCCTGATTTACCTCACAGGAGCCTATAGGCACAGATGTCCTGGCACTCTAGACTCCGCCCTCCATGCATGCAGGCCCTGATTTACCTCACAGGAGCCTATAGGCACAGATATCATGGCACCCTAGACTCCGCCCTCCATGCATGCAGGCCTGGATTTACCTCACAGGAGCCTATAGGCACAGATGTCCTGGCACTCTAGACTCCGCCCTCCATGCATGCAGGCCTGGATTTACCTCACAGGAGCCTATAGGCACAGATGTCCTGGCACCCTAGACTCCGCCCTCCATGCATGCAGGCCCAGATTTACCTCACAGGAGCCTATAGGCAAAGATGTCCTGGCACTCTAGCCTCCGCCCTCCATGCATGCAGGCCTGGATTTACCTCACAGGAGCCTATAGGCACAGATGTCCTGGCACTCTAGACTTCACCTTGCATAGACCTACAAACCACCCGCCGAACCGCTCCACAAGTGTACTGGTTGACCCAGCTGTCACTTCTCCCTTACTTCCCTTGCCCATCATAGCTACAGGTGTCCCTTAACCCCTTCCCCACAACAGGTTATTTGCCCATAAAAATCAAAGCAATTTTCACACATCACGCTCCTCCCAGTCATTTGCCAATAACTTTATCACTACTTATCACACTGAAATTATCTATAGATATTTTTTCCCCACAAATTAGACTTTATTTGGGTGGTACTTTTTGCTAACAATTATTTTATTGTATATGCATTTTAAAGCAGAGTGCCCCAAACCTGTTGAGCAGAGTTCCCACCAACAGTACATGTTTTGCAGAACACCAGAGCTGATTAACTACCTCTGTGGATTTCCACAAAACGTACTGTTGGTGGGCTTTGAGGACAGGGTTGGGAAACAATGTTTTAAAGGGAATAAGAAGGAAAAAACTGAAAAAAAATCATTATTTTTCTGTTTTTAGCCAATATAGTTTTAAAATAAAATGTGCTACGATAGATAAAACCCACACACATGAGTATATACGGATATATTATTTTGGTCTGGTGTGGTGTTGTGGTCAGGCTCTTTTCTTTGTCTGTTCATATGCTTAAAGGACAACTGTAATGAGAAGGATATGGAGGCTGCCATATGTATTTCCTTTTAAAGGACACCCAAGGTGAAAATAAACTAATGAAATAAACAATTGTGTCTATCCTCCTTCACCTAAAAATGACTTTTTAAGATATCCCACAGGTTTTTTTTTTTTATATTTAAATCTACGATTTAAGTTTTTACTGTTTTATTGTTTTTGCTCAATGACACATTCATTGAAGTATGCCAGAGCTAAAATCTTTGAACTATTGATCCTTTTTATCTCTTTCCTGCTCTCAGAAGCCATTTTCTGCTAGGAAAGTGCTTTATAGTTGGAATTTCTTATCAGTGAGGCTCACGCTGTAGTCACTTCCTGTCTGAGTCAGGACTGAGTCAGCCACTTACATACCTGATATTTAACTCTTCAGGCAGAGAAAGAAAAAAAGGAATACAGCATAGTTATTTGTGTGCTAGGCACTGTACATACACATGTCTATCTCATCATGTCACATGTCTCCTCGGGTATACTGTAAACAATAGCAGTTGCCTGGCTGCCCTGCTGATCTATTTGGCTGCAGTAGTGTCTGAATAACACCTGAAACAAGCATGCAGCTAATCCAGTCACACTTCAGTCAGAGCACCTGATCTGCATGCTTGTTCAGGGGCTATGGCTGAAAGTATTAGAGGCAGAGGATCAGCAGGGCAGCCAGGGAACCGGTATTGCTTAACTACTTTGGCCTCCTGGACGTACTAACTACGCCCAGGAGGCCATGTGCGTGTCCGCGCGCTCCCGGCCGCGGATCGTTAGCCCACGAATCAGTGAATCAGGCTATGGTGCCCGATCACTGATTCCTCTCCCCCGCAGAAAAAGCGACAGCTTCTCTCGGAAGCTCTGCTTTTTCTGGCTGTTGCGTTCCCCATGCGTCCCTCTAAGCATATGTTACACTTAGAGTGACGTCATGTAAACAAACTCATGGCCGCCATCTTGTGGCCAAAAAGTAAAAGTACAACTAAAAGTAAAAAAACAAAAACTCAACACACATTTACATTATAAAAGTTCTGTTTACATCCCACCCTCCCAAAAAATACCCAAATAAAATGTTTAATATATATATAAAAAAAAATTACAATAAAAAAAAAACATGTAAATATTTACCTAAGGGTCTAAACTTTTTAAATATCAATGTAAAGATGAAATATTTCTATATTTTTTTTATTTTAAACTTGTAAATAGTGATGGATGCAAAATTGAAAGAATGCACCTTTATTTCCAAATAAAATATTGTCGCCATACATTGTTATAGGGACATAATTTTAACGGTGTAATAACCGGGACATATGGGCAAATACAATACGTGAGTTTTAATTATGGAGGCATGTATTATTTTAAAACTATAATGGCTGAAAACTGAGAAATAATGAATTGTTTCCGTTTTTCTCTTATTCTTCCTGTTAAAATGCATTTACAGTAAAGTGGCTCTTAGCAAAATGTACCACCCAAAGAAAGCCTAATTGGTGGTGGAAAAAACAAGATATAGATCAGTGCATTGTGATAAGTAGTGATAAAGTTATAGGCGAATGAATGGGAGGTGAACATTGCTCGGATGCATAAAGTGAAAACGACTGAGGTATGGCAGCCTCCATATACCTCTCCTCACAGTATTCCCTTAATGTCTGGACTTTCTGCACATTCCATGTTTATTAGTATGAAGCTGTGTTATTTTGAGATGGTGCTAGTCCATAATGTATGTATCCAGGAACTAGCACGGTGGTGTCACTGTACACATGTCGAGTTTTGCCTAATGGGACATCTGAGGAAGCCCACTGGGGGAAACACGTCACGTGTACAGTGATGCCACTGCTCTGATCCCCCGTGCCTCCGCCCTCTTACTGGATAAACGCTAGTTCCTGGTGTTCCTGACGTTGCACTCCAAACGCTGCAGTGTTCTCCCCAGAATTTTTTTCAAGCCGGGTGGCATGAAATAGTAGCCGGGTGGCATGAAAAAGTAGCCGGGTGGGTCGAGATGAAAATGCAGGGCAACTCTGCTTACAGCATAGGAGGAGGTCAGGAAGTGAGCCGATGACAGCCGGGTGGTCACCAAATCTAGCCGGGTGGAGCACCCGGCTAAAAGAGCCTGGGGAGAACACTGCGCTGTATTGCATACAATTTGGCATTCTGCAATAGAATAAAGAGGCCTGAAAAAGATAATATATGGTACTAGTAGTTGATCAAATAGAATGGGTGCATCCTCACATGATCCTATGGACCTGCTCCTCCCAATAAGCTGATTAGTGTGGGTTTTTAACTGGGTTTATATTGCCTATAAACAATATATTATGCTGAAAATCGCCAGTAAATGTGTACTTAATTATTAAAACCTGAGCTCCCTATACTTAGTTATTGTATGGTATTATAGGTGAGACAGCATTTATAGATTGATGGTAGATATCCTGTATGGTGAATAATCATTGTCTATAGGATCTGCCTGTCACTGGAATAACTGTTCATGGGAAATGTGCATGTCAGTGGGAAATCTGCCTGTTAGTGGAATCTGTTGTTAGGTAGCCATACATCTGCATTGAGCGATTGACTTTATTGGGTGATCAACTACAGTGCAGTTGATTGAAAGACGATAAACTAGTAGCACACACATTGCAAGCAAGATCCTGACGATTTTCCTTCACCAATCGAGGTGAGTGATGTTGTTTCTCTACGCTCTGAATCCAAAAATGAATTCTGCGTCGATCGAAATTATGTGAACAGTAACCGATTCCTTTGCAATCTACCGGTATCTTCCATGTTGCTTGATAAAAAATCGATGCAAATCACCCAGATTTTGTTCCACTTTTGTTGATCGCGCATATTGGAACACACTCGGCTCTCTCTCTACTCGATAACATTATTGAATTGGTTGGTTGATCAGGCTGCCAAATTGCTGGATGTACGGCCGCCTGCTGATGTTAACATGTCATTGGGAAATGTCTGCATGTTTTCCTGTCACTTGTAATTTCTGCCTGTTTCTAGTGGTATTCATATTTCATGGATGTATGCCTGTCATTGGTAAAATCTATTTTGTTATTGGCATTACATGAGTGTCGCTGATATCTGGCTGTCATTGGAAATATCTGTCATTAATATTATCTGCATGTCATTTATATCTGGTTGTTGTTTGCTGTATCTGCCAATCACTGGTGATAAAATGTGCATATTGTTAATATTGTCTGTTGGTAAAATCTGCATGTCATTAGAAATTGCTTGTTGTTGGTATTATCTGTATGTCATATTAATTTAATTGTCACTGTGAGTATGAGGTTTTCACTACTTTGCGAAGGCAAGTTTTACCTGTGATTACAGGTGTGTTTTGAATGCGTGAATGTGAGTTTCCAACAGAGAAGGAAAAAAGCGCAGGAAGTTTTTAAATAGAATATCTCAAACAATAATCATATAGTACTGCGTTTGCTATGCAATTTCTTGGTGCTCCCATTGAATTAACACAATAGGAACAGGAACAGAAAAATGCTGCAGGCACTATGTTTGTGATCAGGGCTGGTTCTCTCGTGAAGCAAAGTGAAATATTTGCATCAGGCGCAGAGATTACAGGGGCAGCATGTTTGTACTGTGTGTTTATACTTAGAGCATGCAGTCAGAGTAGGAGGAGAAGCGATAGGAGAGCTAGGTGAAGAAGTCATCACTGGGGAAAAGCAACTTGTTGTGCTGTGTGAGGAGTCTGACAGTGAGTGAGGAGGGGGGAGGCAGGAGAGCATCACTGGGGAAAAGCAGCTTGTTGTGCTGTGTGAGGAGTCTGGCAGTGAGTGAGGAGGGGGGAAGCAGGAGAGCAGCATTGGGGGAAAAGCAGCTTGTTGTGCTATGTGAGGAGCCTGACAGTGAGTGAGGAGGGGGAAGCAGGAGAGCAGCATTGGGGAAAAGCAGCTTGTTGTGCTGTGTGAGGAGTCTGTCAGTGAGTGAGGGGGGAGGCAGGAGAGCATCACTGGGGAAAAGCAGCTTGTTGTGCTGTGTGAGGAGTCTGACAGTGAGTGAGGAGGGGGGAGGCAGGAGAGCATCACTGGGGAAAAGCAGCTTGTTGTACTGTGTGAGGAGTCTGACAGTGAGTGAGGAGGGGGAGGCAGGAGAGCATCATTGGGGAAAAGCAGCTTGTTGTGCTGTGTGAGGAGTCTGACAGTGAGTGAGGAGGGGGGAGGCAGGAGAGCATCACTGGGGAAAAGCAGCTTGTTGTGCTGTGTGAGGAGTCTGGCAGTGAGTGAGGAGGGGGGAAGCAGGAGAGCAGCATTGGGGGAAAAGCAGCTTGTTGTGCTATGTGAGGAGCCTGACAGTGAGTGAGGAGGGGGAAGCAGGAGAGCAGCGTTGGGGAAAAGCAGCTTGTTGTGCTGTGTGAGGAGTCTGTCAGTGAGTGAGGGGGGAGGCAGGAGAGCATCACTGGGGAAAAGCAGCTTGTTGTGCTGTGTGAGGAGTCTGACAGTGAGTGAGGAGGGAGGAGGCAGGAGAGCATCACTGAGGAAAAGCAGCTTGTTGTACTGTGTGAGGAGTCTGACAGTGAGTGAGGAGGGGGAGGCAGGAGAGCATCATTGGGGAAAAGCAGCTTGTTGTGCTGTGTGAGGAGTCTGACAGTGAGTGAGGAGGGGGGAGGCAGGAGAGCATCACTGGGGAAAAGCAGCTTGTTGTGCTGTGTGAGGAGTCTGGCAGTGAGTGAGGAGGGGAGAGGAGGCAGGAGATAAGCATTGGGGAAAAGCAGCTTGTTGTGCTGTGTGAGGAGTCTGACAGTGAGTGAAGAGGGGGGAGAGCAGGAGAGCATCATTGGGGGAAAGCAGCTTGTTGTGCTGTGTGAGGAGTCTGTCAGTGAGTGAGGAGGGGGGAGGCAGGAGAGCATCATTGGGGAAAAGCAGCTTGTTGTGCTGTGTGAGAAGTGTGTCAGTGAGAGAGGAGGGGGGAGGCAGGAGAGCAGCAGTGTTTCATTTGACTTGCACAGCAGAAGGGAGGAGGACGGTGGCACTGCTATCCTGACTAAGGAGGAATGGAGTGGATGAGGGTGAGTAGTGTTTAACAGACTCAGCCAGCCAGTGTGCTATTGTGTTGAGCTGCAGCATGTCATGTGAGAACATTAAATTCTCGGGTGCTGCGTGATCATTCCTAATCGGTTGGGGGTGGGCGCATCCTCACAAGTTTTCCTCATGCAGCAAAAAGTCTAGAACCAGCCCTGTTTGTGATTGGGTGAAAATCAAATTGCCCCATGTGAACAGGGCACCACGATTACTATGTCAATAACAGTGACCTTGAGATTGGCAAAACACCTGTGCTTTGATTATTGAAAGCGAATAACACGTGTATGAGCACTTAGGGTTACAGATAGGAATGCCTTCAGAAAGAAAAGGGGCTCTAAACTTCACAAATGAAATTATACCCAAATAACCTGGATTGTGAAACTGCTGGGACAAAGGTAAAAATACACATCAGTAGACTTTTTTTACGGTTTAAATTTTTATGCTATACTGTGTTGTTTATTTTATTTGAGAAGCCTGTGGGCAAGGGTTAATGGTTTGGTTAACAGTTCTTGTCACGCCCCCTCGCTGCCGGTCAACTTCTACTGAGAGTGCTGGGAAGGTTGGCCACACTATGGAGGACATTGAGGGGCCACACTATGGCAACATGGGGGAGATGGGCCACACTATGTGGGACATTGGGGAGGTGGACCACACTATGCGGGACACTAGGAAGTCAGGCCACACTATGAGGGGCACTGGGAAGGCAGGATACGCTATGGGGGGGCACTGGAGAGGTCGGACACACTATTGGGAAAGGCAGGCTATTCTATGTGGGCGCTGTGAAGGTGGGCCACACTATGGGGACACTGCAAAGGTTAAATTATATATGCTCAGCGCAGAGTCCAAAAACTAAAGACGAGTCTTCAGCAAAGGATAAAAGCAGGCAAATCTCCACCACAATAAATATTGGGTTCACGGCACAGCTCTGCAATCATGGATACCCAAAAAAGGAAAGAGGCTTACCAGCTGGTGACAACCCACATTATAAGGTTGTATCAACGCTTTGGTAGGACATCAGGAAGCAACAGTCTGTCCAGGATCCACCAATTCAGCAATGATTCCTCTCACGAATGGATATCAGTAAACATCATAAAAAACAAACAAACGGCAACTATACGGGGCCCATGCAATGGGAACCCCGAGAAAGTTGCACACGTGTATGGGTCAGCGGTAAAGGACAGTATGAAGGTGCCGCCTGTCTCCTTCCCGACCGGTTTCGCAAACTAGCGTCATCAGGGGATTAAGGATACAAGCGGCTGGCACCAAATATATAAACTTTTACAATAAAGAAAGGGGTGGGGCTATGAACACCAACAGTCAAGACCCCTCCAATAGAGTATAGATCAGACTCTACTAGGAGAGTGACTATAACCCAGATCAATACACATTGAAAACAATGGGATATAAGATTAGAAGCTTGAAGTCTCCAGTGGCTAGACAGCACAGTGGTCAAGGGCCCTGTCTCTGACACAGGAATCCCAGGTTCAAGTCCCGGCAGCCAACCCTGTTTTTTTTTTTTTTTTTTTAACTATAGTATGCAATACATACTGGCATATATAAAACCAGAAAGTGCACATTATAGAAGGTGAATAAGTGAAAAATTACCTAGACAGAGCCAGATAGATATTAAGTGAAAGCCAAGGTCCGAGAATACAGAACTGAATAGTGAATAAATGGCCGGCATAGGGAACTTACAAAGAGGAAAAACATAGTCCTCCTAATAGGATAGACAAACAGCGCATAGCTGCATTGCACGTCATCTACAACGCCTAAGCGGCAGAACGACATACATGTATAAAGTTGATGCAAAAAAAAAAAAAAAAAAAAAAATTAAAAATTATAAAATGCGTCATTAGTAACGCTAGGGGGGCAAAGTGCCACATATGCGTAAAATTCATGCGGCAATGCGTGTAAAGTGCACAAACCCAATTTATGCAGGGATACACTTGGACTATATAAAACCGTGTGTAAAACGTATGCATAAAACGTATGAAATATATGAGATTATGCATGCGCCATTATTAATCGTGAAAGAAATGTAATAATTAACGCTATCACGTGAATGAGAGGTACACCGAGAACATAAAAGGACTCATACGTACCAATGAAAAATGGTGCACATGCCCACGTGACAGGGGGACGTGTAAAGAGAAGTAGAATACTAGTGAGCTCCTTATAGGAATGTGCATAATATTTCGCGCATAGACGCGTCGAATAAATAAGAATGTACGAGAAGGAAACAAGAGTGAGAGAAAGAAAGGTCCCATTAACCAATGTCGAAAGAAATTGCCAGTGAGACAATTCCCCCATCTAAACTTTTTCGGGAAATATATACAGTACATATATATACACATATACATAGTCGAGGGAATACCACACCAGATATGCCAGTAAGTATAGCAAAAGGTTATACAAGTGACCTTAAAAATAATATTAAGCAAGTAGGCCAAGCAGACCGACACACATGTACAATCACAGAGTAAAAGTATCAAAAATTATAAACAGTCATACAAATTATGAATTATTAATAAAACAATTTACGTCCAATTCAACATTCAGCCCATCTGGGCGTAGTGTTCGCAGTTTGAAAATCCATTCGGTTTCTAGTCGTGAGACATCTCTAACCCGATTTTGGCCTCTCCAGTTTTTCTTAATGCTATCTATAACGCAGTATTTCAAAAGGGAAGGGTCCTTATGATGTGTGGTAGCAAAATGTTTGGGTACTGGATGTCCCATAGATCCCTTACTGATCAGGTAGATGTGTTCCCCCAGTCTTTCCTTAAAGGATCTGGTAGTTCTACCCACGTATTTTAGACCGCAAGGGCATTCCAATAGGTAAACCGTGAAAGTGCTATCACAGGTGAATAACTGCTTAATTTCAAAGGGCCGTGAGGTAGCGTTCCCCGAAGTGTCCACACTATTGAGGACACTGGGGAGGAGGGACACACTATTGGGGACACTGGGAAGGTTAGTCACACTATGAGGGACACTGGGGAGGAGGGATACATTGTGGGGACACTGGGAAGGTTAGTCACACTATGAGGGACCCCAGGGAGCAGGGATACACTATTGGGGTCACTGCGAAGGTCAGTCACACTATGGGGGACACTGGGAAGGTTAGTCACACTATGAGGGACCCCAGGGAGCAGGGATACACTATTGGGGTCACTGCGAAGGTCAGTCACACTATGGGGGACACTGGGAAGGTTGGTCACACTATGAGGCACACCGGGGAGCAGGGATACATTATTGGGGACACTGCGAAGGTCAGTCACACTATAGGGGACACTGGGAAGGTTGGCCACACTATGAGGCACACCGGGGAAGAGGGATACACTATTGGGGACACTGCGAAGGTTAGTCACACTATGAGGGACACTGGGGTGGAGGGACACACTATGGGGGACACTGGGCAGGTGTGACATGCAATGGGGGGCACTGGGAAGGGGGTACAAGCTATGGGGGCTGCTGGGAAGGCAGAATTCGCTATGGTGGCAGGTGGGACACATTATAAAAGGGGGAGGGAGGCAAAGGGTAAGTAGGACACAGTACAGAGGCAAGTTAAACATTATAACATCCTTCTCAGGTTGGCCTCTATACTTCCTATAATCTATAGGTGCCTATTAAAGTTACAATATTACACTTCCATTCATTCAAAGTCTTTTCCCTCAGTTTACCTTCCTGCTGTATAGATTCAGTAATATTATGCAATCTGTATCAGTGATGGGCAGTCAGCCTGCAGCAGCCTTACCCCGACTGACCTCCTCTAAGCGTCCAGTTACTATGGGAGACCGGAGCGCAGTGTGATGACGTAACCAGCCAATCCGCGCGCGCCTCTCACGCCCCTCCTCCGGGCCAGCGAATAGCGGCTTAGTACCAGTGCCTGTATTTGCATGCCGCGCTGTGATTGGCTGGATTCCTCCCGGCGTCTGTAGAGCGGTGCGGGCTGCGGACAGGCGTTGTCAGGTGTCCGCGCTGTGATTGGCTGGCGGTGTCCCCGCCCCCCGTATATAATTAGTGAAGGTGAAGGTGAAGCAGCAGTCAGTCAGTGTGAGGGAAGAGCTCGGATTCCGCCATGGCTGCCTCGTCTATCTTCTCCTCCGTCCCTCTGGCGCCGCCTGTGGCCGTCTTCAAGCTCACCGCCGACTTCCGGGCGGACGGCGACTCCCGCAAGGTCAATCTGGGGGTCGGAGGTGAGTGACGTCACACCGGGGGGACTACAAGTGCCAGCTGGTCAGGGCGGGCTGTGATTGGCTGGGAGATATGAGGCTCCTCCAGATCATGGGGTTTTGTCAGCCACACCTCCCCTCCATCCCCCTGACATCTGCAGGGACAGAGCAGGCATGGAGGGAGGGGGGGGGGGGGGGGGGGGCTGGATAGCAGGAGGTGGTCCTAGAAGACATATGGGACAGGGGGAGTAGTGGTCCTGGCAGACATGAAGACATAGCTCCCCTCTGTCCCTCTTTGGGAGCCCTGCCCCTCTGTCCCTCTTTCCTCTTCATTTGTCCCTCTTTCAGGACTTTATCCCTCTTTCTATGTAAATATATATGTTTCTCTACTAAAATATGTGTTTGACTTCCCATCCTTTAAATTTATATATTGCCAATTTTTATTTTTATGGTATGTGTGACTGGGGGTGTGAAGGGGGCATGATCAGAGATGTGGCAGGGGCGGGGCTTAAGTGTCCCTCTTTCTCATCTCAAAGTTGGGAGATCTGATCAAGGGGGGCAGGACAAGTCTGGCTGGAAAGCGGAAGTGAATGAAGTAATTGTCCTGGCAGACATGAGGGGAGTAGTGGTCCTGGCAGACATGGGGGGAGGGGGGGGGTAGTGTCGTGGTGGCAGTGGTCCTGGCGGACGTGAGGGGCTGTGGTGGTCCTGGCGGACGTGAGGGGCTGTGGTGGTCCTGGCGGACGTGAGGCTGTAGAGGTCCTGGCAGACATGAGGGGGAGTAGTGGCAGATATGTGAAGGTGGGTGGGGGGAAGTGGTCCTAGCAGACATGTGGGTGGGAAATCACATTGGCATAAATGGCGGGGGTAGTGGTCCTGGCAGACATGGGGGAGTGGTTCTGGCAAACGGGGGGGGGGGGGGGTAGTGCAGGGTGAGCTGGGCTTCAGGCTGGAAATGGCCACTGCTAGTTTTATCCATCTGTGATGTGACTATGAGGCAGGTACAGAAGTTCAGAGTCAGCGATGAGCTAAAATATTCCAAATCTACAAATTCCTGTTCCTCAGGAAACAGGAATATGCAGAGAGTATTGAAAGTCCGAGTATGGTTATGTTTCGTGTTGGAGGGAAATGTATCAGGTGAGATTTCATTACTGAGTCCCACTGACCATTATCCCCCCAATGGCAGAGGAGACTTGGCAGAGATGTCAGATCTGATATACTGTTGTAAAGCCAAGACAGGAGCAATGAGATATTCTGACAGCTGTCACTCCCAGCACAACCATGACTTCTCTGACCTCCCCAGAGATACAGACCAGGCGCTGTCCCTGGAAATGGTGCTGGCAGAACTGAGAGCCTGAGGCAGGAGGTAATTTCTGTTCTGACAGCTGTCAGCCGTAGAAGCCACCCCACTGCCATAGCTGTGAGCGCTCTGTGATGACCAGCGACAGGTCCTCCTGCATATCTGACAGCGGATTATTTCCACCTGTTGTACGGATGAGCTAGCACAGGAGGGTCGCTCTGTCCTCCAAGCTTCAATCCCACTGCTGTAGCTGTGTGCTCCCTGTAATTCCCAGGGACAGGTCAGGAAGGACTTGCCTCTAAACGTGGATCACGCTGTCAGATACATGCAGAGAATACACAGAACACTTCCAGTGACTTGCAAAAGTATTTGGCCCCCTTGAAGTTTTCCACATTTTGTCACATTACTGCCACAAACATGCATCAATTGTATTGGAATTCCACATGAAAGACCAACACAAAGTGGTGTACACGTGAGAAGTGGAACGAAAATCATACATGATTCCAAACATTTTTTACAAATAAATAACTGCAAAGTGGGGTGTGCGTAATTATTAGGCCCCCTTTGATCTGAGTGCAGTCAGTTGCCCATAGACATTGCCTGATGAGTGCTAATGACTCAATAGAGTGCACCTGTGTGTAATCTAATGTCAGTACAAATACAGCTGCTCTGTGAGGGCCTTAGAGGTTGTCTAAGGCCCAGTGCACACTGGGTGGATCCGCAGGCCGCATTTGCCTGAAAATCCGCATGGCTAATGTATCTATGGGCTGGTGCACACCGGCGGTTTGAGGTTTTTAGCAAGCCGCAAACGTGCCTCTTGCTGCTTGTTTGCGGTTTGCTTAAAACCTCAAACCGCCGGTGTGCACCAGCCCATAGAGATACATTAGCCACGCGGATGCGGCCGGCGGATCGCATCAAGATCCGCCCGGTGTGCTCTGGGACTAAACTCTTTCATCCGCACCCAAAACCGCTAGCGTTTTGTGGATCTGCTAGCGGTTTTGGTGTGCACTGGGCCTAAGAGAATATTGGGAGCAACAACACCGTGAAGTCCAAAGAACACACCAGACAGGTCAGGGATCAAGTTATTGAGACATTTAAAGCAGGCTTAGGCTGCAAACAGATTTCCAAAGCCTTGAAGATCCCACGGAGCACTGTTCATGTGATCATTCAGAAATGGAAGGAGTATGGCACAACTGTGAACCTACCAAGACAAGTCCATCCACCTAAACTCACAGGCCGAACAAGGAGAGTGCTGATCAGAAATGCAGTCAAGAGGCCCATGGTGATTCTGGACGAGCTGCAGAGATCTACAGCTCAGGTGGGAGACTCTGTCCATAGGACAACTATTAGTCATGCACTGTACAAAGTTGGCCTTTATGGAAAAGTGGCAAGAAGAAAGGCATTGTTAACAGAAAGCATAAGAAGTCCTGTTTGCAGTTTGCCACAAGCCATGTGGGGGACACAGCAACCATGTGGAAGAAGGTGCTCTGGTCAGATGAGACCAACATGGAACTTTTTGGCCAAAATGCAAAACGCTATGTGTGGCAGAAAACTAACACTGCACATCACTCTGAACACACCATCCCCACTGTCAAATATGGTGGTGGCAGCATCATGCTCTGGGGGTGCTTCTCTTCAGCAGGGACAGGGCAGCTGGTCAGAGTTGATGGGAAGATGGATGAAGCCAAATACAGGGCAAACTTGGAAGAAAACCTCTTGGAGACTGCAAAAGACTTGAGACTGGGACGGAGGTTCACCTTCCAGCAGGACAATGACCCTAAACATAAAGCCAGGGCAACAATGGAATGGTTTAACACAAACCATATCTTTGTGTTAGAATGGCCCAGCCAAAGTCCAGATCTAAATCCAATCGACTCTGTGGCAAGATCTAAAAACTGCTGTTCACAAACGCTGTGCATCTAATCTGACTGAGCTGGAGCTGTTTTGCAAAGAAGAATGGGCAAGGATTTCAGTCTCTAGATGTACAAAGCTGGTAGAGACATACCCTAAAAGACTGGCAGCTGTAATTGCAGCAAAAGGTGGTTCTACAAAGTATTGTCTCAGGGGGCTGAATAATTATGCACACCCCACTTTGCAGTTATTGATTTGTAAAACATGTTTGGAATCATGTATGATTTTCGTTCCACTTCTCACATGGACAGCACTTTGTATTGGTCTGTCACGTGGAATTCCAATAAAATTGATTCATGTTTGTGGCAGTAATGTGACAAAATGTGGAAAACTCCAAGGGGGGCGAATACTTTTGCAACCCACTGTATATGAACGTTTCTCCTGGTGGACTCAAAGCACCAGAGCTGCAGCCACTAGGACGCACTCTATAGGCAGTAGTAGTGTTAGGGAGTCTTGTCTAAGGTCTCCTTACTGAACAGGAAGAGTCGTATTCGAACCCTGGTCTCACTGCAGCATAAGATAGATGCCAGATGTGTGATTAGTGCTCCCCTCCAGAGAAAAAGCTCATGAGATTTGGGCCCTCACTTGCTACTCTTCTATCCTGGAGTTTTCACAGGTTATGAGGAGGTAAGTGGCCAGCGAGACCATCCACATAAAATCCAGAGGAGGTAATGCTGGCTCCACATTATCCTACAGTGTGTGTGATATCCTCAGGGAGGACACCTCATATTTTATAATGAAATAAGAATTTCCCTATACTGTAAATACAGTACAGATTGTGGCGTTAGTTTAGGGAATCCAGCAGCAAACCTCATGGGAAACCGTTCTCCAATCACAGCTCCCTCTACACCGCAGAGCGCTCTGATTGAATAGTGTGTGCGTAGTTTACTACAACCTATTGGAAACCTAGCATTTCAAGAGGGGGCTGCCCACCCAATCACATTAGTGGAATTTCCCTATGAGGTTTCCTGCTGGGTCCTCTAAGCCTAAGGCCCTGTTCAGACTGTCAGCATTTGTAGAATGCGTATTTATTCACAGAAACGCAAGTTGAAAACGCATGTGTTTTTCTTGCGTTCGAATGCGCTTTCTATTGCGTTTTGCACACACACGTGACCCAAGAAACAGAAAAGAATTATGGGAACCGCAGAGGAAAATGTACGCTGAAAACACAATATTAGGCGTTTTTGATACGCGTCCATAGACTTTCATTGCGTCCGTTTCTATGCGTGACGCACAGAACTGCGTGCAGCAATGCGGATGAGAAACGTATGCGTCGCATACGCATACACGTGAACAAGGCCATTAGTAAACATTAGTAGCCGTTTCTAGGTGTAAAATCTTTCTGTATGCGCTCCATTGTACCGCATTGCTTGTTAGGAGACTGTCCACTGGCAGTAAAGTGAATGCTGACAGTTTCCACTGCTACTTTCTGCTAACTCTGGATTGTCTGCTTTAAAGGACAACTGTAGTGAGAAAATATGGCAGCCTCCATATACCTATTTCCTTCTAAACAAGAATCGTTACCTGGCAGCCCTGCTTGTCTATTTGACTGCAGTAGTGTCTGAATCACACATCTGAAACAAGCATGCAGCTAATCCAGGCACACTTCAGTCAGAGCACCTGATCTGCTGCATACTTGTTCAGGGGCTGTGGCTAAATGTATTAGAGGAAGAGGAGCAGCAGGACAGCCAGGCAATCTGCATTGTTTAAAAGGAGATAAATATGCCAGTTTACATATCCTCAGCGCTGCGTAATAGGTTGGCGCTTTATAAGTACAATAAATAAATATCCTTCTCACGTCAGGTGTGCTTTAATTTTGAAACGCGGCCTTAAAGTGAAGTGAACCTGTACAAAGATAGATAGACAACCGGCTAAAACATGTAAAGAGTGGGCCGGTCAGTCCGATGGGTATCTCATGATCCAAGGGGCCCAAATCTGATTACCGTAAATACACTGGTTCTAGAATGCAGCCAGTAGGAAATGTTCTCCATGTGATAGAGCCACCACAGTTTATCTAGGAGGGGCGCTTAAGCAACTTCAATTGCAATTTCTAGTGGGCCCCAGGCCTTGTACTGATGGGTTTGGCCAGCATCTGTGACTGCTCACGCAACCTCAGCTCGCCAGAGTAGGATGTACTGTCCCAAGGAGAGGAGGGGCATGGGGAGGGGAGGGGCAGAGTCAGGAGGCTCCCCGCTGCACATAGGTACAAAGCCATTGACTGAGAATGCCCCACCGCTGCCGACTTGATAGTGTTGATAGCTTGTCCCTTGTGTATAAACAGACGGCAGGATCCGAGATGAAAAACTAATTATAACAAGCCTATTATAGCTTATCTAAAGTTTAGTTTACACAGCAAATCTAGCTGCAAACAGCTTTAATAGAAAATGATTATTTCTTCCTGTGATACAATGACAGCAGCCATGTTGTTTGTAAACATTACACATAGGCAGGCTTATCTGTATCTTGAGCAAAAAAAAACCTAATCCCCCCTCCTTCTCCCTTCTGCCTCTGAAATCTCTGGCTAGTAATACCTCCTCCTCCTCCTGCCCAGACTGAGCTCCCATGAGCCCTTGCTACTGTCTGAAAGTGCCTTGGCTCTCTGACAACCTGTGGGCGTGGCTTGTTCAGTTTATAGGGAATTAGAGTATTAAAAGAAAAACAAAAAAATTATTTGGCTTGAGGAATGCCCTATAAACAATATGTAAGGATCACAATTATGCAATGAGTAAAAGTTCATCTCAGAGCCACTTTAATGTCTCTGTAACGTGACTGAACAGCTCCTCCTCACGAGGTAACCTGGCTGTACTTGTACACTCTCCGGAGTAGGACATCTGACTTGTGGGAATGCCCATAACTCTGCTATCCATCTGTAATGTTACTACTTTCAGTAAAATGTATATGGAAAGGTCACAGGCAGGAAACCCTCGTGAGGATATGGAACTCTGCTGAAGCAAGCAGAATACTGAGCGAGTCTCCCTTGTGATTGCTCTCTCTGTTATGTTCCTGGTGATATCAGCTGCTCACTGGGCTTATATAACTAGCCTGGGACAGATACCGCCAGAGCTGTCCACTGAGCATGTCGTACATTTTGAATGTGAGCTTTGGAAGGGGGGGGGAGG
The DNA here is from genome assembly GCF_040937935.1 of Hyperolius riggenbachi. NCBI lineage: Eukaryota > Metazoa > Chordata > Amphibia > Anura > Hyperoliidae > Hyperolius > Hyperolius riggenbachi. The sequence continues at coordinate 10,161,335 of NC_090655.1, read as the reverse complement.
GGGAGCCCAAGCGGGTTAAAGTGTACCAGAGGTGAGAGGGATATGGAGACTGCCATGTTTATTTCCCTTTAAACAATAACAGTAGCCTGGCAGCTCTGCTGGTCTATTTGGCTGCAGTAGTGTCTGAATAGCACCTCAAACAAGCATGCAGCTAATCTCGTCAGCTCTGACAATAGTGACAGAAACACCTGATCTGCTGCATGCTTGTTCAGGGGCTGTGGCTAAACATTAGAGGTAGAGGATCAGCAGGGCTGCCAGGCAACTGGTATTGCTTAAAAGGAAATAAATATGGCAGCCTGGTTCCCCTTAAGTGTGAGCTGTTGACGACATTTTACGGCAATAGTAGTTCCAGAGGTTGATTTCTCGTGCCAAAAAATTGTGGGGCGGTTACCAGAGCACCCAATCAGGATTACGTGTCTTCTCTGCTTGCTGGACAGAGCTAAATAATCCGTTTTGTGGGACAGCGTTTTTGCTTTCTGTATATTGCCTTACCTGCAATGCCAGTGCAGTGCAGTGTGTTTTCATCGCTGCTCAGAGCACTAAAGGGTTATCTCTGCTGCTCTTTGACAGAGCCTCTTTAAGTTTCGTACAGGATTAGAGAGAATGTCACCCAGTGTGACATTGCAGGGATGACACTGTACAGATGCATCGCTGGCTGAGGCATCAGAAGGCAGCTTTACACACGCTGGATTTTCAGAAGCGGCAGTCGTGTGTCTACAAAGCTTTATGGCGCCTATTAATAGTACACTCTCCTGATCGATCTACCAATCTAAAGCTTTATGGCGCCTATTAATAGTACACTCTCCTGATCGATCTACCAATCTAAAGCTTTATGGCGCCTATTAATAGTACACTCTCCTGATCGATCTACCAATCTAAAGCTTTATGGCGCCTATTAATAGTACACTCTCCTGATCGATCTACCAATCTAAAGCTTTATGGCGCCTATTAATAGTACACTCTCCTGATCGATCTACCAATCTAAAGCTTTATGGCGCCTATTAATAGTACAATCTCCTGATCGATCTATCAATCGTTCAGGCAGGGAACACACTTGTCTTTCAGGTTTCTGCACGCGTTTTCCTGCATACTTTTTCTGCACACAAAGTGTGTCTTTATGCAGGAAACCGTGCACGTTTTTTTCATAGCAGCTGATGTAATTGGTACAAAAAACTGACAAAATGTGCAGAGTCATGATGCAGAATGTCAGTTTTTTTTTCTGCGCACAAACAAAATATTAAGTATGTACTAGCCCATTGATTAACATGAGTTCTCTCTGTGCAGAAAACGCGTACGAAAAGAGTCAAGTGTGTACCCTGCCTCAGATTATGTGCTGTTAATGGTACCGATTAACGGCAAATGATTGTAAACGATTTCTGAACCATTCTTTTTCCACTAACCTCCAGGACAGGTCCACCATGAGACGACATAGGCTCCTCCCAGGAACAGGAAACGTCTAGCTAGAGTACTCTATAAATTTTCATCTAACCCCTCACACATCAGTTGACGTTTCCTGTTCCAGGAAAAAGGAGTGCTCTATGTCGCTCGCCGGTCCGTCGGGCCAGGTGTGTCAGGGACCCGGTTGGCGGCGCATGGTGGACCGGCCTGGAGATGGTTGAGGATCCGTTCGGAGAAGAAGATTACCTTCTCTATAATGCTGTCCTGGCTGCCCGAGTTGTGGTGGGTCCGTAGGACGCAGCCGGCGTCCATGATTCCCAACGTGGCGGAGGCTAATGGCGCACCGGAGGTGACGTAGGGATACATCCAGACCTCCGGAGGGATGGTTGGTGTTTGCCCTCAGTGTCGGCTCCCTGATGACGCACTTCCGCCCTCACGCAGCGTCACTTCCGGTCGCGCTGGTGAAGACGCCGGCATTTCGGCATTTCGTCTTGTGAGCGGAGCGGGATGGACGCTAAGCAGGAACCGGGAAAGGGCACAGAGTCTGCTGACCCTGCAAGGCCAAGGAGGCGGTGCCCGCTCTGTGATACAAAGTTGGCCCATACTTATACTAAGCAGTTCTGCCAGCCCTGTTTTGTGAAATTAATTCAGGATCAATCAGGGGGGTTAAAAGAAGAGATAATGTCGGCTGTTAAGGTGGAAATGGCCGAGACAACTAAATCATTAAAAGAAGTATTTACTGCCGCCATGACACCGGTAGGAGATACGGTTAATGCTAGCACTAGTGCGGCTATGTCTACTGCTTCTGTACCTAATACAGAAGAGCCACAGCCAGAACAGCCTATTAAGCATAAAAATAAAGGTAGATCTGCTAATAAGAGACAGATTATATCTTCCTCTGAAGATGAGATGGAAGAGGATGAAGAGGAGGATAATCAGGATGATGAATCTGATGCTTCTTCGATTAAAAGTGTAGAAAGCCAACCTGATACCAAGAAGATTTCCAGGTTTAGATTCCCAGCCGATGAGACTGAGCAACTTATCCTGGCAATTAACAAAACCCTAAATATTGAGTCTAAAAAGTCAGAAGAAATATCTCTACATGATAAGCTGTATCAGGGAATGGAGCCGGTGGAATCATTAACATTTCCTATACATAGATCCACAAAGAATACTATATTAAGTCAGTGGAAGTATCCTGACAGAAAGTTATTTATGTCAAAAGGATTTATGAAGAGATTTCCCTTTGATGAATCAGAAATTAAGACTTGGGATAGATGTCCCAGGTTGGACGCAGCATTTTCTCAAGTCAATAAAGATAATGAATTAGCCTTTGAGGATCTGGGATACTTAAAAGATCCACAGGATAAGAAAGTAGAGTTCGCTCTTAAGAAAGCCTGGACATCGGCAGGCGCAAACTTTCGACCAGCGGCCGCAACAACATGTGTGTCAAGGGTATTAGCCCTGTGGGTAAAGAAAGTTGAGGAAAAAGTGGAGAAGGGAGCTTCTAAGGAAGAGATTCTTGAGTCATTAGAAGTAGTATCCAAGGCTACAGATTATATAACTGACGCCGCAGCAGAAAATATTAGGGTTAATGCAAGAACTTCGGCATTAATTAATACAGCAAGACGTAACCTGTGGATAAAGAACTGGGATGGCAGCCAGGCCTCAAAAGCTAGAATTTGTAATATACCCTTTGATGGGGATCTACTGTTTGGAACACAATTAGATTAAATATTAGAAAGAACTTCTGACAGAAAGAAGGGATTTCCTAAGAAAAAGAAGTTTATACAAAACAAGAGATTCTTTCGAAGAAATCGACAAGAGAACAGGGATAAGCCTCAGCAGAGGAGAAAACCTTGGGCCATTAATAGAGAGGGAACGAAAAAGAGTTTTCTTTTTCGGAACCAAGACAATCAGGAAAAGAAGTGACGCCAAAGTAAAGGTTGGGGGTCGTTTAACAACATTTTATACCCAGTGGAAAGAAATAAGCAAGAACGATTTCATCCTCAATCTTGTAAGACGGGTACAGGATTCAATTTCAGTCCCTTCCAGGGAGAAGATTTATTTCCACTCCTCTACCAAGAGACAAGGTAAAAAGGCTAGCCTTGCAGAACATCATAAAATCCATGGTAGAGGAGAATGTAGTGGTACCGGTTCCCGACGACCAGTTACGCAGAGGTTTCTATTCGACGATTTTTATGGTCAGAAAACCGACGGGAAAATTCAGGTTGATCCTAAATTTGAAACCATTAAACCCCTTTGTGTCTTATCAAAGATTCAGGATGGAATCAATATTCTCTGTGAGAAACTTGTTGACCCCCAACTGCATGATGACAAATATAGACTTGAGGGATGCTTATTGGCATATCCCAATAAGAGAATCCTCTCAGAAATTCCTCCGATTTGCGGTAAGAACAGGCAAGACGCTGCAACACTTTCAATTCAGTGTCCTTCCGTTCGGAATATCCTCAGCGCCACGCATCTTCTCGAAAGTAATGGGGGAGGTGATAAAGTACTTCCATACAAGGGGAATTCTGATCATTCCATATCTGGACGATCTATTAGTGGTCGCAGAGTCATATCCACAGGCACAAGATCACACAAAGAAAGTATTAGATCAGTTACAAATCCTCGGATGGATAATAAATTGGGACAAATCAACCCTACAACCGACGTCAAGAATACAGTTCTTGGGAATCCTGATAGATTCCAAAACAAAAAGAATGTATTTAACAAGCGAAAAGATAGCAAAGTTGAAAGCTATGATACAGGATTGCAAAAGAGATCCAAGATTAACGATAAGACAGATCATGAAGGTGCTAGGTTTCTTAACTTCAACAGCACCAGCCATACAGTGGGCAATGATGCATACAAGACCGTTCCAGAGCTGGATGATGGAAGTTTGGAACAAGAATCAAGACGATTTAGAAAGACAAGTGATATGCCCAGTGACAGTGTTGGAATCCCTAGAGTGGTGGCTATCAGAAAAAGTATGTAGAAGAACAAGAAAAAGTACTCACCGAGGGCAGACTATGGACAAACCCAACAGAGAAGCTCATTACGACGGATGCAAGTCTTATAGGATGGGGAGCTCATCTTCACGGGAAAATGTTTCAGGGTCTTTGGACAAAGATGATAAGGAAACAATCTTCAAATTACAGAGAGTTAAGAGCTATAAAGGAAGCACTGATGCAGGGCCTACAAATATTAAGGGGTCACCACGTTCAGGTCAGGACGGACAATACCACGGCAGTGGCCTATATAAATCGGCAGGGGGGAACAAGGTCAAGAAATCTGATGGACCTGGCAATGGAAATATTAAGGATAGCAGAAGAAAACTTCCTATCACTATCAGCAATCCACTTGAAGGGGTCTCTGAACAGTATGGCAGATTTTCTGAGCAGGAACAGACTGTCAAATTCAGAGATGGAACTATCAAACAAGGTGTTCAAGAGTCTATCCAGACAGTGGGGTCGCCCTCAATTAGATATGTTTGCAAACAAACAGAACACAAAGTGCAGGAGGTTTTACTCCTTGAATCCAAGCGAAGGAGCAGAAGCAGTGGATGCACTCAGTCAGAATTGGACGTTCGACAGAGGGTACAGTTGATTCCTCGAGTATTACAAAAATTATTGCAGACCAGAACAACCGTGATAATGATAGTGCCAGACTGGCCAGGAAGAAGCTGGTATCCGATACTACTAAAGATGAGGTTGGAGGGTCCAGTACGGCTACCACACAGGGATGTGTTGTCACAGGTATCAGGAAAAAGTGGAAACTCCATACCAAATCTAAACCTGTCTGCCTGGCTTCTGAGAGGTCTCCTCTGAGAAGAAAGGGAATTTCAGAAAAAGTAATCAGTACATTACTGGACTGCAGGAAAAAAGTAACAAGGAAAATATATCTAAAATATTGGAAAACGTTTAACTTATGGCAGGAACAGTCAAAATTTTCGGGTGAGCTAATACCAACAGTTTTAGAGTTTCTGCAGGATAAAGGGATTGCGCTTAGTACCCTAAAAGTACAGGTAGCAGCAATATCTACCTTTTTGGATGTGAGGTTAGCAAGGGAGCCCCTTATCATCCAGTTCTTTAAGTCTATAGAAAGAAGGAAACCTATAGTAAATAAGAAAGTTCCGAGTTGGGATTTATCTTTAGTTCTGAAAGTTTTAAGAGGGGAACATTTTGAACCTATATCAGAGATTTCTTTAAGATTACTCACAATGAAGATCATCTTTCTAATCGCAATTACCTCAGCAAGACGAGTCAGCGAGTTGGAACCTTTATGCTGTGATGAACCTTTTTGTATTATATTTAAAGATAAGGTAATATTGAAGACGTGCGAAGAGTTCCTTCCAAAGGTAGCCACACATTTCCACAGATCACAAGAGATCGTCTTACCATCCTTTAATGAAGAGCCAAATTTGGATGTCAGGAGATGCCTTATATCCTATCTAGACAGAGTGGCGGAGTTTAGAAAATCTAGAGCTCTATTTATTAACACCTCTGGTGCTACAAAGGGCATGAAGATGTCAAAAAGAACAATAGCCAAGTGGATAAAGCTTTGCATAGAGGAATCTTATAGGCTTACAGGGACTACTATGACAGATACAGTTAGGGCTCATTCAACTAGGGCAACTGCCACTTCATGGGCCTACAGAGCGGGTGCGACGCCAGAAGAGATCTGCAGAGCGGCTACGTGGACAAGTCTAAGCACCTTCTCAAGGCACTACAGAGTGAATCTGTCTGCAAGACAACAATCATTTGGGAGAAAAGTTCTGCAGGCAGTCGGCCCACCCTAAATTGGTAAGATTCTTGCTCATCTTCTCATGGTGGACCTGTCCTGGAGGTTAGTGGAAAAAGCCAATGTTAGTTACCTGGTAACATTCTTTTTAGTAACCTCCAGGACAGGTCCGTAACCCACCCGAATATGGGTGTATATAGATTGTAGTAGTTATGTAGATATGCATGACACCCCTTTTTTTAATTAACAGTTATTGTAGTTGACTGATGTGTGAGGGGTTAGATGAAAATTTATAGAGTACTCTAGCTGGACGTTTCCTGTTCCTGGGAGGAGCCTATGTCGTCTCATGGTGGACCTGTCCTGGAGGTTACTAAAAATAATGTTACCAGGTAACTAACATTGGCTTTTAGTTTGGTTGTATTTTTCATTTTCCCCTCTGCTGTTGGACCTGAATGATAGTTTCTGATCGATCTGATGGGCGATTGGATAGCTAATGGACACCTTTACACAATAGACACAGCAGGGTCAAACAATCTGCAGTGCTGCTGATTTCATAGCGTCCCACAGAAAGACACCACAATGAAACTGATGGATCTCCTGAACGGAATTGTTACTTTGCAAACAAACCTGTCTGCGGTGGAAGCTTACGCAAAGTTTGTGCTTGTTCATAGGTTCCCTTTAAATTTCCTCAAATTTGTCCCCAAGTGTCACCAACAGAGCAGGTTGCTGGTAACCTCCCTCACGCACAGATGGAGCATTAATCGCTCTGAGGATATTCCCAAAACTCGCCCTGCTGTTGGTAGCGATGTGCAATTCTCTGGAATACATGCCTAGGTGCTGAAAGCCATGATCAGTGGTCAGTCTGCACAGAATAGGGTCACGTGACTGTTAACAGCCAATCACAGGATGATACCTGGATCACTTGTATGTCTCTCTAACTTACTCTTGCATGAAAAATTATCTTTAGAAAAATGAATCTCTATTGGTGGAACTTGAGGGCAAGTAAATGAAACAAAGGTTCTGATTGGTTGCTCTGGCAGTGGTTCAACTTTTTTCTGCAATTTTCGTTGCACCAGTAGGTCGGCATAAGTGTGTTTACAGACTGCAGCGTGTCCGCCAGCATCACCCTTCTTGGTCAGATCCTCCCCATGTCTGCCTTAAAGAGGAACTTTAACCAATGATTGAACTTTATCCCAATCAGTAGCTGTGTGATGTCAGGGCCATGGTCCTGTTAGTTTCCTGTCTGTGAACCTTGTTGCATTGTGGGAAATAACAGCTTTTTCCAATTGCCAAGCCATTAGTATCTCCCTCTGTGCATAGAACTCTCAGTAACGAACATTCCGTACAGATCACCTGGCAGAACTAAAGATGTCACCACCAGTGGTACATTTCAGAATTTAAATCAGGGAGAGGAAATATTTTACAATGGGCAAACACTGACTAAATAATCTATAAATGAATATTGTAAACCATAAGCAATTTGATTCATTATCTTCACACAGTTCCCCTTTAACATACAGATAGGAGTGCCATAATGTTGCTAACAAACAATACATTAGTCCAGATATTAAAAATGAGTAACAAGGACTCCTGCTCTGTACAGTTAATTAAGTCACCAGCTTGGAGTAGATTTCTGGAGAATCTGTTGCCATGGTTGCAAAAGTAATTTGAAGTTACTCTCCATTTTTGAAAACTCTTAGCTTACTGCAGTTTGGAATAAGCAGGCCATTTTTTTTAATCACAGGAAGGCCTGGAACCCACTGTAGCGTTTTTTTCGAGCATTTAGGGAGCGCTTCCAATCACTAGCGATTTACCTAAACGCTCTGCCAATGTAAACGGATGGGGCAGATTCCACTACAGCGATTGCGATTAAGCAAATCGCAATCACAGGACGTGCAGTATTTTGGGAGCGTTTCCATTCACATGAATTGTACAGGAGCAGGGAAATCTCTCCCAAAATCACTTGCAAAATGCTATCACAAATCGCTAGCGATAGCGCTTTGTAGCGACTTCCAGGCCAAAGTCTTGTGCAGCAGCGGCGTATGTGCCTAGTGAAGCGGAGGCGGATTCTCCCTTTAAGATCAAAGATGTCAGACGGCATCTGGGTCAGCATGTTATCCGGCCCTTCCATGACCTGAGGCTGTTAGATGAGATTTTGTACATCCATCTGTGATCAGCAGACTAATCTGCTTGCGTAACTTCCAGACCCCCACCACACACCCCGCCCACGCAAAACTCTGCAGAGCGACCAGCATCATCTGTGCATAGGCTGCCGCAGCATGGCAAGTCTGTACAGGCGGTGCGATCTGCATGCTGTGCTCCTCCACCCCCACCCATACCCTGCATCTGTATGGAGGCTGCTCCTTTCATGTCCACACTTTCACAATGAAAAGCTGCGCACTGATGGTTCCCACAAATAGACAAATCTCATATTAAAACGAGAGCGGTCCCAGTGTTCTGTTAAATGGACAATCTTGCTCCAGCAGTTGGCTAGCACTAATTCCACTTCAGTGAGACACCACACCCCAAGCAGCGGGCACTCACCGTATCAATGTGACCCTCTATTAGATGGGTCTCCAGCGCCTATGGGGTCATATGGCCGCCCCCTGCCTCTCTGAGCAAGCCTTGTCCACTATTTCCACCTTTTTTCATAGGATCGTCACACCTCAAAAAAGATCATAATCGATACTACCATAGCGTAAAACCGTAAACTTTCTAATAAAATTTCGCACTCGCAAGCATGGACGTTTTCAGTTGGCACAGAGTTTTTTGGGCTCTACCCCAATCGTTGGCCACTGGGTGGGCTTGTTGCGCTGGAAAAACCGCTCCTCCCTGCGTCCCCCTCTGCCTCCACGTCCCCTCTTGGCCACACTGCTTCCCGCTTTACCGATACGAGTAATCACGCCGGCTGGCATGAGGGTCCTGCGCGCTTCAAACCACTCATACGCAGGACTCTCATGCTGGCCGGTGTGATTACGCATATCGGCAAAGTGGGAAGCAGTCTTTACGACTTCAGGCCAAAGTCGTACCAAAACGTAGCCGCCAGCCAGGACTGGGAGAGGAGCCAGGAGGACGCCGGAGGACCTTGCGGCCTACGGTGGGCTGGAGGAAGCCCCAGGTAAGTGGAAATTCTGATTTTAGTACCTGTTCAGGGTCCCTTTTTAATACGGTAGGACATTAGACTATGACTATGGAAGGATTAGATTGTGAGCTCCTCTGAGGACAGTCAGTGACCTGACTATGTACTCTGTAATGTGCTGCAGGAGATGTCAGTGCTATATAAATACATAATAATAATAATATGGTAGGACATTACACTATGACTATGGAAGGATTAGAGTGTGAGCTCCTCTGAGGACAGTCAGTGACATGACTATGTACTCTGTAATGTGCTGCAGAAGATGTCAGTGCTATATAAATACATAATAATAATAATATGGTAGGACATTTGACTATGACTATGGAAGGATTAGATTGTGAGCTCCTCTGGGGACAGTCAGTGACATGACTATGTACTCTGTACAGTGCTGCAGATGACGTCAGTGCTAGTAACTTAATAAAATGTGGAAAGTTTTGCTTTGCATATCTTGATACACTTGCTTTACCTTGCTTGTTTATGCATACAAAACACAGCCATTTCACAGTATTCTCGGCAAACTGCCAGGTGGGAGTTTAATGTCCTGTTCCAGTCATGGAGTTAGAACTTAGAACAGATGTTGAAATTTAGTAATAAGGACTCCTGCTCCTTGCAGTGAATAAGTTGTGCAGAAGGCAATATCTTGGCAGTCCCTACACTAGAGAACAGCACAAAGAAATGCAGTTTGAGATTAGTCTGTGTTTGGAATTCAGTGCTGGCTGAAGGCAGCTGTAATTGGCTGAGAAGGATATGAGGCCATGAGAACTGGTGCTGCAGTTACCATATTCTCGTGTGTTGGGTTTTCTGTTTTTTTTTGCAAAGGGTGCACTTTTATTTCGTAAACCTTTGATGAATAATTAATTTGAGAGTTCTGTTGCGTGGCTGCATTTACAAAAAACTTTGGCTAAACTTTAACAGAAATAATACAGAGATGTGCCTTCTTAAAGTGTACCTGAGATGAGTGAAAAGAAATGTATACATACCCGGGCCTTCCCCCAGCCTGATTGCTCCCTCGCCGCCACCTGGATCCTCAGCTGTGGGGCCCGGTAATTCTGTCAGTCGATGCAGTCCGGCCGCGTGCACTCCTGGCTGCTCCTAAGCAGTAGTACAGGGCAGAAGCAAAACTCACCTGGCGATTGCTGCGCACTACGCCCCAAGTGGCTGAATTACCGGGACCCATAGTGGAGGATCCAGGAGACGGACAGAGAGGGAGTGAGCAGCCTGAAGGGGACGGGAGGATGCCCCAAGTACAGGTAGTCCCCGACTTGCTAACGCCTGACTTACGAGCGACCCGCCGATACGATCGGCATGGATTCTCTGTTTCCATGGGAACTAGTAGAACTAGTAGAAAAAAAAAAGTTTTCTAATTGGACTTGTAGTTTTTGAGAAAATCGATTTAAAAAAAAAATCAAAGAAAAAAATTGCTTTTAAACTTGTATAAACAGGTACAAAGGGCAGAGGTGACACAGAGGGGGACACTAGAGGCACAGGGGACAGATATGGCACAGTGTTCCGACTTAAGAACAGATTCAGGTTAAGAACGAACCTACAGTCCCTATCTCGTTCGTTAACCGGGGACTACCTGTATACATTTCTTATTTTAACGCATCTCGGGCTTCCTTTAAAACAGAAGGTATTGGCGATTATTCAGGTTGGAGTGAGCATATGAGGTCTCCCACAATGCAACACTGCTGAATATGCAAATCATCCTTTGATGTCCCTGTAAGCCACACCTCCTGAACCGCTGCAATGCAATGTGTCAGCTTGTTAATTGTACAGAGCCATAATAATCCAACATGCATACAGACGGTTTTCGGATTAGTTGGTCATCAGTGCATGGCATAGATCCATGATCCTCAAACTAAGACCCGGGTGCCGAATGTGGCCCTCTGAGGCTTTTTTACCGGCCCCCACACACAGTCTATTACTTATAGATGCGGTCAGCTATATCTTTAAAGGATACCACAACTGACATGTGGCATAATGAGATAGACATGTGTATGTACAGTGCCTAGCACACAAATAACTAGGCTGTGTTCCTTTTTTTCTTTCTCTGCCTGAAAGAGGTAATTATCAGGTATGTAAGTGGCTGACTCAGTCCTGACTCAGACAGGAAGTGACTACAATGTGACCCTCACTGATAAGAATTTCCCCCTTTTTTATCTCTTTCTTGCTCTCAGAAGCCATTTTCTTCTAGGAAAGTGTTTTATAGTTGGAATTTCTTATCAGTGAAGGTCACACTGTAGTCACTTCCTGTCTGAGTCAGGACTGAGTCAGCCACTTACATACCTGATATTTAACTCCTTCAGACAGAGAAAGGAAAAAAAGGAACACAGCATAGTTATTTGTGTGCTAGGCACTGGTCATACACATGTCATCTCATTATGCCACATGTCAGTTGTGGTATCCTTTAATATTGGTGGTCTGGATACAGAATAGCAGTGCTGGCACCACCCATCCACATGGAAGCCAGAAAGCAGTAATTTGCTGGTTTCCAATCACATTCCACATCAGGTGACACTGCTGTCCAACTGGACTTCAGGTTGTCACCTGGGTATGCTTCACTGTCTGGCCCGCAAAGCCTTCTGCATTTTATGTATACTCCGCCCCCCAGCATTCTGAAGCATGTTGGCCCAGCCCTCCACCCAAAACATTTGGGGACCCTGGCATAGATTGATATCAACTATGGAGTAGGACTTGAAACACCCATTCTCAACTGGAGGAGAGTCTAGCCAAGACCACCATCTCGCTTCAGTCTTAACCTCCCTGGCGTTCTATTAAGATCGCCAGGGAGGCTGCGGGAGGGTTTTTTTTAATTAAAAAAAAAAACTATTTCATGCAGCCAACTGAAAGTTGGCTGCATGAAAGCCCACTAGAGGGCGCTCCGGATGCGTTCTTCTGATCGCCTCCGGCGACCAGAAGTAACACGGAAGGCCGCAATGAGCCATGGCGACGAGCGGAGTGACGTCATGGACGTCAGCCGACGTCCTGACGTCAGCCGCCTCCGATCCAGCCCTTAGCGCTGGCCGGAACTTTTTGTTCCGGCTACGCTGGGCTCAGACGGCTGGAGGACCCTCTTTCGCCGCTGCATGCGGCGCATCGCCGCACTGCAGCGGCGATCAGGTAGCACACGCGGCTGGCAAAGTGCCGGCTGCGTGTGCTGCTTTTTATTTGAGCCAAATCGGCCCAGCAGGGCCTGAGCGGCAGGCTCCGGCGGTACTGGACGAGCTGAGCTCGTCCAGACCGCCCAGCAGGTTAAAGCTACATATTACCCAGCAAGCCAGGGCCGGATTTACCATAAGGCAGAGTAGGCACATGCCTACAGGCGCCTGATGATGGAAAGGCGGCTATTCCCCGCTCTGAGCGCCTCCCTCCCTCCTTCCTTATGCAGAGTCCCAAGTGGAGCATAAATGAGGTTACTGACCCTGCTTTCAGCATTCCACTGATGAGATCTTCCATCAGTCAGAGGCACCTCTAGCTACTTAATACTGAGGTTCCTCTAGTTACCTAATACTAAAGGGCACCTGCAGCTACCTATGACATGCAAGGGAAGTAAGGGAGAAGTGACAGCTGGGTCAGCCAGCACACTTGCAATGCAGTTCAGCAGGTGTTTGTAGATGCATGGAGGGTGAAGTCTAGGGTGCTATGACTATAGGCTCCTGAGAGGTAAATCTGGGCCTGTAGCAATCTCATAGTGAACCAGAACTCCTAGGCGTGTGTAAGGGGCTACAATGGACCAAAAAAGCCCTCTTACTAAAATGCTATGCAAAACAGAATTACATTTTTAGTAAGGAGGCTTTTTTTGGTCCCCTTCTGCCCCTTACACACCCCAAGGAGTTCTGGTTAACTATGAGCTTGCTGGGTAATCTGTAGCTTTGACTACAGTGAGAGGGCAGTCACGGCTGGACTGACCTCTGGTTGAGATTGATGAGTAAGATTGGCTGGATGTTGTTGTTTTTCATAAGTGTGAGTTGTGTAATAGTTGCAGTTATTGTGTACTGTGGATCCCTTCCATGCTGCGTACTTTGGATTCCAGGGCTGTTATTAGGCTGATCTTTGATCACAAGCTGATATCCACAATAGTCGGTGTGATAATCCTGACCTGTTTACCTCTGATGTCTCGCAGCGTACCGCACAGATGACTCTCAGCCGTGGGTGTTGCCGGTGGTGAAGAAGGTGGAGCAGAAGATAGCCAATGACCACTCACTAAACCACGAATACCTCCCAATCCTCGGGCTGCCGGAATTCCGCTCCAGTTCTTCCAGGATCGCCCTGGGAGAGGACAGTCCGGCCATCAAGGAAGATCGGGTAACCAGATTCTGTACAATAAATACTTCTACCACTCAGGAAGTGGTAACCGTGCTAGCAAATGAAAGCCTTTCATTGCCAGCCAGTGAAGCAGTGGCATTCTTTTGCTAGCACAGCTTCCACTTCCTGGGTCAGGGAAGACATACATGCTAGGAGAAGTTTGTTCCTTCTATGGCACTAGAGTACCCAACACCTTTTTATTTACAATGTGGTAAAAACACAATAATGCAGGATTAGGGCTGAGTCAGAATAGCTGAGTAGCTGGATTTACCAGTATTTTGGCCTCCGGAAACCCCCAGGCAAAACTGGGAGTCTGTTCCAAGGAGAAGCAGTTTCCGCTGCATGTAGTGATTTCTGCTTTTATTATGCAGTTATGGAGGTGGACTATCGGATTGGAGGATGGCAGTGTTAGTGTTGGTGAAAGCATCATAATCGGCAGTTACTGAAAACTACGCTGTACAAAGCATTAAAAATGCAACCTGTCAGGTCACATTTCCAGGAAAGGCCTTTATAAAGATGTGGTTGGGCACCTGCTTGTGTACATCCATCTCCACTGATTAAAGAGGAACTGTTGCGAAAATCTTACAATTTAAAACGCACACAAGAAGTACGTTTTCTTCCAGAGTAAAATGAGCCATACATTACTTTTCTCCTATGTTGCTGTCCCTTCCAGTGGGTAGTAGAAATCTGACATTACCGACAGGTTTTGGGCTAGTCCATCTCTCCAGAGGAGATTCTCAGCATGGCCTTTATTTTTTTTTTTTTTTTATAAAGCCACTCCCTTGAAAGAGATTGATACAAATCTGCTGACCAGCCTACCTGCTCGCTGCACATTTTTTTGGCAGTTGAACGGAGCAACTGCCATTCACTAAGTGCTTTTAGAGAATAAAGAAATCCTTGTGAACCTCCTGCCCCCCCCCACCACCCATGAGGAGATGGGCTAGTCCAAAACCTGTCGCTTCTGTCAGATTTCTACTACTTACTATAAGTGACAGCAACATGGGAGAAAAGTCATTTATGGCTCATTTTACTCTGAAAGAAACATAGTTCTTAATTGTATATGTTTACATATAATTTAAAATTTTTAAGATTTTCGCAACAGAGGTCCTTTAAATACCACCACTGTATACTGTAATATGAGGAGCTTCTGTTTGCTTCGTGGGAACATTACCTGAAGCTCCTGTCCTGCACCTGCATGGTTGCCTGATGAGAAATGCATGAATAAACAGGTGTTCCTAATAAAATGCTTAGTGAATGTACTTTAGAAAACAAGTGAAAACGTCAGTGGAGATTTTGGCACAGCTGGCGCAGCAATAGGCCGTAATAGGAATTAGGCTTAATTATAGGTACATGTATACTTTATACCAGTCTTTAGTGAATGTGGCATTGTCTCATGAGATGTCTTTACATTGTGTTCTGTCCTGTAGGTGGGCGGCGTGCAGTCACTGGGCGGTACCGGAGCTCTCCGGATTGGGGCGGAGTTCTTGAGGCGCTGGTACAATGGGAACAATAACACTGCGACCCCCATCTACATCTCGTCTCCTTCCTGGGGTGAGGAATCCACTTTCTATCTGCTCTTCCCCAATCCTACAGATTGTAAGCTCAGAAGGGCAGAGCTCTCACCCCTTTGTGTCTTGGAGTTTGCTATGCATTTTATTCATCATTACATTTGTCACTGTCATTTGTCATCCCATTCTGTATTGTGTACCAGTGTCTATATTTTGTGTATACCATTGTCTGTATTATGTACCCCATGTTTGTTTCTTACACTGTACAGTGCTACAGAATATGTTAGCGCTTTCTAAATCGATAATGAGTTTTGTGTCATGTTGCAGGAAGATCATTTCCTATCCCTGCAGACAGGGGGAGCCAGTAAGCTCAGTTCAAAAGATTGTGTATATTTGAAGTATCTGTGAATAAAGACTTGGGGCCCTCTTCCATTGAGTTGTGATGGGAATGCAGTTACATCGCCGCTTCGCATCTTTTCCGCTGCCGTTCACGTCACTTCGGCATCGGGAGATGAGGTGTATGGAGGGAGCGGCGGGCGGATGCAGCTGTGTGAGAATCTGCAGATTCTAGTCGCTCTGCACGCAGTGGAAACTGTTCCATTGCCATGCATTGGGTTCAGGACATCCGTGGTGCGATGCGGCTATGTAGCTGCATTGCACCACTTCTAATGGAAACGGGCTCTTAAGCAGGGACTTGCAAATGTAAAGTTTTTTTTTTTTACTTACCCGGGGCTTCCTCCAGCCCCATAAGCATGGATGCGTCCCTCACCGTCCTCCGTTCCTCTGCAATGACTGCGGACTCAATCACTGGCTCAGTCGGGTCCAGTCTGGGTGTTCTGCACATGTGCAGTAGACCCGGACTGACACAGCTGAGCCAGTTACCAGGGATGAGTGCTGCTAAATGGAGGACCACGGGAGGACGGTGAGGGACGCATCCATGCTTATGGGGCTGGAGGAAGCCCTGGGTAAGTAGAAAATCTTTATATTCACAGGTTTCTGGTTTACTTTAAAGTGTACCTGAAGGTGAAAAAAGTGCCCCTGGGGGATACTTGCCTCAGGAGGAGAAGCCTCTGGATTCTAAAGAAGCTTCCCTGTTCCTCCTAAGTAGAGGCGATTCAGCGCTGGCACTACCCGAAACCCACGCAAACACTGTAGTGGCTTTCTGATGGCTCCAGCTGAAATAGCTGAGCCCAATCTGGTCCGCTCTGCTGTTCAGGTGCAGGCAGTTCGGGGGAAGCCTCTGGATCCTAATGAGTTTCCCCATCCTCTGCAGCCAGGTCATTAAAGGATACCTGATGTGACATGAGATAGACATGGGTATGTACAGTGCCGAGCGCACAAGTACTGTAACTAGGCTGTGCTCCTTTTTTTCTGTGTCTGAAAGAGTTAAATATCAGGTATGTAAGTGGCTGACTCAGTCCTTCCTGAATCCAGACAGGAAGTGACTACAGTGTAACCCTCACTGATAAGAAATTCCAACTATAAAACACTTTCCTAGCAGAAAATGGCTTCTGAGAGCAGTAAAAACTAGATTTAAATATAAAATAAACCCATGGGATATCTTTAAAAAAAAAAAAAAAAAAAAATCATTTTTAGGAGGAGGAGGAAAGATGCAATTGTTAGTTTTCATCAGTTTATTTTCACCTCCGATGTCCTTTAAGGCTTAAGATCTGAAGATAGGTGAGGGTGATGTTTTGGGGAATGCTCTCCATACTCCCGACTTCCTGCTGTGAAGCGGAAGTGTTGAGAAGATGGAGCGCAGCACAATGGCGAGAGGCGGAGACATAGGTGACCTAACCCTCGCTACCTTGGCCAACGCCCACTAAGAAGGCCCTCTGTAGTTTGTAGTAAGACAAAACAAAGATCCGCTCATCCCTACTCTCCCCTAAAACAAACTGTGTTCTGATACGTCTGCAACCGCTTAGCAAAAAGGGTTTCATTTCAGAGCCTCTCCAAAGCAGTTTCAGGCATACTGAAGTACGGTATACTAACTGCTACTGAAGCATACAAGACTGCTGGTGCATTGATGGTATTTAAAGGACAACTGACGTGGCAAGTATTTGGAGGCTGATGCATTCATTTCCTTTTAAACAATGCAGATTGCCTGGCCATCCTGCTGATCCTCTGCCTCTAATACTTTTAGCCATGGACCCTGAACAAGCATGCAGCAGATCAGGTGCTCTGAAGTGTGACTGGATTAGCCGCTTGCTTGTTTCAGGTGTGTGATTCAGACACTACTGCAGGCAGAGAGATCAGCAGGACAGTCAGGCAACTGGTATTGTTTAGCAGGAAATGCATATAGCAGCTGCTCACTACAGGGTGTGCCTAATCTCTCTTGCTCCTGTCTGCCCTCCAGAGAACCACAATGCTGTATTTTTGGATGCCGGCTTTAAGGACATCAGGTCATACCGCTACTGGGACGCTGCTAAGAGGGGGCTGGACTTGAAGGGGCTGCTGGAGGATTTGGAGGTGAGGCTGAGTAACGTACATGTTTGTTGTTCGCTGCTACGTATGGTCAGAAAGCAGAATACAAGCAGAGGGAGCACCTTCCCTTGTTATGGGCTTCAGAATGTATCTGGGCATTGGTGAATTCTGACAGTCCGCTTCCAAATTTCCCTCCCGTTATCAGGGAGAATGCTGCAGGCCCAGCTATTATAGGAAGTGCTGGTGAGATGGTCAAGGGGATGCCAATAATCCTGTCTTGCATGCAGATGTAATGCAAATTGTATACAGCTTGGATAGTGGGCCACATGGGGGCGTAACCATAGCTTCCCCAACCCCTGCCATTGTGGGGAGGCTAAGGGGGCCCAGTCGTTGGGCGCAGAGCAGCGTAGGTTCCTTGTGTGGCGAGTCCTGAATTCTTTCTGCATACATAGGGCACAGCCTGTGTAAGTTATGCCCCGGAGCCAATCCTATGCCTGCTGATTCCTATTTACTACATTCCAGGCTGCATACATTTGCATTGGACTTGCATGGAAGCTGGCATTGGTTTGCTTTGGCTGTTTTGTAGGCTGCCAGGCTTGTACTGACCATCCACTTCCTGTTCCTGCCTTATGCAGGATCATGGGGGGGGGGGGGGGGGGATTGGAGATACTGCTGGATCACCATGAAACCGTGGCGGTGAAATGGGAGCACCCTACACAGACTAAGCACAGAGACGGGAGCCCCAGTGCTGCAGTATGTCACAAGAATGGATAGTGTGACGGAATAATCACAAGGGGAGGTTGCAGCCGGGCAACCAACCACTGTAGGCAGGTGAAGTACACAAACCCGACTCCATTCAGGGGTTGGATGAGGTGCCTTTTGTTTCGCTCAACAACTACTCTGGCCCTTTATGCTGCCTGAGGATGTGGGCTCAGACCCACGAAACCCGTTGCCTACGCATATTAATAAAATGTGTTGGTTCTACACACAAATTGTCTTCATTGAGGTAAGCCACCTCATCCTTTCTCATTTTTAATATTTTTTACCGCTATTTTATCACATCCCGGGGCACCTCTCTACCCCATTGTGCTGGGTCGCAGCAGAGGGATCAGGAGGAGGGGAGGAGCCTATGAGGCACGGCCGTTCTAATGACACATAAATAGGAAATGACAGCAGTCTTATGAATCTGATCACATTATGGAGAGTTATTATCCTCATCATATCATTTTATATAATCGAGAAGGAATCAAGTGTGTTCCAGAAATCAGTGAAAAGCGGCTGATATCATGTTGAATCGGACAGCTTACTCCAGCAATGGCTAACCTTGGCACTCCAGCTGTGACCAAACTACAAATCCCATCATGCCTCTGCCTCCCCGAGTGATGCTTAGAGCTGTCAGAGTATTGCAATGCCTCATGGGACTTGTAGTTCCACCACAGCTGGAGAGCAAAGGTTAGCCTTCACTGGTTTAGTCAATCAAGCAAGATATCTGTCAATCCCACAGGAATCTGCTACTGTTCACGTCATTCGATCGACTCTGATCTTTGCATTCAGAGCATGGAGACAATATGTCAGATCGAATGTGAATCGCATATAGGATATCGTTTGTAGTGTGTGGGTCACTAGTCCATCAACTTTCAATCACCTATACTGAAGTAGATTCCTTTAATAAAGTTGATCGCTTTGTCCATTGAATCAGAATCACTAGATGTGTGTCTGGCTTTAGTGTATACTGAAAACGAATCTCAAATCCAGTAACCATGGAACTACCTGTGATGGGCAATTTCCACTTTCCGGAAAACATGATTAACCAGCTACGCTTTTTGGACATAGTTTCTATGTCCAAAAATGCATGCTGGACGTAGGAGCTACATCCGTGAAAAACCTGCTGCCATGGCCATTCGCGTATTCACCTGTGGGGGTACTCGTTGCCACCTGTTAGCCCAGAGATCAATGAATGGGAATGCAGTTCTCATTCATTAATCTAAGTCCCTGTGTCAGAGCGCTGGCGTCGATGAGATGTTGGAAGTAACACATCCATGCATTACTTCCTGTTTAGCGTACTAGTTGTATGCAAAAGAAAGTAATGTGCAAATTCATCTTGTGGCCAAATATTAAAATTACACTTACTTACATTTATTTCACCAAACAGACCTACACATATTTTAAAATTAACTCCTTAAGTCCCACACTCCTAAAAATACCCAGATAAAACTTTAAAGGGGCACTATGGTTAATTTCTTCCTTTTAAGTGCCTTTAACATCAGTATTAGTATGTGAAACGTTGTTAATTTCATTTATTTTCGCTGATCAAAGGTTTTTGTAACATTGCCACTAGCCATTTAAACCTAATGGGGCACGTCGGAAGATTTACCTTCCTGGTACGATCGTGCCGTTGCAGTTGGATTGTTCCTCGCTGGGGGGGGGAGAAGTATTCGGAACACATGCTACAGTTAGGCCCGGTTCACACTTGCGGTTCTCTGCCAAACGGACCGGATGACCTGACCGGATCCGGATCGGAACCGTACGGTTCTGATCCGGATCCGATCCGGATCCGGTCAGGTTGCATCAGGTGTTCATCAGGATGCGATCCGGATCCGTTTGGCAAAAGTTAGTAGAAATAAAATAAAAATGTTGGGGTCTAGGAGGTCAGCAGAAGGTGGACCTGTGGAATCAGGCCCTCCGCTGTTTAGAACTCACCTCCACCTCCGACATACTGCCAACATCTCCAGCACGTTTAAAGTCACTGCTGCTCCACTCCAAAATGCTTGCCCATGTGTCCCCATCCAAAATCGCCGCTACAATACGCATAGGAAGTGGGGTAGAACATCCGGATTTTTAGCCAGTGTGTTGTGCGCTCTCCGGTTCTCATAGCTTTGTATTGGCCGGATGGTGCAGTCCGGCTCCGCCCCAGATACGGCTGCCGGAGGAGCCGGACCAAAAAATAGCGCATGTTGGGTCTTATGCCGGAGTCCGGATCCGGTCCGGACGAAACGAACGCATGTGAACGCACGCATAGGCTTTCATTGCTATGCCGTGCGTCCGTTCCGTCCGTCCCGCATGCGGTCCGGCTCCGGCACGGCGATTCCGGACGGCGCCCGCTAATGTGAACCGGGCCTTACAGATGCCTCCTATATGAGGATGGATTATGCCGATTCGGCGTCAGGAAGGTAAATCTTCATTAGGTTTAAATGGCAATGTTACAAAAACCTTTTGATCAGCGAAAATGTAATTAACAACGTTTCACATACTAATACTTATGTTAAAGGCACTTAAAAGGAAGAAATTAACCATAGTGCCCCTTTAAATTAAAAAAAAATTACAATTAAAAACAGTTACCTTAGGGTCTGTTTTTTTTTTTTTTTTTTTTTTTTTATATATGTCAAGAGGGTATATTACTAATATTTTCTAAAATTATGGTCTTGTAAAAAGTGAAAGCTGCAAAACTGAAAAAATACCTTTATTTCCAAATTAAATATTTGGTGCCATACATTGTGATAGGGACATAATTTAAATGGTGCAATAACTGGGACAAATGGCCAAATAAAATACATGGGTTTTATTTATGGTAGCATGTATTATTTTAAAACTATATTGGCCGAAAACTGAGAAATAATAAAAAAAAAATTCTTACTACTGTAAAAATGCATTTTAGAAAAATAATTCTTATCAAAATGTACCACTGAAAGAAAGCCTAATTGGTGCCAAAAAAAACAAGATATAGATCATTTCATTGTGATAAGTAGTAATAAAGTAATTGGTGAATGAATGGGAGTAGCGCTGATATAATGGTGAAAAACACTGAAGGCTGAAGTGGTTAATAACTGTTTTCTGACCGTTCTTCCTGCAGAAAGCTCCAGAACACTCCATCTTCGTCCTGCACGCCTGTGCGCACAACCCCACCGGGACAGACCCCACCCAGGACGAGTGGAAACTGATCGCCAGCGTGATGAAGGTGAGCTGAAGAGGGGAACCGGAGTCTGTACAGTCTCCTAGCAACCATAAAACAAATCCTTCTATATCAGGGCAACAAAATATGTACTTTTTTTTGCAATCTGTCTTCTGAATGTAATATTCCTGTACTTGTTGCCGCCATGGCTGCAGGAAATCATACCAGAGTTTAACTATGAGTTACAGCTTCTCAAACCATCCCTGAAATTGCTTACTGTACACCTTCTATTTAAAGGGAACCCAAGGTGAGAGGTATATGGAGGCTGCCATGTTTATTTCCTTTAAAAAAAATGCAGATTGCCTAGCTGTCCTGCTGATCCTC
Organism: Hyperolius riggenbachi; assembly: GCF_040937935.1. Taxonomy (NCBI): domain Eukaryota; kingdom Metazoa; phylum Chordata; class Amphibia; order Anura; family Hyperoliidae; genus Hyperolius; species Hyperolius riggenbachi. The sequence goes on along the minus strand of NC_090655.1, from coordinate 10,139,542 downwards.
TGCCTCTAATACTCGAACCAGAGATGAAGCACCCTCATGTATTTTATTACATTTATCAGTGGGAACATGACAGTAAACACCTACCTTGCTTTTAGTTTCATTGTTATCTGCTTAATTAGTCTATTAGCAGCTGTGATAAGAATCCACCGACTATTCAGTCGAGGTTTGACCTGGAATCATTATAGCTGAGTCACTCTTCTGTGGAGTCCTTTCAAGCCCAAGCCTTCCCCCTCCTGGCTTAGATCTTCTGCTTTGCATACTGAGAGCTGTGATGACTGGGAGGGGCTGCTGCTCCTGAGAGAGAAGCTCTGTGGCTGTAATATGATCCCTGTGTGCTCTGTGTGCACTAGATTCTCATAGGAATGAAACTGCAGTTATTATTAGTGACACTTCCTACAGGCAGATCATACCAAAATGAAAGCACATAGATGAAAGGCTGCATTTAGCCTAGATAGCAGCATAGTCTCATATAGCCTAGACAGCACATCCAGAACAACTCATATAACCCGGAAGGAGAAGGGATATGAGCCGGCGGCCATATTTGATTTTTCCTGGAGCAATAATGGATAAAAAACACTAAAAAAGGCACACCAGAGCGGCAAAATTATCAGGTAGAGCATTTATTCTTTACAAGCTATCAACTGATATGTTTATTTTGTGTGAAACGTTCATCTCTGGTTCCCTTTAAGCTACGTACACACATGCGACAACGATCGTTCGTTGTAACCGACGAACGATCTTTTAATTGATGAAAGAACGACCTAAGTAAAATTAGTTTTAAAAGTGTGTAACGATTTGATCGTTAGAACGAACGTTACATCACGTAAAGCAACTATTGTGCTTGCGCATAAAAATGAAAAGTTCCATGTAGAAATAGTGAAATGTCAAGCCTAGTACGAACAACAGTTTCCAACGATGTACTACTTTTGCAAACGATCGTCGTTGGAAAAAATCTGCCAAGCTAGATCGTTCATTTTTAACGATCTAGCTCGATCGTCGTTAGCTGCTTTTTTTTAAACTATCGTCGTTTGAAACAATCGGAACGATAGTTTCAAACGACTATAGTCGCATGTGTGTACGCACCTTTAGCCATAGCCCCTGAACAAGCATGCAGCAAATCAGAGGTTTCTGAAAATATTTGACTGGATTAGCTGCATACTGGTTTCAGGTGTGTGATTCAGACACTACTGTCAGATCAGAAAGATCAGCAGGACAGCCAGGCAACTGGTATTGTTTAACAGGAGGTAAATATGGCAGCTTCTATACAGTATACTTCTCGCTTTAGGTGTCCTTTAAAAATAAAAGGGGACAGGAAGAAAATAAAACCACCAACAGAAGCCTAGAAAGTAATAACCCCTTTCCCATGAGGTCACAGCAGAGAATGCCGGAGTTGTTTCATGTGATTTTTCCTCTTTCTGATGCGGTCTAGAAACGATTCCTGTTCCCCTTCTTTGACTCGGCGTACCAAGGATTCGCCTCCGGAAATCTGGACAAGGACGCCTGGGCTGTGCGTTACTTTGTCTCGCAAGGCTTCGAGCTGTTCTGCGCTCAGTCATTCTCCAAGAACTTCGGACTGTATAGTAAGTGCCAGACCTGCTGAAATGCAGAACACACGTAATACTGTATGCGCAAAAACATCTGTCCTCCAAAAAGTGCTTTACTTTGTATGAAGGTGTCATATCCTCAGTGTCGCCCATGAAACTGTATAATCTAATACTGTGAGGGGTGTGCTCACTCCTGTGAGATACTGTATGTCGCCTGGTCAGAGAAATATAGGAGGACTGTACTTGAAATGCATTTAACAAACAAAACAGAGGCTCATTAGCTGCACAATTACATCAGTGAGTGAACCGACCTATAATTTGTAATGCCATCAAAACCTTGAGCGTCTTCAAAGCAGACAACTTTATTGGTAACCGCTACAAAACTCTGCATAACCTTATCCCACCCCTTAATTAAAAACAAGGGCACTCTGCCATATGACCTCAAAATGTATATATGCACACCACCGGCTTTGGATCATGCATCCAATCACTCATTACATCTGAGGAAGCCCTTATTGGTGTGGGCGATACATGTCAGGGAGGCTGACCTGTGGGCGTCAGTAGGAAGTGCGAGCTGCTGTGTATTGCTATACAGATTAGCTTGTAGCATGTGGATTCTTCCTGCATGAGACTGAGGCCTGGTGCACACCAAAAACCGCTAGCAGATCTGCAAAATGCTAGCAGATTTTCAAACGCTTTTTCTTTTTCTGTAGCGTTTCAGCTAGCATTTTGCGGTTTTGTGAAGCGTTTTTGGTGTAGTAGATTTCATGTAGTATTACAGTAAAGCTGTTACTGAACAGCTACTGTAACAAAAACCGCCTGCAAAACCGCTCTGAAGTGCCGTTTTTCAGAGCGGTTTGCGTTTTTCCTATACTTAACATTGAGGCAGAAACGCATCCACAATCCAAAATCTCTGGTGTGCACTTGGCCTCAGAGCATCGTGCAGTGATGGCCGGGGAGGAAAGCAAGCATACGTATCCCGGTGAAGGGGAGTATTGGCAGTACTGAATATCTATAGACTTCATGCACGGCTCTCCTACACGGAGCCAAGCTTGCAGAACTTGTATCCCATCTTTCAGCCTGCATTCTGGGAGGACAAGTGTGATCCACACAGCTGGCGGCGTGCCTATTCCAATTTTTTTTTTTTTTTGCGATCATGTCTTTTTAACAAGTTGCCTTTGACAGATACTGGAGATCACTCTCTGTGTTTGCTGAATCTAAATTACAGCGAGTCGTTGGGAAAACTGCCTTGCATTAACCCTGGGGAGGGTGGCACAAGTATGGTGGCCTGGGAGGGGTATAAAGTATAAATCTGGCTCTGCTCAGCCATCATTCTCTGAATGGCCTGGGAATGCCTTTCTTCATGTATACCATATCCCGTGGATTAGTATCGTCAACACAAAGGCAATACATGTGCTACAATGTAATGGGGGATGATGTACGGTTGAGGTGTGGTTAATGCACAGGTGGGCGTGTCCTCAGAGAATGATGTCCTTCCTCTTCTGCAGATGAGAGTGGGGAATCTGGATGATGTATGGTTGAGGCGTGGTTAACCTCCCTGGCATTCAATTTTCCTGTAACTTGCCAAAATGTGTCAAAGGGTCTAGCATACAGTGCAGGAGAGTATTGATGTGTATGCATGGCAATACTGTTCACAGCATGTTTTGTATTGATGTGTATGTCCGTCAGTACCGCTAGGGAGGTTAATGCACAAGTGGGCGTGTCCTCAGAGAATGATGTCGTTCCTCTTCTGCAGATGAGTAGGGAATCTGTGAGTGATGTATGGTTTGGGCGTGGGTGCTGATGTATGGTTGAGGCGTGCTTAATGCACAGATGGGCGTGTCCTGAAATAATTATTTAATTCCTCTTCTGCAGATGAGTGAGGAATCTGTGAGTGCTGCATGGTTGGGGCGTGGCTAGCACACAGATGGGCGTGTCCTGAGATGATGATGATTTCATTCCCCTCCTGCAGATGAGTGGGGAAAGTGGGAGCTGTATGGTTGAGGCGTGGGTGATGTCTGGTTGGGGCGTGGCTAGCGCACAGATGGGCGTGTCCTGAGATAATGATGTCATTCCCCTCCTGCAGATGAGTGGAGAAAGTGGGAGCTGTATGGTTGAGGCGTGGGTGATGTCTGGTTGGGGCGTGGCTAGCGCACAGATGGGCGTGTCCTGAGATAATGTCATTCCTCTCCTGCAGATGAAAGAGTTGGGAATCTGACTGTTGTGGGCAAAGACAGCGATAATGTCAGCCGTGTCCTGTCTCAGATGGAGAAGATTGTGCGTACAACCTGGTCCAATCCGCCCTCCCAGGGGGCCCGCATTGTGGCCACCACCCTCACCAGCCCGGAGCTATTCGATGAATGGTAAGCTGAAGGAATGACTCTGTGTAATCCTGCGCATACATTGCTCGCTTTTCTGTTAAGCGATTTAAACGCTCAACTTTATTGGGTGATCAACGATGTGGCTGATTGAAAGTTGATGTATTAGTGACCCACACACAAGTGAGATCTTGTGCAATTATCCTTCTTTAATTGAGCTGAACGATGTTGTCCCTCCATGCTCTGAAATCAAAAATAGATTGTGTGTCGATCGAAATCATGTGAGCATTAGCGGAATCCTTTACGATCATTTCTATCCTGTCCGATCAAGTAAATTGGTCAGTTTGACTAGATATTGGCCAGTTTCCATCGATCAATTAGAGAGGAAGATAATTGACTCTCTGATCCGATAAAATAATCAAATAGTTGATCAAACGAGAAGAAACCGCAGGGGGGAGAGCTCTGCCCTGCAAGCTTCCAGTCTAATAATATATGGGAGGAAGTGAGTAAATGGTATATGGAGAAGCTGCGAGGTCCTGTCAGATCCTGCAGGAAGCTGAGCTCAGTCAGCTGCGGGAGTCGGACCCTCGTGGTGATTGAGACAGCAACACTCGCCTCGGGCCTCAGGAAAGCAGCAGGTGAAGGCATTAAGGTGCCCATACATTAGAACGAATATGGGCAGATTCGACCAAGAGACAAATTTATCTCTAATCGAATCTGCCCATACACTACAGTCTAATTTCAGCACAAAATCATCAGGGAATTGGCTGAGCCGCTGCGTCCGCCACTGCCCCCTAAATGTATAAATGTATGTAATGTAGGGCATCTATACATTACCTGTCCTGTAGCAGGTTTCCGGTCCATCCGTCCATCTCGCCGGGTAACACCCGCATACATGCTAGCGGTGCATAGCGTCTGACGTCAGCCACTATGCGCCTTCGTGACGTCAGACATGGCGCCGCCGGCGTGTATGTGGAACCCGGCGTGATGGACGGAAACCGCGTGGAGGCAGACACCGGACAGGTAATGTATAAATGCACACGCTACATACATTTTATACATTGCGGTGGGGATTTAGTTGTCTCGTCGCTCATTTGCAATTCAGCCGCCGTACCGCCACGCACCCAACCAACCAATTTCGGCCCGAAATTTTCCAGCATGCGCGATCGACTGTGCGGCCAATTTCTGTCCCGAAATTGGCCGCTTTGTCGGGCATGCACTTGGCAGCACCAATTTTCATCCAATTCGATTATAATAATCGAATTAGATGGTCGATTGGTTGGTTGGTCAGCTAGTGTATGGCCCCCCTTTAGGACTTTTAGGAAATCTGTTGGTAATGTGTCTGCAGTGTATCTGCAATAGCTACCTCTCTGATCAGATTCGATCAGAAAGGTCTCTATCTGGTGGCAGGACCTGTAAATTCCAATATGAATCCTTTGTATGAGCAAAGAGTTATCACTAGACAAGGCTCCTATAACTGGAGAATACAGCAGGAGTGATTGTTGGACGGCAGCCGCCCTTCACAAATCTCATTGCTATTGCTAAGGAGAAGCCAGTCCCTCCAGTTCAGCTCTACACACCTCTGCTCAGCATTCTGCTGTTAGGTGGGCATTCATTTATGTTTCCTTCCTGGTTTTGTCTTTAGGAGGGACAACGTAAAGACGATGGCCGATCGTGTTCTGTTGATGAGGGCGGAGCTGAAATCCAGACTGGAGGCCCTGAAGACACCCGGCACCTGGAAGCACATCGTGGAGCAGATCGGAATGTTCAGCTTCACTGGCCTCAATCGTAAGTATTCATCGTCTTCTGTCGCAGAGTTCCGTCCGCAAGCCCTTGAAACGGCACGTGCCTCATAACGTGGGTTACATAATTAGTGATTTTTCCCTGAAAACACAGCAGGCATTTTTATGCTATCAAAGGTCCTGTGAGAAGCTCCACCAAACTTTCTACACCGCGAAGCCCCTGACCACCACTTCCTGTCCACACTCCCTACACGGAGGAGCCTGAAAGCGGACCTGAACTGAGAATATGAATTTTTCCTTTTACAATTAATACCAGTTGCCTGACTCTCCTGCTGATCCTGTGTCTCTAATACATTTAGCCACAGCCCCTAAACAAGCACGCAGATCAGGTGCTCTGACTGAAGTCAGACTGGATTAGCTGCATGCTTGTTTCAGGTGTGTGATTCAGCCACTACTGCAGCCAAAGAGATCAGCAGGACTGCCAGGCAACTGGTATTGTTTAAAAGGCAACCTCCATATCCCTCTATTAGGCCTTGTTCACATCATGAATCTTAATCAGACACCAGCATTTTGCGATTTTTTTTTTTTTTTTTTTTTTTTTTTTTTTTGCGCGATTAATTTTTTTAGCGCCGCCCGGCGCATACCTGCACATTACCTATTTTTGTAAAGTGCTTTTGTAGAGCTGCTCATTTTTTCACTTCTGGACGTCGGTCAGGAAGTGAACTTTCACCCGGTATTGAATAAATACAAAGTATTTATTCATGAAAGTGCTGGGGAAATCGCTATACAAAGGGCTTTTTCAAGCGCTTTGCAATTTCCCTATACTTTCCATTGAGGCAAATGGCCCCCGAAAATGGTACAGGCAGCGCTTTGAGAGGAATTGGAATTGAAACGCTCAGATGTGAACACTCTCATAGGGAATCATTGCACAAGAGCTTTTAGGGCAAGATTGAAAATTGTCGGCGCTTAAAAAAAAATCCAAACGCGCCCTTAGTGTGAACAAGTCCTTAAAGTGAACCCGAGGTGAGAGTGATATGGAGGCTGCCATATATTTATTTCCTTTTAAACCATACTAGTTGCCTGACAGTCCTGCTGGTCTATTTGGCTGCAGTAGTGTCTGAATAACACCAGAAACAAGCATGCAGCTAATCTTGTCAGATCTGACAATATTGTCAAACACCTGATCTGCTGCATGCTTGTTCAGGGGCTATGGCTGAAAGTATTAGAGGCAGAGGACCAGTAGGGCAGCCAGGCAGCTAATATTGCTTAAAAGGAAATAAATGTGGCAGCCTCCATATTATTCTCACCTCGGGTTCACTTTAAAAGGAACCTAAACTGAGAAGGGTTCATAATTTTTCCTTTTAACCACCCTGGCGTTCTGATTAAATCGCCAGGGTGGCTGCGGGAGGGTTTTTTTTAAATAAAAAAAAAACTATTTCATGCAGCCAACTGAAAGTTGGCTGCATGAAAGCCCACTAGAGGGCGCTCCGGAGGCGATCTTCCGCTCGCCTCCGGCGCCCAGAATAAACAAGGAAGGCCGCAATGAGCGGCCTTCCTTGTTTTGCTTATATCGTCGCCATAGCGACGAGCGGAGTGACGTCATCGACGTCAGCCGACGTCCTGACGTCAGCCGCCTCCGATCCAGCCCTTAGCGCGCTGGCCGGAACTTTTTGTTCCGGCTGCGCAGGGCTCAGGCGGCTAGGGGGACCCTCTTTCGCCGCTGCTCGCGGCGGATCGCCACAGAGCGGCGGCGATCAGGCAGCACACGCGGCTGGCAAAGTGCCGGCTGCGTGTGCTGCACTTTATTTGATAAAAATCGGCCCAGCAGGGCCTGAGCGGCAGCCTCCGGCGGTGATGGACGAGCTGAGCTCGTCCAGACCGCTCAGGAGGTTAAAGGGGAACTTCAGCCTAAACAAACATACTGTCATCAAGTTACAGTAGTTATGTTAATTAGAATAGATAGGTAATATAATCTTACCCACCCTGTTTTAAAAGAACAGGCAAATGTTTGTGATTCATGGGGGCTGCCATCTTTGTCATGGGGGCAGCCATCTTTTTGGTTGAAAGGAGGTGACAGGGAGCAGGAGACACAGTTCCAACTGTCCAGTGTCCTGATAACCCTTCGCAGCTGCACGCACAAGGCTTCAAATGTCAAATTCAAAATGTAAAAAAAAAAAAATTTCACCAAAACAGCAGAACAAGAACAACAACATCAGAAATCCCATCATGCTTTGCACAGCATCAGGGGAAAAAAGCCCGGGCAGTTTTCTTCTGTGCAGCTAAAAATGAGGTTTGTATAAGAGAAACAAAGTTCTGATGCTGTGAAACTGTTAAAGAAACACCAAGCCTTTTCAGTGCTACTGAGTCGATTTTTAGTCCGGAGGTTCACTTTAATATAATACCAGTTGCCTGACTTTCCTGCTGATCCTGTGTCTCTAATGCTTTCAGCCACAGCCCCTGAACAAGCATGCAGATCAGGTGCTCTGACTGGAGTCAGACTGGATTAGCTGCATGCTTGTTTCAGGTGTGTGATTCAGCCACTACTGCAGCCAAAGAGATCAGCAGGACTGCCAGGCAACCGGTATTGTTTAAAAGAAAACATCCATATCCCTCTCAGTTTAGGTTCCCTTTAAGCTTGACTCCTGTCCACAATCTCTACAGGGTCGAGCCTGAACCACCTCCTGCTGTCCACCCTTATGACACCCGGGACTCCTCTTGCTCTGTGCCTGCCCAATCTTTCCTCTGTATAATATTAACCCTTCCCTGTCAGTGTGGGGCCCGCTGATACATATAGCATCGGGCAGTATGTTTGTGCTGATGTGAATGCTGATGTTTGGTCCTCAGAAGAGCAGGTAGTTGTGGAAACTTTGCCCCGCCTCCAGCACTGATCAGATGTTCATTTTTTTTTTTTGTTTGTTTGTTTTCCAGCGAACCAAGTGGAGTACCTCATTAAAGAGAAGCACATCTACCTGATGGCCAGCGGACGAATTAACATGTGTGGGCTGACAACAAAGAACCTGGATTATGTAGCTCAGTCTATACATGAAGCCGTCACCAAAATCCAGTAATCCTGGCAGCAGTAGGCAGTAGTGTTAGAATCGTGTCCTTTGATGCCATTTCTGAGACCACCTCACCCCGGCCTTACCTATAAACCCGTCAGAGGGGAAGCTGCTGCCGTGACAACTCCGCAACCAATCAGATTCAAGCCTGTCCTGGAAAATGACAGCGCGGCATATAAGCTTCAATGTGATTGGTTGCTGAATGTCATCATAGGCAATACTTTCCTCAGACCGATCTCTAAATGAGGCCCGATGTGTTTTTGTTTGTTTTTTGCTCGTGGCTTTAAGTGGAACAAACTTGTAATATGCAGACATTGCACTGATCTGCAGGACTAGAGATCTAGCAGTATACTACTACTACTAGAGTAGGGAGGATCTATGAGGTGCAAATATTTCACAGTTCATGCAGGATTATGCACATTTTCATGCAAATATGCAGCTAGAAAATGAACCAATCAAGTCCCACCCAGGTTTAAATTGATTGGTCCATTTTCAAGCTGCATATATTAGCATAAAATTTACATAAATCTGCATGAACCTGGAAATATTTGCATATCCTTGATTATCCCTCGTCTCTAGCGCTGCATTCAGGTATCCTCAGCTGTCCAAAGGAAACGCACATTACACCCTTTGGGGTAAGTTTTACTGCTTCATTCACCTATTGTGTGCTGCTCTGCCTCTGTCCAGAATGGGGGACTGCTCACTCGTATCCCAGGGTCCAGTGCTGCTGCTGTGCATACAAGGTGGGCGGGGCTTTCAGCACCATGTGACTCCCCACTCATAGGTGTCGTTTCACATACATTTTAGTGGAGGTACACAGCTCATGCTATAAACATGCTGTTTTCACAACCTTACTGCAGCTAGCTCGCCATATTCAGCATCATTGTAACGTTTAGTGCGCATGCATACTGCATAGACATTGCAGGGAGCGAGATTTAGTAGGTTATTTGAAGGCCAGGTCCAGTCAGCCAATCATAACTTAATAAACCAAAGATAAAAACTGAAGTGTTGTCAACATTTGACTTTCTTCTAAGTATTAGTTTCATTATGTTTCTCCAAACTGCATATGATTTGCATTGACCCTTGCCAATTTAAAAGTTACACACCAGGGCCAGCTACGTTTGAATTGTGTTTTGTGTATGTAGATTTTGGGAAGACAGTAAATGTCCCAACGTTGAGAATTATGCTGATTGACGATAGATGAATTTTTAAGCTGCTTCGATTTGCTGTACTATTTGCATAATTCTACATCAACTTAGAATTATTTGTGCATGTCAAGTAGAATGTTGGCATTGACACAAAACGTTCTGCTTAATGCCTTTAAACTGGCGCAGGAATATGTGGAAATGAAGATGCCTATAGATGTCCATGGCAGACAGTAGCTTTGTAGAACAATTAGGCATACGTGATGTATGGATAGTGGAAATTTAAATTGGATAGCGCTGCCTGAGGCAGAGAAGGGGTTAACTTACCTATGCTGCCACCTCTAGCTGATGCGTTCCAATCACGATCCATGTAATGCCGTGGTGGCTACTTCCATCTTCTGGGTTTAAAGAGGAACTCCAGTGAAAATAATGTAATAAAAAAATGCTTCATTTTTACAATAATGATGTATCAATGATTTAGTCAGTGTTTGCCCGTTGTAAAATCTTTTAAATCCCTGATTTACATTCTGACACTTGGGGACATTTTTACTGCTGGCAGGTGATGTAGCTGCTGCATGCTTTTTTGGCAGTTGGAAACAGCTGTGAACAGCTAATTCCCACAATGCAACAAGGTTCACATACAGGAAACTGCCAGGAGTACCACGGTCCTCAGTTTCTTGTGGGAGGGGTTTCACCACAATATCAGTCATACAGCGCCCCCTGATGGTCTGTTTGTGAAAAGGAATAGATTTCTCATGTAAAAGGGTGCATCAGCTACTGATAAGGATAAAGTTAAATTCTTGGTCGGAGTTTCTCTTTAAGGGAAAAAGGAGTGGAGTTAGGTGGAGTGCATCGGCTATAGGTAAGTTAATCCTCCATCTGCCACAGGCACTGCCTAATTAAATTTTGATTACAAGTAGCTACGTACTCTGCACTACCTATGGATGCTGAAACTTAGAAAAGCCTATAGACGTCCATGGTAGTCGGCATGCTAGAAATACATGCATTGCATAGACTATCTCTGGTCAGTACGCAAAAACGTACATACTTTGCGCTATGTCCCTCCATAGCTGTCGCCATAGCGGGACTGGTAGTGTTTCAGGGTGGGGGCTGGATTTTGCCCTGGCAACATCCTAAATCGTGTCTCTGGCTGCATAAAGTTACTAATAAAGCTGGTTTCTGTGCTGGCTGGATGTGGGCTTACCTGCAGTGTCTGTGCACAGTGCACTGAACTTATTAGTGCTAGATACAGTGATCTATGAATATCTTAGTCTCCTTTAAAGCAAAACTGTAGTGAGAGTAAAGAAAAGTCAGATTCTTGTGGAGAGGGAAGGCTGTGGATCTCAGAGCCTTCCAGGTCCTCTTTGGGTGTCCTCTTTCCCCCGCTGTCTGCCATTTGAATTTGCTGCCTCTGGGGGGTGCACATGTCCCCGAGTGCCTTCAAAGCCTTTTGAGGGTCACTGAAGTAGTATTGGACTAGTTGGTGGAATACATGCAGCGGGGGAAGGAGGAGACCGAGGACTCGGGAGGCTGAGGGCTTTTCCTCTCCATAGGTGAATACCTGCCTATTTTTGTGAGGGTTTTTTTTATGCTTTAGTTTTACGTCACTATGCCCATACATTACCCCATCCGTGCATTTTATCTACTGCCAGAAATGATCAATCTGGCATGCTGGAAAGATCTCGCTCAAAAGGCCTCTGGGCTGTGTGCCGGTAGCATCGTCCAATAGTCTGAGGATTGGGGAACTCTCGGCTGGTCTTTGCTGAGGTCTATTGGAAATTGGTGGGTAGGTGATAGATCCCTCTCTGATCAGATGGTAGATCTGGATCCAGTAATGTATGGCCAGCTGTATGGGCCTGTACCCACTACATGACTTTTCAGACTGGCGCTTGTTGGGTGACTGTGATTACGCGAACGATGCTTGGCGACAAGGGTGGACTGGATCTTTCAGATCCCTGATGACTCCTGCGCAAAGCTTACTTGTGCCTGTTGGGTGCGGCTGCGTATACCCATCGGCAGGAAGATGGATTGGAGAATGCTCCTCATAGGATATCACCGGAATCCATCTTCCTGGGTCGTGAGGCGAGTTTTCTGCTTTTGACTCACTACGCGGACACCCATTTTTGCCCAGATGTCTGTAGTATTGCCACAGTTTTGCTGTATGTGCGCTGCTGTTTATGTGAGACATATGAGACACTCCCTGCTGTACCGGTTAATCTCAGACACCTCTGTCCTCCATTCTCATCAGGCACAAATAACCTGAAGCAATGTACACTGGCCAGGAATATACGCTCTGTGTCCTCTGAGCTCTCTGCAAGGACACAAACAAGGAGGTAGACTTTGTATAAAGTTCAGCCTGGAAAGTATTTTACCAAAATGTACTGTTTTTAACTGATGTAAAAACCAAAACACTTCTCAGCACTTGTGTAACGTCACATTGGTTGGACATTGGGAATGAGCAGGTCGTAACAGATTTGTTTGCATTTAAATACAATGATTTGCTGCTGTGAATACTTTTGCTATAGGCAGTGGATATTTCCAGGTGATTCAGCTACAAACTACCTCTGATGCCCCGGTTCACCATTTACTAAAATGTACTCATTAAAAGTGCAATAAAAAAAAATGTAATATTAGAAATGAAGTTATGTGCTGCTCTAGTTCAGAGGTGGCCAGCTCCTCTCTGATGACTTCCTGCTCTCACTAGTTGGAACCCAGCAGGTCATGTGATAACCACTCAGAGGGGGAGGGTCTGACTGTGGTCACCACCTCAGTCCCGCCTACTTAGGCTATCAGGGAGGAGAAAGGGGAGTGGGCATCTGAGATCCACGGCAGCTGAAAATGTTGATTGTTTCTGCAAAATTTTAATGTGTATCTTTATGAAAAGCTTTACTCCCTGGAGAGCAGTGGAAGATGATGTCAGAGGGGTGTGGCAAAAGAGAGGGGAGTTTCAAGTCCTCCAAATTAACCCATCCTGGGTGTGGCCAAACCAAAAAGAGCTCTGCCATAGAAGTCACCTGCTAGGCATGGTCAATGAGATGCAAATATGTTTGAGTTGATGCATATATGCATATAACAGGCTATGTTCATATTAAGTTATATATTGTTCCCCCTTACTGCACAGCTGTGCAAAACAAAGAATCTCTTGTCTTAAAGCGGACCTGAACTCAGAACTTCCCTCTGTTCTAAAAGATAACCAAAAGCATAACAACCTTTACAGGAAAACATATCTTTGTTACAGCTGATGCAAATCCTGCAATACCTCGGCAGTGTCTACTTCCTACTTTCATGGAAGCAGACATAGGGTTAACATCCTGTGTTTACAAATTAGCTGCTCTGCCTGGGCAGCCAGCTGAGAGATCAAAGGCCTAGTGCACACCAGAGCGGTTCGGCAGCGTTTTTCGATCCGCTTGCGGATGTGGAAACGCTTGGTTAATGTATTTTAATGGGCTGGTGCACACCAGAGCGGGAGGCGTTTTGCAGAAACGCATACTCCCGGGCTGCTGCAGATTTTGGATTGCGGATGCGTTTCTGCCTCAATGTTAAGTATAGGAAAAACGCAAACCGCTCTGGAAAACGGCAGTTCAGAGCGGTTTGCCAGGCGGTTTTGTTACAGAAGCTGTTCAGTAACAGCTTTACTGTAACAATATATGAAATCTACTACACCAAAAACTTTTCCCAAAACCGCAAAATGTTAGCTGAAACGCTACAGAAAAATAAGAAAAAGCGTTTCAAAATCTGCTAGCATTTTGTGAATCTGCTAGCGGGTTTTGGTGTGCTCCAGGCCAAAAATAGTGTAATTTATTGCTATTGACAAATGTTCTTTCTCCGATGGTGCTGGTCAGTCTGGTAACTGCATGAATGGACATGATTGGCATTGCACTTTGTTGAGAGAACTGCGTGTGTTGCTGCCAGCAGATGCACTCTGTAGCGGGCTCGGTGCACAATGTCTGTCCTGTGAAGTCCTGCTCTGCGGGATCGTAGCTCACCCCACCTCTATTCTCCCGCATGTAAAGGCTTCCCTCAGTCTGATGGCACCATTACACCCTGTAACACTTCACAGCCAAATATCTCTGATGTGATCACATGTGCTGTACCTCAATAAACAAGATATTATTCATGTTGTGTCTCTCATGCCTGGATTTGTGTGTCGTGCTCACTGTTCAGAAAATAATGCTGCTATTAATTCAATATGAAGTGAATGACACATTTAAGGGAGGGCGTTAGAACACTTCTTCCCCTATACTGTATGGTCTAACTAAGCAGCAGCTGATACTGGCACAGGAAGACCTTCCTTAAAATGTCTACTATACCCAGCAGGTTCTTGACTATGGTGGACACTTAACCTTCTTAGCGGTATGGACGAGCTCAGCTCGTCCATTACCGCCGGAGGCTGCCGCTCAGGCCCTGCTGGGCCGATTTTTATCAAATAAAAAGCAGCACACGCAGCCGGCACTTTGCCAGCCGCGTGTGCTACCTGATCACTGCCGCTCTGCGGCGATCCGCCGCGAGCAGCGGCGAAAGAGGGTCCCCCCAGCCGCCCGAGCCCTGCGCAGCTGGACCAATCGGTTCCGGCCAGCGCTAAGGGCTGGATCGGAGGCGGCTGACGTACCTCCGCTCGTCGCTATGGCGACGAGGTAAGAGAAACAAGGAAGGCCGCTCATTGCGGCCTTCCTTGTTAATTCTGATCGCTGGAGGCGATCAGAATGATGCGACCGGAGCGCCCTCTAGTGGGCTTTCATGCAGCCAACTTTCAGTTGGCTGCATGAAATAGTTTTTTTTTTTTTTTTTTTTTTAAATTTAAAAACCCTCCTGCAGCCGCCTTGGCGATCTTAATAGAACGCCACAACTGAAGCCAGAAGTTTATGGAGGTTGCCATATTTATCTCCTTTTAAACCATACCAGTTGCCTGGCAGTCCTGCTGGTCTATTTGGCTGAATCACACCAGAAACAAGCATGTAGCTAATCCAGTCATATCTGTCAATGTCAAACACCTGATTTGCTGCATGCTTGTTCAGGGTCTATGGCTAATAGTAATAAAGGCAGAGCATCAGGGCTGCCAGGGAACTGGTATTGCTTAAAAGGAGAATAAATATGGCAGTCTCCATAGCCCTCTCACTTCAGTTGTCCTTTAACTGTTTGAGCAGGCTGCCAGGTTCCTACTGAATATAGCTGATGACCCGGCGTTACCCGGGTATGTATTTGGCTGGTGTTGGCACCATCCACTTTTCCTAACACCCAAACACTCAATGACCAAGTTTGGGAGCTTTGGAGTCCTTGGCATCAATAATTTGTATATTCCCATAGAAATTAAATAAATCAGATAGGCTGTTTGTGGCTCCGCCCCTCTCCAGCATTTGAACCCCAGTCACCCAATGACCAACTGTAGCAGGTTTGAAGCATCTGCTATTAGCAGTGTAAAAATGGCAGCAATTCAGATATTCCCCTTGAAAATAAAAAAATGCATTTTGATTGGCTATTATAGGCTCCACCCACTTCCCTGAATCTTAATCAGTCACCCAGTGATAATCTGGGCAACGTTTGAGAGCCCTGCCATTAAGGGCTCGTTTCCACTAGTGCGGTGCGAATCGCTGGGATTCCACCGCTGACAAAATCGCATGCGGATGCGATTCCGCGTGCGTTTTTGCCGCGATTTCGCACAGGCAGGGTATATGCGAATTTAACCATGTCACTGCCTGGTTCAATTTACATTAGTTTTCATGCGAATTCACGGCAAAAAATGCATGTACGTTTTCCCTATAAAATACATAGCTTGCGAATCGCCTGCATTCCTCACGCAGGCGAATTCTGCAGGCTCTACCGTGCAGAAAAATCCTGCACAGAAAAACGCTGGAAAAAACTGACAAGTGGAAACAGGGCCATCCACTTGTATTGGTTGTGCGAATCCGCATGCAGACAACGCATGCGGATTCGCTCTAGTGGAAATGGGCCCTTACAGTGTAAAATTGCTGCAGTTTATATTTTCACAGTAAAATTTGTTTTTGGCTCCACCCACTTTTGTTTGTAACCTGGACACACAGTCACTCAATGACCAATTTTGTGAGCTTTGGGGTCCTTGACCTCAATAATTTGTATTTTCCCAGTGAAATTAAACCTGATTGGCTGTGGCTCTGCCCCCTTTTCTGAATTTGAACCCCAGTGACCCAATGACCAACTGTCCCAGGTTTGAGGCTTGTGCCATTAACAGTGCAAGAATGGCAGCAATTTCAATATTCCCCTTCAAAAACAACAGGTGAATGTTGATTAGCTTTTTTAGGCTCAACCTACTTTTCTAAATATTAATCCCAGTCACCAGCTGTGCAAATTTTAAGATCCCTGCCATTAACAGTGTAAGAATGGCTGCAGTTTATATTTTCCCATGTAAGGCCTGGAACACACCAGAGGAGTTTTTCTGAGCGTTTTGAGTTTTTAAATCTGCTGCTAATGTTATCCTATGTGTCTGTGCACACTGGAGCAATGAGGTTTTGTAAAAAAAAAAACCATAGCATTACATTGGGAAGAGCTTGTAGAGGTTTCAAAACCTCTTCCCAATGTAATGCTATGGGTTTTTTTTTTTACAAAACCTCATTGCTCCAGTGTGCACAGACACATAGGATAACATTAGCAGCAGATTTAAAAGATCAAAACGCTCAGAAAAACTCCTCTGGTGTGTTCCAGGCCTCAAAGTTTGTGTTTGGCTCTGCCCACTATTTCTAACCTTAACATACAGTCACTCAATGACCGTTTATGAGCTCTGGGGTCATTGGCATCCATAAATTGCAATATCCCACTGACATTAAATCTGATTGGCTGTTTGTGGCCCGCCCCCTTTTCAAAATTTAAACCCCAATCTCCCAGTGATTGACTACCAGAATTGAGGCCTCTGCCATTAAGAGTGTATGAAGGGCAGCAATGTAAGTATTTCCCTTGAAAATCAATCAATCCCAGTGACCAACTGTGCCAAGTTTGGGAACCCTGCCATTAACAGTGTAAGAATGGTTGCAGTTAATAACGTCCCATGTAAAAAATGTAGTTTTTAGCACCGCCCACTTTTTCTAACCTTGACATATAATCAGTCAATTACCAAGTTTATGAGCTTTGGGGTCCTTGGTATCAATTTGTATATTGCCATTGAAATTAAACAAATCTGATTGGCTGTTTGTGGTTCTGACCCCTTTCTGTCTTTGAACCCCCAGTGACCAACTGTACCAGGTTTGAGGCATCTGCTATTAACAGTGTAAGAATGGCAGCAATTTAAATATTCCCCTTGAAAATCAACAGGTGAATTTTGATTGTCTATTGTAGGCTCCACCCATTTTCCTGAATATTAATACCAGTCACCCAGTGACCAACTGTGCAAAGTTTGACAACTCTGCCATTCACAATGTAAGAATGGCTAGAGTTTATATTTTCCTATTGAAATTTGTTTTTGACTCTGCCCACTTTTTGTAACCTGGACACACAGTCACTCAATGACCAAGTTTGTGAGTTTTCAGGTTCCTGGCATCAAAAATGTGTGAATGGAAGCAGTTTATCCACCAAGGAAATCTGGTTGGCTGTTTGTGGCCCCTCCCCTTTAGTGAATTTGGACCCCAGTCACCCAATGACCGACTGTAACAAGTTTGAAGCCTCTGTCATTATCAGTGTAAGAATAGCAGCAGTTTAAATATTCCCCTTGAAAATCAATAGGTGAATTTTGATTGGCTGTTGTAGGCTCCACTCACATTCCTGAATATTAATCGCATTCACCCAGTGACTAACTGTGGCAAGTTTGAGAACCCTGCGATTAACAGTCTAAGACTGGCTGCAGTTTACATTTTCCCATTAAAAATGAATGGCTGAAATTTGATTGGCTGTTTTATGCTGCGCCCACTTTTCCTGGATTTGTAACCTCGGTCACCAAGTGACCAACTGTGCCAAGTGTGGGGACTCTG
Organism: Hyperolius riggenbachi; assembly: GCF_040937935.1. Classification (NCBI taxonomy): domain Eukaryota; kingdom Metazoa; phylum Chordata; class Amphibia; order Anura; family Hyperoliidae; genus Hyperolius; species Hyperolius riggenbachi. The sequence continues at coordinate 10,121,803 of NC_090655.1, read as the reverse complement.
GCTTGATTACTGTGAGAATGGCAGCCTTTTACATTTTTTCCATTGACATGAATGGGCGAAATCTGATTGGGTGTCTGTAGCTCCGCCCAGGTGTGCAGGGGGCCGCGAGACCCCCAGAACATATCATCCCAGGTAGTGAGGGATCTGTGTACCAAGTTTTGTTCAAATCGGTCAAGCCGTTTTCGAGTGATTGTGACACACACACACACACACACACACACACACACACACACACACACACACACACACACACACACACACACACACGATTTTATATATATATATATATATATATGTTACGGCCAGAACCCAAAGTGTGGCTACTTCCAGCAGCGCAGCGGCCAGTGTTAGAAATGTAATGATTACAATAAGCTCAATGTATTTTACAGCCGTCTCGCTGCGGCCAAATGTATTACAACTTGGTTAATTGAATTAAATATAGCCGGCGGCAATGTAATAGATGAAGCCGCCGGCTTTCGCACTGCCTCCTCCTCCTCCCCCCCCCCCCCCCCGCCTCTCCCTGCCTCCTATACAATACGGAGCAGCCGGGGACACGCGTGTCCCGGAGAGTCGTTCGTCGCGGCAGGGGAGGCTGCAGACATTGCTTCTGCCAGCACCCGCTCTGCAGGAACGAATGGCAGGATTCCCCTGTCGTGACGAACGACTTGCTCTGTATTGTATAGGAGGCAGGGAGAGGCGGGGGGGGGGGGGGGCGGGGGAGGAGAGAAGGCAGTGCGAAAGCTGGCGGCTTCATCTATTACATTGCCGCCGGCTATATTTAATGAAATTAACCAACTTGTAATACATATGGCTGCAGCGAGACGGCCGTAAAAAACATTGTACCTTAGTGTAATCATTACATTTCTAACATTGGCCGCTGCGCTGCAGCCACTTCGCACATTATCCAGTCAGAACCCGAAGTGGCTAAATGAGCTGCATTCTGCCTTGCAAGCAAAACTATATTCAAAGAGGCCAAATTGAATGCACCTCCCCATGATTTTGCTTGGCTCAAGTCCGAGCTGCATATTTGCATTCCCACTGGAATAATTAGCATCTCATCTGTACTGGTGTGCAGGGATGATCAAAGAAATGCAAATTCTTCTGAGTTTATGCAAATATATGTAGCTTGAAATTGGACCAATCAATTTAAAGCCAGGTTTTCAATTAATTGGTGCATTTTCATGCTGCATACATTTGCATAAACTTGGAAGAATTTGCATCTATGAATGTTACGTGTGTGTGTGTGTGTGTGTGTGTGTGTGTGTGTGTGTGTGTGTGTGTGTGTGTGTGTGTGTGTGTGTGTGTGTGTGTGTGTGTGTGTGTGTGTGTGTGTGTGTGTGTGTGTGTGTGTGTGTGTGTGTGTGTGTGTGTGTGTGTGTGTGTGTGTATAGTGTGTGTGTGTGTGTGTGGGGGGGGGGGGGGGGGGGGGGTTTGGCAGGGCAGGCACCCCTCATTACCTGTGCTGGAGGATCCTCTTCAGGAGGGAGGGAGAGAATGAGTGAAGCCCACGATGTCGGATCAATGTAATTACAGCGCAGGAGATTTGGGCGTAGCTGGCGCCACCATAGGTTGTAATAGGACTAACGGCTACAGCGGCACAGTCAGTAACTTCAGCGACATCAGAGGACTGAGCTGAAGTTGCTTTTGACACGCTGTAATTCGGTTGCCAGCAATAACTGGAAGCCAAATTACATTATTTCCCACCATCCACGTGGACCTGGAGTTGGAATAGTAACGCCGCCGGGAACTTGTGCAGCAGCAGGATAAGCCATACAGTCTCCTGGCAGCCAATTCATAACAACAAATAACATTTGTTCCCGTAGGACTCAAAGCGCATCGTGGTACAGAGGAAGAATTTTATAAGTCCGGAAATGCCTAAACAGGTGGCTTTTCAGTCTGCATTTGAATTGCTCCAGGGATGGTGCTGTCGTTACTGGGTGTGGTAGGGAGTTCCAAAGAGTAGGGGCAGCATGACAGAAGGCTCTATCCAGATTTTTTGAGGTGCACTCTGGATGTGACCAAGTTTATAGAACTAGCTGATCTGAGGTTGTGAGAGGTGTGGTGCAGCTTCAGCAAGTCCTTCATAATTGTATGCCTCGATGGGATAGATAACCTCCTGAGTGTCCAGTTGCTGCTGGTTTCCTCAGTATCTCTCCCTTTCACATCACAAACTTCCCACAAAGACTTCCATAAACAAACATCACAGCCTGGAATACTTTCTTTAACGTAAAACTTTTTTTTATTAATAAATTCTCTGACATAGAATAATATACATGCGTTACTTTGGAGAAGTTTTAGGTGAAATCTGAGGTAAGGAACAATCCAATATATTCTACGCAGCTCGACTGCTGCCAATAAAACCTTTGTATTGAAAATAAATAGATCTATGTCTCTCCTACCATATAATCTGGATCCTAGCGAGGGAAATATAGGCCTATCAGAAAATAAAGTCTTTCTTCTGGATTGTGCCATTGTGCGAGGGGAGGTCACAGCATGCGAGGGAGGCCTCTCCACCACGGGGGAGTTTCATGTGCAAAACACAAAGCTCTAATGAAGGAAAGTTGTGATGGGGGCGTGTCCCGTGCAAAACACAAACTTCTAGTGAAGGACAGTCAACAGGGGCGTGTCCTGTGCAAATCAAGTCTAACGAAGGAAAGTGGACAGTGCGTGTTCGGTGCAAAACACAAGTCTAACGAAGGAAAGTGGACAGTGCGTGTTCGGTGCAAAACACAAGTCTAACGAAGGAAACCTGTGGCTGGGGTGATGCAATGCCTAGCGCCAGGGGTCGTTCCAGACAGATAAAGCACAGGGGTTATACCCGCTGGCATAACAAATTCACACTTCAGCTGTAGGTCTTACTATCTCCTGTGACAATCCTGATGCAGCATCACTTCCACTTCCTCCCCCCCCCCCCCCCCAATATGGAGGCTGCCATATTGATTTTAGACATTAATATCGCGCTTTTACCCTGGCGGTTTTAAAGTGCCAGAGCTGCAGCCAATTGGGGCACGTGCTGTAGGCAGTAGCAGTGTTAAGGAGTCATGCCCAAGGTCTCCCACTGACTGGCTAACTGAACAGGAACGACACATTTTGAACCCAGGTCTCCTGTGTCAGAGGCAGAGCCCTCAACCAGTACACTATCCAGCCACAATGCCAGTTGCCTGACGCGAACACAGTGAATCCAGCGCAGGAGACTTGGGCGCACAGGGAGTAACTTCGGTGTCGTCAGAAGACGGAGCTGAAGTTCCTTTTAAAACACAATTATTCGGCCTCCAGCAAGGCTGGAAGCCAAATCATATCATTCCTCACCGTCCATGGCGGCCTGGAGGGGGAATAGTAATTAACACGGCCGGGACTTGTGCAGCAGCAGGATCAGCCATATACCGCTGTGTCCTGCGCCCAAGTCTACCGGCCCCAATTCCTCTCGTACCCATCTTGACGATCCTCTGCCTTTTAGGCTAGAGTCAGTTGGAGCTGCAATACACTCCCTGTAAAAACATGAACGGAATGAAAGACTGCATGTTATGCTGCCATTGTGTCACATACAGTCAATGAGAAGTGTGCTTCACTGCTACTGTTAATGCACACGTTATACGGTAATGCACTGTGCTGGGATACTGTCCATTGGAATGTATCGCACCGGATGCAATCTGAACATTGTACAAACTAAGTATTGCAATGCAACTTTATTTGACATTTATCTTCAGCAGTATAAGCATAGCTAAAACGCTGCATTCACGCAGCAGAACAATGTAATTAATCTCCCCCAAATCCCCAGGGCAAAACTTGGGGATCACTTCCTGGTAGAGGCAGAGCTTTGTGCTGTAGCTCTGCCTCTACTCTTGTCAATCCCCGCCTCCTGTCTTCTTTCACTGAGAGGGGCGGGTTTGACGCTAATGGAGGCAGAGATAAAGCGTTAAACTCTGCCTGACCCCGAGCAGCAAAATCCAGGACCTGGAAAGTCATGGAATTTTTCCCCGGTATTTGGGGGGGTTTAACCCTCCTGGTGGTATGCAGTTTCAGAGGCTGCATCCGCGGGAGAATTCTTTTTAATAAAATGCGTTTTTTAATGTTTTAGCTAGCACTGCGCTAGCTATGTCCCCCAACCCCACCGCACCTAACTAAATCCCCTGACAATATTTACCCCTCCGTGATCCCGCAAGAGCCGCAGCTTCACCATTCAGCTTCACCCGTCGCTATGGTGACGATCGGACATGACGTCATGCGCAGTCCTGATCCTTCCCATCATGAAGCCTGGAGCTGATTGGGAGGCTGCGCCATCGCGGGATCCCTGGGGGGGGGGGGGGGGTACGTATTATGGCAGCGATCGGGGGAGATCGATGGAGAGTGGCGAAACTTGGGGGACATAGTTAGCTAGCCAAGTGCTAGCTTAAGCATATACAACAGATTTTATTTTAAAAAAATCCTCCCGGGGCCATGTGATCCTCAGCGGCGGCTATCCAGAGTGTAGCTCAGGGTTACTGCCAGGAGGGTTAATTTAATGACATCGTTCTGTCGCGGGAATGCGGCGTTTTAGCTATGCTTATACTGCTGAAGATAAATGACAAAAAAAGAGGATTTCAGACTCTCCTTAAACAATACCAGTTGCCTGGCAGCCCTGCTGACCCTGTAATACTTTTAGCCATAGACCCTGAACAAGCATGGAGATCAGATTTCTGTGACAAAAATCTGACTAGATTAGCTGCATGTTTGCTAATAAGATCAGCAGGACAGCCAGGTAACTGGTATTGTTTAGAAGGAAGTATAGCAGCCTCTATATGCCTCTTACCTCGGGTTTCCTTTAAGGTGCATACACACATCCAATTTTGATTGGCCAATCACTGAACATTTTTACCACCTCCATGTAGTATGAAGGCCAACAGACATGGAATACTATGAACAGATTGTGTAGCTAACCTGTCATACTACAGGGAAGTGGTAACATTGGATGTGTATACCAGGCCTTGGTGCATAACTTATTCCATCTGGGAGTTTCTTGGTAAATCCAGGCGGCCTTTGTATCCCCACAGCACACACAGACTTGATGGCGGTTCAGTGGTTTGCAGTTTGGGCTCTGAACTTCCCTCTGACCTCATCTTTGTAGGGCTGACAAGTTTCTCCCGGGTCTGTGTTTGGACATTGCAGTATGAGAAGGAAATATCCAGGCAGGTTAACCTGAACGTGACACAGAAAGTGTGCTGACAGACATGACTGAGCGATGACAGATGAGCAGCACGTGGCTTTGTGCTGCACATCATGTCTGCAGAGAGGCTACATACCAACACACAACTAATAGAGATGTGTCAGAGTGGAGCTGGACGCTGAGCGGTGACCCTGCTGGTACAGCCGCATAGCACGCTGCCTTTTCTTTCCATCTGTGTTGTTATAAACCGGGATGAACGGAGTTCTGGTATGTCCCTGTAGTTTAACTGTATACGTGTAAAATGGGTGAAGTGGCAATTTGTGTGCCAGAAATAGCCGTACGTAAAATATAGGTAAAATGACTGATATTCTACCATTGGGCAGTGGTAATTCTGACAAATATGTCAGTAAATCTTTCCAACCTTTTACTATCGCTAATCTTAATCCTCACATGAGCCATCCCTCTACAGATGCCTAATCACCACCCCCTCCTTCCCTGATGCCTAACGCTAACCAACCCCTTCCCCCATCACACCAATGCCTAAGGCCCAGTTAACATCAGCAGTTTTTGCGGATCGGAACCGGACTGTATACTGTAGAAATGGAAGCGAACGGATCCAATGTTAATCTATGGTACCGTACACATCCGTCCGTCCGGATACGTTATGTACGTTTCGGTCCATGGATCGAAAAAATGCCGCAGGCCCTAATTTTCCGGATGGTTGCTCCCTGCGGACCTGAAACGGAAGGTTTTGCACGGCTATAGGAACCAATAGAAAACGGAACTTAACAACACACTGGCTATAAAAACGGACCTTTCTAGCCGCTTCCTGTATACTCTCTATGGTACAGCGGCCATCTTGGCTTGTTTGGCACATGGGCCTAGCAGTGCTGCAGGAGTGGGATTCATCCCAGTTCATTGATTTCTGGAAAGAGATGGAAGACATCAGGCCATACAGCATCGAGGACCTGATTGTCCAAGTGCAGGGGCCACATTCCAAGGTGTAGAGGGTGCACCCACCATCTCCTGCGAACAGCAAGCCTCCGTCCCACATTGTAGTAAGTGAAAATTAAGAACGAGGCTATGCCAAGCCAGAAGCTGTAGAAATAGCCTGGATCCATTGTCCAAACAGCCAGCTCTCTCCTCAACAACAACCGCAATGTATTTACAGATCATTCAGAGCTCTGGTGCATATATAGCTTAGCTTATCTTTAATGCTAATTTTAGAACTTCCCCTTTAAAAGGGAAACCGACGCAAAACATATGCGAAACAGAACTGAAACGGACTGGAAACTGATTTAAACTGGTCCGCAACGGATCCGTTCGAACGGACAACGGATCCGCTGGAACTGATAGTTTCGGCATGAAGCGCTAATGTGAACCGAGCTTAACCGTAACTGACCTCCCGCTGCAAAATCCACCGATAACACTAAACCACTAAACCCAACCCTCCCCCCTACTGATGCCTCACACTAGTCTAGCCCTTTCCCCCCCCCCCCCCCCCGCCCCTCTCCAAAATCCATCAATATTTCACACTAAACGTAACCCTGTTCTTACAATAACCCTCCCTCTACCAATGGCTAATCCTAACTGACCTCCCCCTCCAATATCTCTGCTGCCTTTTCTGCTAAACACTCTCTCCTCTCTGCTATTTATTGGATGCCAGTCGGGTTATACCGATATATATTGAGCGCCCAAATGACCTCCTGGCCATTGCTATATCCACAATTGACACTGCAACCATTTTACCATAGCGGCACAGGTGTTGGGGAAGCGGGTTGTGGCTTGGCGGGAGGGTGCCGAGCCATAGGCTACATACTGTACTATGCACTGCTGTACAGATGTGGACGGAGCAGCAGAGGGCAGCACAGAAATATAGGTAGGGGTGGGAAACAAGATGCAAACAAAGTCTGAGTTGATGCAGCTTGCAAAAGGAATGAAATCACTGCTGCAACATCCGATTAAAAATTTGTATCCACTCAGAATTATTTGCATCTCACTGACCGCCCCCTAATGAAGAAGTGGGGGTGGCGGGATCTGCAGCTTGAGGCATTGGGGCACCTGTCAGCCATGAGGTGCCTCAGAGAGGTGAGTATTCATCTCTCTCCACCCTGCAGAACTTTTTATTTTTACTAGATCTCCCATTCCAAGCAGCGTTTCATACTTCTTTGGCCTTGAACTGGTATTTTACGACTTTTAATTTTTTTTGGTCCTCTAAGTCTGCGATTCACAAATGGATTTAATATTTCCTCAGCCTATCATGGAAGTTGGAACACATCAGTGTAATTCCTGGGGTACATTGGAGCTCTAAACATCGGATCCACAGCTCTAGGGACAATAGAGTGGGCAGGCCCTGGCTGGAAGAAATTGCTGGGCAAGGAAAAAATAAAGGCTCGTACACACGTCAGATTTTTCCAAACGACCGGCCGTTTGGATGTTTCAACATCCGGTCGTTTGGACGTCAAATCGGGCGTGTGTACAATCGCTCGTTCAGCTGATAAGACTGGTTTTGACGGCTCCGCGGCAGGCCAAACCCCCCCCCCCCCTTACAAAGTTCCCTTGTGTCTTATGTCACGCAACGCACAGATAACGTGCAGTGCAACTTTTCCATTCCTTTACAGCAATTTATAAGCAACACCCGCTATGAACGAAGCCTGAAGCATTTGGACATTTTAAAGTATATATACACTAAAAAAAAAATAAAAAAAAAAATAAAAAAAAAATCGGTAGATAAAAATCTTATTTTGCATAAAAATGTTTTTTGGTTCCAGCCATAAATAAATAATTTTCTCCTGTATTTCTCCTTCCTGTGGCTTTGCCATGGCAGAGGAAGAGGAAGTAGATTTCAGGGAGGGGTGGTGATAAAAAGCTCCATTAGACAGATACTCAGGACCTGATGCAGGAAATACCGGTACATTTACCATGTGCAGACAGCACACGGCAGCTTTACCGGTACACACGCCAGGAAACCAGCACCCGCTACACTATTAGCACCGTGCACATTGCTATGGAAATGCACTTTAGACCATCTGTTATCATTGTAACATGCGTGGCGCTAATATTGTAATGGGCAGTGCGGCAATTTTACCGACTTTTCTGTTTCAGGCCCTGAGTGTGTTCAGCTAAATCAACTCATATAAAATAACGAGCTTCTTCCAGTCTAGCGTACTGTTCAGCATGTTTGCTGATAGGGGTACATTTTGATATAGATCCCTGTCATGAGGAGAGGGATCTAAAAGTTCACCTACAAAAGTCCAAGGAAAACGTAAAGCACACTTGAAGTGAGAGGAATATGGAGGCTTACATACCTGTATATACTCGAGTATAAGTCTAGAAATGTAGGTCTGGTTCACTTCATAAAATTATAGGGGTCGACTTATACACGAGTCACGGGCAACACCAAAAACCTCTAGCAGATCCACAAAACGCTAGAGGTGTTTGAAGCAGATTTCAGAGAGATTCTAGGCATGTTTAGAGAGGTTTTCTAAACATACCTAGCGGTTTCTGGAGCATTTTTGTGTAGCAGATTTTTTATATTGTTACAGTGAAGCTGTTACTGAACAGCTACTGTAACAAAAACGCCTGGAAAACCGATCTGATGTAGCGTTTTTCAGAGCGGTTTGAGCTTTTCCTATTCTTTACATTGAGGCAGAAATGCATCTGCAAACCGCAAACATGCTGCAGGAGGCACGTTTGCGGTTTGCTAAAAACCTCAAACCGCTGGTGTGCGCCATCCCATTGAGATTCATTAGCCAAGCGTTTTCACAGGCGGCAGCGGTTTTTAAAAACGCTAACAAAAACGCTTGGTGTGCACCTTACTCAGTATACAGGCAAGCTCCTTGCCCTCACTCAGAGAAGCGTCCATGACTTTTTTTTTTGTTCAAAACTCTGGCCACTCCCACCTCCGTTGCTGCAGCCAGCCCCCAGTTTGGCAGCTTAGGCATAATGGATGGCTACTGAGCTGCAACAGGCCATAGCAATACAAGGGGTGGCCGAAGAGCTTTGGAAAACTTCAGAAAATTGGCCCGTCTGCATTGCTAGGAGGAGGGGCGGAGCATCACCTGGCAAGAAGGTAAGTAATTAACTATGGGTCTCCGCTGAACCTGGCAGCACTAAGACAGATCCTGCCATGACAGCCTCTGAATCAGTGGCGTAACTGCAATTCATAGGGGTTCCCCAGCAAAACTTTGATAGGGCCCAATCAGGACGTAACTAGAAATCACTGGGCCCCCTGCAAAACTTTGGTTGGGGCCCCCTTCTTTTTCTGCACAGGTAAGCTGAGAACCAATGTTATTCAATTGGCTAGTGCACACTTGAAGCAGAACTGGCTCTACAGTCTTCTCCAGCCCAGCATCACTACAGTACACAGCAGTGGCGGCTCCAGGAATTTTTTTTAGGGGGTGCTATGCAGGTGCTGGACCAATTTCCGGGGGAGCTGACGACCTGCGGCGCGCGAAGCGCGCCGCGCCAAAAATGGGTGTGGCTACAACCTGCGGCGCGCGAAGCGCGCCGCGGCGAAAAAATGGGCGTGGTCATGACCGGATGAGGGCGGGGCTAACTGTAATTTAAAGTGAACCCAGGGTGAGAGTGATATGGTGGCTGCCATATTTATTTCCTTTTAAACAATACCAGTTGCCTGGCAGCCCTGCTGATCTATTTGGCTGTAGTAGTGAACTGAATTACACCAGAAACAAGCCATGCAGCTAATCTTGTCAGTTCTGACAATATTGTCAGAAACCCCTGACCTGCTGCATGCTTGTTCAGGGTCTATGGTTGAAAGAATAAGAGGCAGAGGACCAGCACGGCAGCCAGGCAACTGGTATTGCTTAAAGGGAGATAAATATGGCAGCCTCAATATTATTCTCACCTCGGGTTCCCTATAAAAGTGCAACGCAAAGACAGAGGGCCCAAGTTTTGGTGACCCTTTTCCCAGAAAATTCACATAATTGTGCAGGTTTTCTCAAGAAAATACACGTAATGTGAGCAGATTTTAACAAAAAACACGTCCAATGACCCCAATATGCACAATCGTTATCAGATATGGCCCCAATATGCACAATCGTTATCAGATATGGCCCCAATATGCACAATCGTTATCAGATATGGCCCCAATATGCACAATCGTTATCAGATATGGCCCCAATATGCACAATCGTTATCAGATATGGCCCCAATATGCACAATCGTTATCAGATATGGCCCCAATATGCACAATCGTTATCAGATATAGCCCCAATATGCACAATCGGTAGCAGATATGACCCCAATATGCACAATCGTTATCAGATATGACCCCAATATGCACAATCGTTATCAGATATGGCCCCAATATGCACAATCGTTATCAGATATGGCCCCAATATGCACAATCGTTATCAGATATGGCCCCAATATGCACAATCGGTAGCAGATATGGTCCCAATATGCACAATCGGTAGCAGATATGGTCCCAATATGCACAATCGGTAGCAGATATGGTCCCAATATGCACAATCGGTAGCAGATATGGTCCCAATATGCACAATCGGTGGCAGATATGGTCCCAATATGCACAATCGGTAGCAGATATGGCCCCAATATGCACAATCGGTAGCAGATATGGCCCCAATATGCACAATCGGTAGCAGATATGACCCCAATATGCACAATCCGTAGCAGAAATGACCCCAATATGCACAATCGGTAGCAGATATGACCCCAATATGCACAATCGGTAGCAGATATGACCCCAATATGCACAATCGGTAGCAGATATGACCCCAATATGCACAATCGGTAGCAGATATGACCCCAATATGCACAATCGGTAGCAGATATGACCCCAATATGCACAATCGGTAGCAGATATGACCCCAATATGCACAATCGGTAGCAGATATGACCCCAATATGCACAATCGGTAGCAGATATGACCCCAATATGCACAATCGGTAGCAGATATGACCCCAATATGCACAATCGGTAGCAGATATGACCCCAATATGCACAATCGGTAGCAGAAATGACCCCAATATGCACAATCGGTAGCAGAAATGACCCCAATATGCACAATCGGTAGCAGAAATGACCCCAATATGCACAATCGGTAGCAGATATCGCCCCAATATGCACAATCCGTAGCAGATATGACCCCAATATGCACAATCCGTAGCAGATATGACCCCAATATGCACAATCCGTAGCAGATATGACCCCAATATGCACAATCCGCATCACCTGAAAAAGAAAAGAAAAACCCATTTACTCACCTACAGCCAGAAGACCTTCTTTCCCGACCTCCTGTCCCGAGTCCCGACCTCATTGTGGCGCGCAGCGCCCGCGCGCCCACGATCCTCTTCCTTCCCGACGTCACCACGAGACTTCCTGCCTGCATGCAGAGAGCAGGGCTACGGGAAAATGGCCACCCGAAGTCTGCAGAACAGGGCTCCGGGCGGCCATCTTACCGTAGCCCTGCCTGCTGCTCCGTGCTGCCGGTGTGTGAACTGACTTGGCGTCTTTTAGACGCCTGAAGTCAGTTCACTCCAGGGGGTGCTTTGGGGGTGCTTGGACAATTCTAGGGGGTGCTCGAGCACCCCCAAGCACCCCCCTGGCGCCGCCCCTGGTACACAGCACTTGGGGAGGGGTAGTGAGGTTGGGGGCTGGGCGCTGTACACAAGACCCTGCTGCACACTGAATAGGGACGGTCTACAAATCTTTGTCTACAAAACTGTGTACGACTCCTTATCAGTGGCTGAGCAGATGCAGTCATTTGAACAATTGTGCAGAGAGCAGAAAGCTTTTTCTCTCCATGTCCTTAGTTGTCAGTCTCTGAGGACAGGGAAAATAAACTTCTCCCCCCATGGGGCCCCTTGCTGCTTCTGGGCCCACCTACGGATGCAACCCTTGCAGGGTCTATTGTTACGCCCCTGGGCCCAATATTCACCATCCTTCCCTTGCCTCTCCTTGGTGCCCTTCACAGCCTGGGGCCCCATCTCACAAGGGCCATAAAACAAGTGAGACCATCAGGATCTCCCCACTCATAACAAGTGTAGCCACAAAATCACCTGATGTGAAGGATGGTTCCCTGTATCGGAGGAAGGGAATGTTAGTAGTTGGGGGCCCCCCACAGCTTGGGGCCCCCTGTGATTGCAGTGGCTGCTCCCCTCTAGTTACGCCCTTGTGCTCTCTCTTCTACACTGTAAGTACAAGGGATAAGCTGGGACCCCATCTGCCCCCCAAAACAGCTGCTATGACTGTCGTGGTGCCCCCTGTGGCCAACATCACAGCTCTACAGGAAGGGTGTGTAAATAACCCAGCCGGATATGACAATTGTCACAAATCAGGTAAACCAACTCAACAGAGCAAAGGCATTGTGTACACAAGTCACTGTAACAGCTAGATCACTTAAAGTGAACTAGAGACGAAGCACCCTCATGTATTTACCATATATATCAGTGGGAACATTAGAGAAAACCCCAACCCTGCTCTCTGTTTCATTCTTCACTGCTCAGCCTGCTTATCAGCCCTGATAAAATCCCCCACGGAGCATTCAGTCTGGCTTTGCTCAGGAATCATTATAGCTGAGTCTGTCTTCTCTGGTGTCTTTTCAAGCCCAAGCCTGCCCCCTTGTGGCTCTGCTCAGGAATCATTATAGCTGAGTCATTATAGCAAAGCCAGACTGAATGCTCAGTCGGGGATTTCATCAGGGCTGATTGGAAGCAAGCTGAACAGTTAAAAATGAAACAGAAAGCAGGGTAGGTGCTTTCTCTAATGTTCCCACTGATCTATATGGTAAAATACATGAGGGTGCTTCCTCTCTGGTTCACTTTAAGAAAGTTGCCACAATGTACATAAATAAATGCAAACTTCTCCAATAATAAATTCAAAATACAAATTTTATTGAATATAATACGCTGACAAAAATCTAAAAACGCATAAAACTGCAATGAAACAATGCTCCCAAGGCAGCCTTTTATTGCAGTTTTATGCGTTTTTAGATTTTTGTCAGCGTATTATATTCAATAAAATTTGTATTTTGAATTTATTATTGGAGAAGTTTGCATTTATTTATGTACATTGTGGCAACTTTCTTAAAGGACACCCGAGGCCAAAATAAACTAATGAAATAAACAATTGCATCTATCTTCCTTCTCCTAAAAATGACTTTTTAAGATATTCCACAGTTTTATTTTATGTTTAAATCTACTTTTTAAGTTTTAACTGTTTTATTGTTTTTGCTCAATGACACATTCATTGAAGTATGCCGGAGTTAAAATCTATTAACTATTGACCCTTTTTATCTCTTTCCTGCTCTCAGAAGCCATTTTCTGCCAGGAAAGAATTTTATAGTTGGAATTTCTTATCAGTGAGGGTCACACTGTAGTCACTTCCTGTCTGAGTCAGGACTGAGTCAGCCACTTACATACCTGATATTTAACTCTTTCAGGCAGAGAAAGAAAAAAAGGAACACAGCATAGTTATTTGTGTGCTTGGCACTGTACATACACGTGTCTATCTCATCATGTCACATGTCACTTCCGGTATCCTTTAAGTGATATACTTGTCACAAATAAAGCTTTCAGATGACATTTTCTCCAGAGCTCTCGGCATGTAGGTATAGGTGAACTTTTACCGCAGTACATTTCTACTTCACAGAGTGACTTTGTTTAGGTAAAAGTTCCTCATTTCTGAAAAACACAGTGAGAGCTGTGACAATAAGGGGACATTATGGAAACCCACCTAGCAGCAAATAAAAAACTTGTCTCAAACTGTTATTAGGAGGGACGATGATCAATGGATATTGTAGAATTGAGCTTATGCAAATTTATGTAAATGTTTATGGAAATATATGCAGCTTGAAAATGGACCAATCAATTTAAACCTTGCTGGGACATGATTGGTTCATTTTCAAGCTGTATATATTTGTAAAAAAATTTACATAAATTGACATGAACTCGGAAATATTTGCATATCACTGATCATCCCTAAGGCCTCTTTCACACTAGAGGCAGCGGTAGAAAAGGCTAAAAACGCTGCCTTTTGGCTGTCAGCATTTTGAAGGCATTTTAACGCCAATACATGACCGCGGTCAGCCCTGAAAAAGCGACGGAGAGCTTCAAAACGCAACGCTCAAAAACATGGCGTTAAGTGTGAAAAGTAAAATGAAAGTCTATGGACTTTCATTTTACCATGGAAAACGCTAATTATGGCTGTGGCGGTAAAACGCCGAAGACAGGTCTCTAGTGAGAAAGATCCCTAATGACAAGAAACGGCCACACTGAGGTAGTAAATATCGCCGCGGCCTCAGGTGCCCTTTAAAGCAAATGTAAAGCCATCTTAAAAAAGAAGTCCGATACTCCCCCAAGGAGAGAGAAGGCTCTGGATCCTATAGAGTTTTCTTGGCCCCCTCGGAGCACTGCTGTCCCCCGGTTCAAAGTCTGAACTTTCAGGACTGCTCGGAAGGCTTCGGAAGTGCTTCAGAAGACGGGCGCATCTGAACTCGTGCATGCTCGTCTTTCGAAGTCCTCGGAAACGCAAGTACCTATGACTCCTCACGAGGGTTCCCGAAGGCATATATAACCACTTGGTTGAATAACTTCAACAGGGAAGGGGGACAGCAGTGGAAGGAGGAGGCGGAGAGAGGGGAGGGCAGGCTCTATGTGTTCCAGAGCTTTGCCTCAACTTAGGGGAGTATACTTTTTTTTTATTTGGTGGCTGTATTTTTACTTTAACAACATGGATGTGCCCATAGCAACCAAATCCTTTCACATTATACAAGTTAGCAGCTAAACTCTGGTTGTCACAGGCGACACTTCCCTTTCTGCAGTGTCCCTCATATGGCTTACAGGACAGTTTGTTTTGGACATCGGGACAGCTTACACTCACCTACGCTGGGTCACCCACGTGACGACCTTACGTGGTTATTCAGAAATCTCTGAATCCGGCCCGCGGGAGATCACATGACTCAGTGTAACTGACATGCACAGCAGGCAGAGGGTTTGCATCACCTGCGCTCAGCAGCTCTGTAAAACCGCTTTCAGGTAACTGGTAAAAGGAGGAGACAGTAGGGGAGTGTTCAGTGACAGACGTGCACAGGCGCGGCATACGACGAGTGCTACACCTGCTCATGTCAGGAATGTGCGCAGCCCCCCCACCCCCCAATAATACTGCAGTTCTGTCTGTCCAAGTTCAATAAATATCCTTCTTCATGTGATCAGCTGCATGGCAGAACTTTCCTCCGGGCTTTTCTCCGCATCTCTCGATTTTTTCCTGGTTTTACCGCCTACAGATAAAGCAGAGAGAAAATGACTGGAATTGTAGGTGTTATATTTAACGCATTTTTAAAACTGAAATTGAACAGACTGGAATACGGGCGTTCAATGAGGTGCTCCTTCCCCCTCATTCCTGCTTTAACAACACTGTTTACCCTTTCCATCTCAACTGGCACTTTCCCTTCTTCATTTAAACAAGCTATCATAACACCACTAATCAAAAAACCCTCTTTAGACTCTACTGCCCTTTCTAATTACCACCCAGTCTCTCTCCTTCCCTTTGCCTCCAAACTGCTGGAACGCCACATTTACTCAGAGTTGTCTAACTTTCTCTCAGCCAATTCCCTGTTGGACCCCTTCCAGTCTGGCTTCCGCCCTCAACACTCTACGGAAACCGTTCTCACTAAGGTTGCCAATGACCTCAGGCAGATTTTCGGTACTAATACTCCTAGATCTGTCCTCTGCCTTCGACACTTTTGATCATACCCTACTTCTCCAGACCCTCTCAACACTGGGAATCAAGGGCCTAGCACACTCCTGGCTCAACTCTTACCTGTCTGGACATTCTTTCATGGTCTCCTAAGCCAATACCAGCTCCTCTCTGCGCCCACTGTCTGTGGGAGTACCACAAGGGTCAGTCCTTGGACCCCTCCTCTTTTCCATTTACACCCATGGCCTGGGACAGATAATAAGCTCTTTTAGGTTTCAATATCACCTCTATGCCGATGACACCCAAATTTATTGTTCTGCCCCAGACCTCTCCACACTACTATCAAAAGTCCCCGAATGTCGATCCGCTGTATCTACATTTATGTCAACCCGCTTCCTTAACCACCCTGGCGTTCTATTAAGATCGCCAGGGCAGCTGCGGGAGGGTTTTTTTTAAATAAAAAAAAACCAATTTCATGCAGCCAACTGAAAGTTGGCTGCATGAAAGCCCACTAGAGGGCGCTCCGGAGGCGTTCTTCCGATCGCCTCCGGCGCCCAGAATAAACAAGGAAGGCCGCAATGAGCGGCCTTCCTTGTTTTGCTTAGATCGTCACCATAGCGACGAGCGGAGTGACGTCATGGACGTCAGCCGACGTCCTGACGTCAGCCGCCTCCGATCCAGCCCTTAGCGCTGGCCGGAACTTTTTGTTCCGGCTACGCTGGGCTCAGGCGGCTGGGGGGACCCTCTTTCGCCGCTGCTCGCGGCGGATCGCCGCAGAGCGGCGGCGATCAGGCAGCACACGCAGCTGGCAAAGTGCCGGCTGCGTGTGCTGCACTTTATTTGATGAAAATCGGCCCAGCAGGGCCTGAGCGGCAGCCTCCGGCGGTGATGGACGAGCTGAGCTCGTCCATCACCGCCAGGCTGGTTAAACTCAATATGAGCAAAACGGAGATTGTGATATTTCCACCTTCACTCTCTGTTCCACCTCCCATTGTCACAATCAATGTAGATAACACCCCAATAGCATCAACCCCCAAAGCTCGTTGCCTAGGGGCAACTCTGGACTCTGAGCTCTCCTTTAAACCACATATTAACACTTTAACTACCTCCTGCTACTTCCATCTCAAAAACATTTCCAGAATCCGTCCCTTCCTTTCACAAGAAGCAACTAAAATGCTTGTACATGCCCTAATCCTCTCCCGTCTTGACTACTGCAACACCCTACTCTGTGGTCTACCAAAAAGCAGACTGGCACCTCTCCAATCCCTACTAAACTGCGGCCCGTCTCATCCACCTCTCTTCTAGATCCTCTGAGGCAGCCCCTCTCTGTCAATCCCTCCATTGGCTACCAGTTGCCCAAAGGCTCCAGTTTAAACTTCTCACACTTGCATACAAAGCTCTACACAAGCTGTCGCCTCCATACATTTCCTCTTTAATCTCCAGATACCTCCCCGCCCGGACCCTCCGTTCCTCACAGGAGACCCTTTTGTCCTCCAGCCTAGTCACCTCCTCTCACTCTCGCATCCAAGACTTCTCACTGGCGGTCCCTCTCCTTTGGAACTCTCTCCCTCAGCTGGTTCGTCATGCCACGAGTCTGGAAACCTTCAAACGTACTCTGAAAACACACCTGTTCAGACAAGCCTATAATCTGCTATAGGCAGCACTGAAGGCACACTGGCTCACCCACTAATCCTGGTGTTTCCTCCCCACTACCCTTTAGATTGTAAGCTCGCAAGGGCAGGGACCTCCTCCTAGTGTTTCTCATACTGCTGTAATTTTAACATATGTATATGTACCAACTACATATCAACTATGTATGTATCTGTATTTATTCTATTCAATGTCATGACTGTACAGTGTCTTGTATTTCTTATGTATATTTGTTCCCCATTATTTGTTTGTACTATGTACAGCGCTACGCAAGATGTTGGTGCTTTATAAATAAAAAATAATAATAATAATATTAAATCTGTGCTCTCCTCCCAGTCTCAGTTTCACTGCCCAAACGCGTGAAGTCACATGACATGCTAAAGACCGTGAGTAAAGCAGAGGCCACCTAGTGGCTGCAGAGGATCGCGCTGATCTCTCGGCCTGACACAGCCAGGGAACAGGTGGATTCCGCCTGCACTACAAGCTGTGTAGCGCCTGACTTGGGCGCAGCCATAGTCATAGTGTAATGCTATTATGTCTATAGTGGCGCAGCAGGATTTTACATTTACTTTGGGTGCCAGCAATAGCCGAACCCCAAATTACTTATCCCCCTGAGTTGGTACGACTTGGAGGGGGGATAGTATTTCACGACGCCCCCAATTTCAGCAGTAGCTGACCGTGCTGCGTACTAATACGCACGCAATGGGAGGGGCCCCTGGTGGAGGAGGAAGTCTGGGCCCCTGGTGGAGGAGCAAGTCTGGGCCCCTCTCTCCCACTGAACATTCAGATTATCTATACAGAAGTGGAGTTAGCGGTGTAAAGTCATACTCAGTGTTCGCAGTAATTTCTTGCCCAGGGTCTCCTCTGTGCTGGTGGGTGTAATGCTGGGAACTGTCACATTGTTCGGCTGCTCCGTGTCCAAACTGACACCACATGAATCAGAATCTGCAACAGAGCAAAACAAGCCACATCACCACCAAAATCTTAAAACAAAACTTTATCAAACATTTGTTTCATAAGTTAAATGCAGGAGGATGAAGGATAATAACCACCTGCCTGATACAGTTTTTCTTAATTGTAACCTGTAGGTTTTTTAATTCATGACTTAAAGAGAAACCATGAATTGAACTTCATCCCAATCAGTAGCTGATACCCCTTTTCCCAGGAGAAATCTATTCCTTTTCTGAAATGGATCATCAGGGGGCGCTGTATGGCTGATATTGTGGTGAAACCCCTCCCACAGGAAACTGTGAGGACCATGGTCCTGGCAGTTTCCTGTCTGTGAACCTCATTGCATTGTGGGAAATCGCTGTTTACAGCTTTTTCCAACTGCCAAAAATGCAAGCATCTCCTTCCACTGACATCACCCTGCCAGCAGTAAAAATGTCACCATGTGATAGGAGAGGAAAGATTTTACAATGGGCAAACACTGGCTAAATCATTTCCACATAATTCTTGTAAAAAATGAAGCACTTTTTTTATTACATTATTTTCACTGGAGGTTCTCTTTAACCACTTGAGGACCCACCCTTTACCCCCCCTTAAGGACCAGCGCTGTTTGTTTGGATCTGTGCTGGGTGGGCTCTGCAGCCCCCAGCACAGATCCGCGGCCACACAGAGCGATCAGATCGCCCCCCTTTTTTTCCCCCTATGGGGATGATGTGCAGGGGGGGTCTGATCGCTCCTGCGTGCAGGCTAGTTGCGGGGGGGGGAGCACCTCAAAGCCCCCCTCCGCGGCGACATTCTCCCCCCTCCCTCTCCTACCTTCTCCCCCCGGTGATCCGGGCTGCACAGGACGCTATCCGTCCTGTGCAGCCAGTGACAGGACGTCCCCTGTCACATGGAGGCGATCCCCGGCCGCTGATTGGCCGGGGATCGCCGATCTGCCTTACGGCGCTGCTGCGCAGCAGCGCCGTACAATGTAAACAAAGCGGATTATTTCCGCTTGTGTTTACATTTAGCCTGCGAGCCGCCATCGGCGGCCCGCAGGCTATTCACGGAGCCCCCCGCCGTGATTTGACAGGAAGCAGCCGCTCGCGCGAGCGGCTGCTTCCTAATTAATCAGCCTGCAGCTGGCGACGCAGTACTGCGTCGCTGGTCCTGCAGCTGCCACTTTGCCGACGCACGGTATAAGCGTGCGGTCGGCAAGTGGTTAAAGTGAACTTGAGACCATTAAGGGAAAAAAAAATTATACATACCTGGGTCTACCTCTAGCCAGCCCGTCCAACCCTCCATCCCCCCCACCCCCGGCTCATTGGTCCCTTGCCGTCCTCCCAGGCTGCCCGGATCCTCCACCAGGCGGCCTAGTAATTCGTTCAGCCAGGTCCAGTCGGTCACAGGGGCAGTCCGGCTGGGTACGCTACCAGTGACTGAAGCATTCTAGTGATGGGAGTGCAATGAGGACTGTATGAATCCAGGCAGCCTGGGAGGACTGGGAGGGACCATTGAGCCTGAAAGGGGCTGGAGGAAGCCCCAGGTATGTGTCATTTTTTTCCCACTTAATCAGGTTTCCTTTAAATCGCTCATTGGGGTACATGTGCGCAGAAAGTCGTCCCCTGGATCACCCGTCCTCACTGTATGACTGCTGCTCCGCCAAAGCATTCATCTTCCTTCCAGCTATCATTTTACAGGGCTGCTTTACAGATGAGACAAAATATATGGCTGCTTGCTATGAGCAATCACAAATCCTTCCCGTACACAAAGCCTTGACTTACAGGTCTATCTCTTTGTCAAGAATGCCTATAGTAGGTCAGTAGAAGACTGCTGCTGCCCACTGCCTGTGCAGTAACACCATATAAAACCCTTCTTAGCATAAAATAATGTAACCCCTGTCCACGTTAGCGCTGACTAGTTCAGCAATAGCTCAAAAGTCTTAAAGAGGAACTCCGGTGAAAATAATGCAATAAAAACAGTGCTTCATTTTTACAATGATTACATATAAATGATTTTGTCAGTGTTTGCTCATTGGAAAAGCTTTCCTCTCCCTGATTTATATTCTGACATTTATCACATGGTGACACTTTTACTGCTGGCAGGTGATGTCACTGGAAGGAGACGCTGCTTGCTTTTTGGCAGTTGGAAACAGCGGTTATTTCCCACAATGCAACAAGGCTCCCACAGTGTGATGTCAGCACCATGGTCCTGACATCACCCTGTGGGAGGGGTTTCACCACAATATCAGCCATACAGAGCCCCCTGATGGTCTGTTTGTGAAAAGGAATAGATTTCTCATGTAAAAGGGGTATCCGCTACTGATTGGGATGATGTTCAATTCTTGGTTACCGTTTCTCTTTAACCACTTCCCGACCGCCCACTACACAGGGGCGGCGGGGAAGTGGAGCCCTGCAGGACGGCCTCACCCACAGAGGCGGCGGTCCATTTAAGGGCATGGGCGGAGCGATCGCGTCATCCGTGACGCGATCCTCCGCCGGCGCCTGTCACCGCTCGCTCGCCGCAACATCCCGCCGGCTATACGGAAGCGCCGGCGGGATGTTAACCCCGCGATCGCCGCATACAAAGTGTATTATACTGGCTGCCTCCTGCCCTGGTGGTCCCAGAGTCCGAGGGACCACCAGGGCAGGCTGCAGCCACCCTAGTCTGCACCCAATCACACTGATTTCTCCCTCCCCTGCCCCAGATCGCCCACAGCACCCATCAGACCCCCCCCTGCCCACCCCCCAGACCCCTGTTTGCACCCAATCACCCCCCTAATCACCCATCAATCACTCCCTGTCGCTATCTGTCAACGCTATTTTTTTTTTATCCCCCCCCCTGCTCCCTGCCCCCTCCTGATCACCCCCCACCCCTCAGATTCTCCCCAGACCCCCCCCCCAGACCACCCCCCCCCTGTTTACTGTATACATCTATCCCCCTGATCACCTGTCAATCACCTGTCAATCACCCGTCAATCACCCGTCAATCACCCCCTGTCACTGCCACCCATCAATCAGCCCCTAACCTGCCCCTTGCGGGCAATCTGATCACCCCCCCACACCAATAGATCGCCCACAGATCCGACATCAGATCACCTCCCAAATCCATTGTTTACATCTATTCTCTCCTCTAAACACCCACTAATTACCCATCAATCACCCATCAATCACCCCCTATCACCACCTGTCACTGTTACCTATCAGATCAGACCCTAATCTGCCCCTTGCGGGCACCCAATCACCTGCCTACACGCTCAGATTGCCCTCAGACCCCCCCTTATCAATTCGCCAGTGCATTAATTACATCTGTTCTTCCCTGTAATAACCCACTGATCACCTGTCAATCACCTGCCAATCACCTATCACCCATCAATCACCCCCTGTCACTGCCACCCATCAATCAGCCCCTAACCTGCCCCTTGCGGGCAATATGATCACCCACCCACACCATTAGATCGCCCGCAAACCCGCCGTCAGATTACCTCCCAAATGTATCGTTTACATCTGTTATCTTCTCTAAACACCCACTAATCACCCATCAATCACCCCCTATCACCACCTGTCACTTTTACCTATCAGATCAGACCCTAATCTGCCCCTTGCGGGCACCCAATCACCCGCCCACACGCTCAGATTGCCCTCTGACCCCCCCCCCCCCCTTATCAATTCGCCAGTGCATTAATTACATCTGTCCTTCCCTGTAATAACCCACTGATCACCTGTCAATCACCTGCCAATCACCTATCACCCGTCAATCACCCCCTGTCACTGCCACCCAACAATCAGCCCCTAACCTGCCCCTTGCGGGCAAACTGATCACCCACCCACACCAATAGATCGCCCGCAGATCCGACATCAGATCACCACCCAAGCGCAGTGTTTCCATCTGTTCTCTCCTCTAAACACCCATCAATCACCCCCTGTCACTGTTACCCATCAGATCAGACCCTAATCTGCCCCTTGCGGGCACCCAATCGCCCGCCTACAATCTCAGATTGCCCTCAGACCCCCCCTTATCAATTCGCCAGTGCAATATTTACATCTGTTCTCCCCTGTAATAACCCACTGATTACCTGTCAATCACCCATCAATCACCCCCTGTCACTGACACCCATCAATCACCCGCTGTCACTGACACCCATCAATCAGCCCCTAACCTGCCCCTTGTGGGCAAACTGATCACCCACCCACACCAATAGATCGCCCGCAGATCCGACAACAGATCACCACCCAAGCGCAGTGTTTCCATCTATTCTCTACCCTAAACACCCACTAATTACCCATCAATCACCCCCTGTCACTGCTACCTATCAGATTAGACCCCTATCTGCCCCTAGGGCACTCAATCACCCGCCCACACCCTCAGAATGCCCTCAGACCCCAGCCCTGATCACCTCGCCAGTGCATTGCTTGCATCTATTCTCCCCTCTAATCACACCTTGAGACACCCATCAATCACCTCCTGTCACCCCCTAGCACACCTACCCATCAGATCAGGCCCCAATTTGCCCCGTGTGGGCTCCTGATCACTCGGCCAAACCCTCAGACCCCCTTCCGATCACCTCCCCAGTGCATTGATTGCATCTATTTTCCCCTCTAACCACCCCCTGAGACACCCATCAATCACCTCCTGTCACCCCCCTAGCACTCCTATCCATCAGATCAGGCCCAATACAACCTGTCATCTAAAAGGCCACCCTGCTTATGACCGGTTCCACAAAATTCACCCCCTCATAGACCACCTGTCATCAAAATTTGCAGATGCTTATACCCCTGAACAGTCAGTTTGAGACATTTGGTTTCCAGACTACTCACGGTTTTGGGCCTGTAAAATGCCAGGGCGGTATAGGAACCCCACAAGTGACCCCATTTTAGAAAAAAAAGACACCCCAAGGTATTATGTTAGGTGTATGACGAGTTCATAGAAGATTTTATTTTTTGTCAAAAGTTAGCGGAAAATAATTTTTATTGGTTTTTTTTCACAAAGTGTCATTTTTCACTAACTTGTGACAAAAAATAAAATCTTCTATGAACTTGCCATACACCTAACGGAATACCTTGGGGTGTCTTCTTTCTAAAATGGGGTCACTTGTGGGGTTCCTATACTGCCCTGGCATTTTAGGGGCCCTAAACCGCGAGGAGTAGTCTAGAAAACAAATGCTTCAAAATGACCTGTGAATAGGACGTTGGGCCCCTTAGCGCACCTAGGCTGCAAAAAAGTGTCACACATGTGCTACCGCCGTACTCAGGAAAAGTAGTATAATGTGTTTTGGGGTGTATTTTTACACATACCCATGCTGGGTGGGAGAAATTTCTATGTAAATGGACAATTGTGTGTAAAAAAAATCAAACAATTGTCATTTACAGAGATATTTCTCCCACTTAGCATGGGTATGTGTAAAAATACACCCCAAAACGCATTATACTACTTCTCCTGAGTACAGCGGTACCACATGTGTGGCACTTTTTTACACCCTAAGTACGCTAAGGGGCCCAAAGTCCAATGAGTACCTTTAGGATTTCACAGGTCATTTTGCGACATTTGGTTTCAAGACTACTCCTCACGGTTTAGGGCCCCTAAAATGCCAGGGCAGTATAGGAACCCCACAAATGACCCCATTCTAGAAAGAAGACACCCAAAGGTATTCCGTACGGAGTATGGTGAGTTCATATAAGATTTTATTTTTTGTCACAAGTTAGCGGAAAATGACACTTTGTGAAAAAAAACTATTAAAATCAATTTCCGCTAACTTGTGACAAAAAAATAAAAACTTCTATGAACTCACCATACTCCTAACGGAATACCTTGGGGTGTCTTCTTTCTAAAATGGGGTCATTAGTGGGGTTCCTATACTGCCCTGGCATTTTAGGGGCCCTAAACCGTGAGGAGTAGTCTTGAAACAAAAATGACCTGTGAAATCCTAAAGGTACTCATTGGACTTTATGCCCCTTAGTGCAGTTAGGGTGCAAAAAAGTGCCACACATGTGGTATCGCCGTACTCGGGAGAAGTAGTACAATGTGTTTTGAGGTGTATTTTTACACATACCCATGCTGGGTGGGAGAAATACCTCTGTAAATGACAATCTTTTGATTTTTTTACACACAATTGTCCATTTACAGAGGTATTTCTCCCACCCAGCATGGGTATGTGTAAAAATACACCTCAAAACACATTGTACTGCTTCTCCCGAGTATGGCGATACCACATGTGTGGCACTTTTTTGCACCCTAACTGCGCTAAAGGGCCCAAAGTCCAATGAGTACCTTTAGGATTTCACAGGTCATTTTGAGAAATTTCGTTTCAAGACTACTCCTCACGGTTTAGGGCCCCTAAAATGCCAGGGCAGTATAGGAACCCCACAAATGACCCCATTTTAGAAAGAAGACACCCCAAGGTATTCCGTTAGGAGTATGGTGAGTTCATAGAAGTTTTTATTTTTTGTCAAAAGTTAGCGGAAATTGATTTTAATTGTGTTTTTTCACAAAGTGTCATTTTCCGCTAACTTGTGACAAAAAATAAAATCTTCTATGAACTCGCCATACTACTAACGGAATACCTTGGGGTGTCTTCTTTCTAAAATGGGGTCATTTGTGGGGTTCCTATACTGCCCTGGCATTTTAGGGGCCCTAAACCGTGAGGAGTAGTCTTGAAACGAAATTTCTCAAAATGACCTGTGAAATCTTAAAGGTACTCATTGGACTTTGGGCCCTTTAGCGCAGTTAGGGTGCAAAAAAGTGCCACACATGTGGTATCGCCGTACTCAGGAGAAGTAGTATAATGTGTTTTGTGGTGTATTTTTACACATACCCATGCTGAGTGGGAGAAATATCTCTGTAAATGGACAATTGTGTGTAAAAAAAATTAACAAATTGTCATTTACAGAGATATTTCTCCCACCCAGCATGGGTATGTGTAAAAATACACCCCAAAACACATTATACTACTTCTCCTGAGTATGGCAATACCACATGTGTGGCACTTTTTTGCAGCCTAACTGCGCTAAGGGGTCCAAAGTCCAATGAGCACCTTTAGGCTTTACAGGGGTGCTTACAATTTAGCACCCCCCAAAATGTCAGGACAGTAAACACACCCCACAAATGATCCCATTTTGGAAAGTAGACCCTTCAAGGTATTCAGAGAGGGGCATGGTGAGTCCGTGGCAGATTTCATTTTTTTTTGTCGCAAGTTAGAAGAAATGGAAACTTTTTTTTTTTTTTTTTTTTCTCACAAAGTGTCATTTTCCGCTTACTTGTGACAAAAAATAATATCTTCTATGAACTCACTATGCCTCTCAGTGAATACTTTGGGATGTCTTCTTTCCAAAATGGGGTCATTTGGGGGGTATTTATACTATCCTGGAATTCTAGCCCCTCATGAAACATGACAGGGGGTCAGAAAAGTCAGAGATGCTTGAAAATGGGAAAATTCACTTTTTGCACCATAGTTTGTAAACGCTATAACTTTTACCCAAACCAATAAATATACACTGAATGGGTTTTTTTTTTATCAAAAACATGTTTGTCCACATTTTTCGCGCTGCATGTATACAGAAATTTTACTTTATTTGAAAAACGTCAGCACAGAAAGTTAAAAAAATCTTTTTTTTTGCCAAAATTCATGTCTTTTTTGATGAATATAATAAAAAGTAAAAATCGCAGGAGCAATCAAATAGCCCCAAAAGAAAGCTGTATTAGTGACAAGAAAAGGAGCCAAAATTCATTTAGGTGGTAGGTTGTATGAGCGAGCAATAAACCGTGAAAGCTGCAGTGGTCTGAATGGAAAAAAAGTGGCCGGTCCTTAAGGGGTAGAAAGCCCTAGGTCCTCAAGTGGTTAAGCCTGGTACACACATTCAATTTTGATTGGTGAATCACTGACTAGTTTTACCACCTCTGTAGTATGAGGGCCAAAAGATTTGGAATACTATAAACTAGATTGTGTAGGTAAGCTCTGATTGGCCAATCAAAATTGGATGTGTGTACCAGGATTCTCTGCGCCATCATAGTTTTCCATAGGTAAGGTTAAGTGAGTCCTCTTCCCGGCAGGATCGCCCTCCCATCAGTTCTATTTCCTACAGTCCTGTCTCATCCTCAGTGGCTCTCGGCAATGTGGCGGTGGTAACAGTTAGTGGCTGGCGCTGATCTAGTCAGTATTGGCCCAGCTGTGAGATTCTTGGTTTTCATCCTGAAATGCTTTACACGTGGCTCAATCTCTGAGCTCTCCCTGCGTCACGATACCTGCGGGATTCTCAGAGTCCACCTGCTGGACAAATAGAAGTATAACCATCTCCAATCCTGCACAAGGTCCTTCTCGACTACAAAGAGGCGTGGCTGCTACTTGGCTAACAGTAGAAACCCTGTAAGGGCCGGACCCACAGGAGCGGTTTCAGCCGCGGTTTGGAATCGCCGGTGATGATAGTCTAATAAAAGGCAATGGAGGCGATTCCACTGGAGTGCTTGCGATTTCCCTGAATTACAATCGATAGTCCTGCAGCACTTCTGGAGTGATTGCACTCCAATACTAAGTATAGGATCACTGCAAAATCACTTTTTCATCACTTGTAGCGATTTTGCAGAGATTTTACTACCCAGAACAAAAAAAATAAAATGCAATTGCTGTACAAACTGCTAGCATCAACACTTTAGCAGCCAACGTATGGCTTGTAAGTGCTCCAGGCCAATTTTTTTTTAGCACATTTGTTTTTCTTACTTGTTACATTTCCCTGCTTCTAATTAGTACTGCTGTAATGCTTGTCACTAGGGGGCAGTGTGAGACAATAACAGAGGACTTCTGCTTTCAGTTTCTATATGTTCTGCTAGCAGAGAGAGATGAAAGCATTCCAAGAATTTACAGCACAACGAGTTCTGCCGACTGAGGTGAAAAGCACTGCACTTATCTCACACCAGATAACTCTATTGAAGCTTCTAATAGGTTAAAGGGAACCTGAGGTGAGAGTGATACGTGGGCTGCCATATTTATTTCATTTTAAACAATACCTGTTACCTGGCTATCCTGCTGATCCTGTGCCTCTAATACATTTAGCCATAGCCCCTGAAGAAGCATATGTTGATCAGGTATTCTCAGCTGACTGGATTAGCCATATGCTTGTTCCAGGGTTTTGACTCCAACACTACGTATGACAGAAGATCAACAGGGCTGCCAGGCAACTGGCATTGTTTACAAGGAAATAAATATGGCAGCCTCCACATACCTCTCTCCTCAGGTTCCCTTTAAGATAAAAAAATGCCAGGAATTGCTACCAAAGATTGTGATTTCTAGTGTGTGCAGCTCCCAGTCTGTCAATCAGGACAGTGATTGTATTCTGGGCGGCACTTACTGGGAATACACTGCTCTGTGTCTGCCAGATCCTCCTTTATCCGAGGGATATCCTCCATGTGTAGGAACACCGAGTCATTCGGGCTTTTTAAGACGTCCGATCTGCTACTAGCTGTCGGGAGAAAGGAAATCCAGGAATAACCCGTCCTCAGTGATAATATACATAAATATACAGTGATAATAAATATACATAAATATACAGTGATAATATTAACCATATCAGCCCCCCCTTATGGGCGAGAGGAATTTTCCCATTTCAGCGCTCCTCCCTTTCATTCCCCAATAACTTTATCACTACTTATCACAAAGAAATGATCTATACCTTGTTTTTTCCACCACCAATTAGGATTTCTTTGGGTGGTACATTATGTTAAAGGGAAGGTCCAAGGACTATGAAAAAAAATAAAAATCCTCATCCACTTACCTGGGGCTTCCTCCAGCCCGTGGCAGGCAGGAGGTGCCCTCGGTGCCGCTCCGCAGGCTCCCGGTGGCCGACCCGACCTGGCCAGGCCGGCGGCCAGGTCGGGCTCTTCTGCTCTCCATTTTGCGGTTCACAGCGGCGAGCTGACGTCATCGGATGTCCTCCGGTCTGTACTGCGCAGGTTCAGAACTACTGCGCCTGCGCAGTACAGCCCGGAGGACGTCCAATGACGTCAGCGCGCCCCATTAGGTGCAGATTGGAGCGCAGAAGAGCCCGACCTGGCAGCCGGCCTGACCAGGTCAGGTCGGCCACCGGGAGCCTGCGGAGCGGCGCCGAGGGCACCTCCTACCTGCCACGGGCTGGAGGAAGCCCCAGGTAAGTGAATGAGGATTTTTATTTTTTTTCATAGTCCCTGAACCTTCCCTTTAAGAATTATTTTATTCTAAATGCATTTTTAATGGGACTAATTAAGAAAAAAATGGAAAAAAATCATTATTTCTCAGTTTTCGGCCATTATAGTTTAAAAATACGACATGCTACCGTAATTAAAATCCACACATTTTATTTGCCCATTTGTTCCGGTTATTGCAACGTTAAAATTATACCCCTAGTATAATGTATAATATAATATGCCCTCTTGACATACATATTAATTTTTATTTATTGGTACACTGAAGTGAAAAATTGCACCCGGCACTGGGCTGATTATCTTGAGGGTTGGCCTTTCTGCGAGAGCTTGTACACAACGTAATAACAGATGCTTCACCTAAACCGCACACTCCTCCATTAGCTGTAAAGGTCATAACATGAGGCGTGCAGCAAGTACAGTAGTGCAGAGCACAACTAAAGGACATACAGCACACAAGGAGATAACTGTGCACCTGTCTCTTTAAAGAGGAACTGTAACGACAAAACGGCCCCTGGGGGGTACTCACCTCGGGTGGGGGAAGCCTCCGGATCCTAATGAGGCTTCCCACGCCGTCCTGCGTCCCTCGGGGGTCTCGCTGTAGCCCTCCGTACAGCGGTGACGCAATATTTACCTTCCTGGCTCCTGCGCAGGCGCTCTGATGGCTCTCGGCGCCGAAGTAGGCGGAAATACCCGATCGCCGTCGGGTCTGCTCTACTGCGCAGGAGCAAGTTTCCGGCGCCTGCGCAGTAGAGCGGACCCGACGGAGATCGGGTATTTCCATCTATTTCCGTGCTGAAAGCAGCCACAGCGCCCCCGCTGCAGCCAGCAAAGGTAAATATTGAACTGACAGTCGGCACAGTCGCCGGCTGTTCGGAGGGCTGCGGCGAGACCCCCGTGGGACAGAGGACGGCGTGGGAAGCCTCATTAGGATCCGGAGGCTTCCCCCACCCGAGGTGAGTACCCCCCAGGGGAGGTTTTTGTTGTTACAGAGTCTCTTTAAGACCTTTTATTCAGTAAACAGCATACAGCCACGAATACAACAGTCTGACAAATGGTAAAGATACATCAAACCTGGGTGGTGGAGGGTGTCTGGTGAGCTGGGAAGGGTGACCAGGGGGTGAACAGTGCCGTCCTGTTCACCCCCTGGTCATCCTTCCCAGCTCACCAGACACCCTCCACTACCCAGGTTTGATGTGTCAGACTGTTGTATTCGTGGCTGTATGCTGTTTACTGAATAAAAGGTCTTAAAGAGACAGGTGCACAGTCATCTCTTTATGTGCTTTAATTTTTATTTAATCCCTAAAGTCAGTAGGTGTAATTTTACTATTTGGCCACAAGATGTCCCCGCTGAGCAAATCCTATGTAGCATACAAGTACCCTACATAGGAAACAATGTGTTGCTACATTGTAACTAGGGAAATGAGGCAGGCTTCAGTGGAAGCCTGCGATCACGGGTGGCCTGCGGGGAGAGTTCCCTTTCATAAATCTAACGATTGTCGGCGGACGGAAGCGCGGCGGCTCTATCTAAGAATACAGTGTTTATTCTCGGCGTTAATGTACGGATTGGCACAGGGGACTTTTGTCTCCTGCAGCCAATCCCCCCTGCTACCAGCAACATCACGATCGTGTGCATCTGCCCGCACAATTGTGTGTAACCCCCCCCCCAAACTTCAGGGACGTGACTGGCGCGTTCCTGCAGCTGTAGCAGCTGCCGCTGCGGATGTGAGGCTCATAAATGGTTAAACAGCTCTCACAATCAAGAAACATTTAGTACAAATTTATGAAAATGTTCAAGACATTAAAAGAAGGTTTAAATTGTGGAATGGGATTCCTGACACCTTATTTAACGTGATTAAGTTAATTTCATGATCTTCAGAAAGCTGCTGGACTTCACATATACCTGCATGAGCTCCCTGGCTCCAGCCTACTGATCACCTGACATCTTAGGGCCCTTTCACACGAGCAGTTGATAGGCAGTGAAAAGCCTGTCAAACTCTCACAACTGCTCACTGCTGCCTAGCAACTCCTCACTGCTGGTAACTGCTCACTGAGCACACAGTTCAACTGCCCATGTGAAAGAACCCTAACGGCTAAATAAAAACCAGCACAAACGGTCATCTTCGTGTTTACTATTTACATCAGAGTTTTACTTCATGTACCCCTAATCTGGTTCCCCCCCCCCCATACTTTTAATATTGTTTAATTACTGGTGCTGCGACTAGCATACAGCACCATCCTCCCCCTTCCAGCCCCCGTTCTGCTGTCATAATCTTCGACTGAGCAGAATGTCGAATATGGGGGGGGAAGTGGCAGTTCTTTCTCCCTCCTGCCCCCTCCACTTGCCGCTATATTTCCCTTTAATATTCTCAGCACACAGCGCGCCGGGGGCTGCATTGTGTGCGATCTTGTGTTATTTGAGGTCGGATATCCTTCCGACTTCAATCACCACAAGACCACACACAGCGCAGCTCCCCTGCACGATATGTGTAGTGATTTATATGGCGAACTATAGCGGCGAGTGGAGGGGGCAGGACTAAGGACATGCAATGGGGTGGAAGAGCTGCCACTTCCTCCCTGCCCATATTTGTTGTCAGAACGGGGCCGCAGGGGAGGGGGGGGGGGGGCTTGGAGGTGGAGAGATGGTGCTGTGTGCTTGTCACACAGCACCAGTAACAAAACGATATTAAAAATATCGGGCCAAGTTCAGGGGTACATTCAGCTAACATCAGAAAGTTTACATAATTTAACTTAATCGGTTAGCTATTAAAAGGTATTATTTTTACAAGTCTGTTTTTTTTCTACCTACAGCAGGCTCTCCTCATGCGCACCGCACCGCACCCCGTTCTCCTCCAGCACCCTCCAAAGTTACTTCCTGGTCAGTAGGGTCGGTGAAGACTGCGCAGGCGCTGCCCAGTGACAAGTGTCCTTGATCGTGCGCCCACCGCCATGGGCGCTCTGCGCATATGCACTACATAGCTGTGACATAGTGCGCATGCATGTTCCGGCTGTGGGCGCATGTTCAAGAATGCTCTGTTTTCTTTGCCATACGGCACTAAGGATCTGTATGGGTTGAGAGCAGCATTACCCAAGTTGCAGTTTCTGTCGCTGATTAACGTGGTGATGGCGTCATCTTTTGGCGACTCTGACATCCTCTGGTATTTGGTCACTTTTGTGGGCTCCCCATC
This sequence comes from Hyperolius riggenbachi, assembly GCF_040937935.1. Classification (NCBI taxonomy): domain Eukaryota; kingdom Metazoa; phylum Chordata; class Amphibia; order Anura; family Hyperoliidae; genus Hyperolius; species Hyperolius riggenbachi. Next base: position 10,090,048 of record NC_090655.1, on the reverse strand, counting down.
GCAGAACACTTCAATGTCGGGGGACTGCGGGGAGCTGTCCATGCGGCTGGCTGTCAGTGCGTTCTGATACTGCTGTCTGGTAACCTATAGGAAGACAGCGACACATACAGTCTGTACACCAGCATATTCTAGTATATCTAATCAGCCAATCAATGGTCAGCAGTGGCATGCACAAAACAAGATACGATACATTGTGGCTCAGTGGTCAACAGCCTTGTCTTATGCTGGCAATACACTAGTCAATGTGGCCAACAGACTAAAACTGTGTGTTGATGAGTTATTTTGATGGGTCAGCATATTTACACTGCTATACAAGCTGTACACTGGCTACTTTACATTGTATGACAGGGTCATAATTGTGGTCCCATGTAGAGACGGAATAAAATATCTACAAAAATGTGACAGGTGTACTCACTTTTGTGAAATACTGTAAGTACTAGGATTAAAGGACAACTATCAAAGTTAAAGGAAAGCAGAGATCAAGGTAAAGCAAAAATAGATACTTACCTGGGGCTTCCTCCCGCCTCAAACATGTGCGAGTCCCGCGCCATCCTCCCGCCGTTCAGCCTCGGTAACTGGCTCAGTGATGTCAGTGTGAGCCTACTGTGCATGCGCAGTAGGTCCGCACATGTGCAGAAGACCCAGACTGGACGTGACTCAGCAAGTTACCGGGGCTGATCGCGGCGGAACGGCAAACTGCGGGGGGCGGCGTGAAACTCACGTGTGTTTATGGGGCGGGAGGAAGCCCCGGGTAAGTATAGATTTTTGCTTTACCTTCAACTCTGGTACACTTTAACTAAATTTCTAAATGCCATATATATTTCCAGTGATTACTAGAAAATGGCAATACAAAGGCTTTTTTTCATCTTTTCTTGTTTTATGTGAAGAAAATGACATTTACAGAGAACAGTTTTCACTGTGGGCATTACTATGGAGGACTGTGTCCAGCACATCCAGCATACAGAGACAGTCCTCACTGGCTGTAATACTGTGAGTAAAATGTTTTCAGAATGATAGAAAGCAGAAATATAGCTTCAAATGTGTGTAAATAATCATCAGCTGCAGCTCTGTCTTTGTGCTCCTGTGTCTCTCTGCCTGGCAGTCTAGAGTAAACAGTTTACAGGCAGGTTACAGTTCAGCTCTGCCTCCGAGCAAGAATGTTTCCTCTTCACTGTAACTAATAGAAGTCATGCGATCCATCTCTGAGCGGACACCCCAGTCCCTCTCTCTCTGCAACAACCTCTAAGGCTATCCTCTGGACTTACAGTACATTAAAGATTGGGCGAGCATCAGGTTCACCAATCCTTCCCTAAAACTTCCAGTACCACATTCCCCATTATACTTAGCACACTGGGACAGGTAAGAGTGGGGAGCACAGTGAGTGGTTAGAACAGCCATGCCCCTTGGACTCCAATCAAATATAGAGGAGGAGAGGTGAGTGGCAGCATGAACCACGCCCCCTCCCAGAAAGGCTCAGGTGAAGATGTGGCAGGAGACAGTTGGATGAGGCCACCATGGACCATTCAAAGAGGATACAGTGACTATGAAGTGTTGGTTTATTTGCTAGAAAGGAAAATCCAAGGTGACCCCAAGACAGGTTTGAGTAAAATTGATTGAATAGAGGCGCCAGAATAGGATAAAATAGGTTAAAAACCGTTTAAAAAGAGGGGGTGGGTGGATCCACTACCCTCATAAAAATGACCAGGCTAGACTCAAAGCCGTAAATAATGCAAGCAAAATATTTATTGGTCTCCAATTACAGTGCAACGCGTTTCACGGGCACACATCCCGCTTCATCAGGCAATTTGAGACAGGAGAACACAGTTCTGGGTCATATGAAAAGCTAGAGCGCCTCTGTAGAATCTACAGAGGCGCTCTAGCTTTTCATATGACCCAGAACTGTGTTCTCCTGTCTCAAATTGCCTGATGAAGCGGGATGTGTGCCCGTGAAACGCGTTGCACTGTAATTGGAGACCAATAAATATTTTGCTTGCATTATTTACGGCTTTGAGTCTAGCCTGGTCATTTTTATGAGGGTAGTGGATCCACCCACCCCCTCTTTTTAAACGGTTTTTAACCTATTTTATCCTATTCTGGCGCCTCTATTCAATCAATTTTACTCAGATTTTGTCCACCCTAGGTGGAGGGGTGTATCCCCTTTTTTCTTTCTATAGAGAGCGACTTTTTATACCTGAGTGGGGTCAGGTTAAAATTCTCCCCACCTGCTATTTCAGTGGTCGCCTTTGGGGTGACCCATACTTGTGAGTATATTCTCATTTACATTTTTTCCATACTGGTTAAACATACTACACCAGATTTGGCTCTCGGTCTTTGTTTCCTGTTTCTCAACCAAGACAGGTTTGAACAGTAAGCTTAGCAAGGGGTAAGGACGGCCCACGCGGAGCCACACATAGGACGGCCCCCAAGGAGCCACGCATAGGACGGCCCCCAAGGAGCCACGCATAGGGCGATTTACCTTGACATATTGGACGTCGCTGAGTATGTGCACGGAGTAGTCTGGCACGTAGAGGTTGTTGTTGCTGTTACTCAGCTGGTTGTTGCTGCCCCCGTAGTCGTTACGCTCTCTGTTAGGGGATTCAGAACGATTCAAGCCGCTGCAGCGAGAAGGGGATCTGTTTACTATGGACAGCAGGGGAGGGAGGAAAAGAAAGAAGAACATTGGACAGAAAATAGGATAAAGAAGATAGCAAAGGAGATTTACTAGATTGGAAGGAAGAGACTGCCTGTTATTGTCAAGTGGACAGAGATAATTCCTCATTACACACACTATAAAACTTCATTAAAGTGGACCTCCGCTGTAAATTCCAAAGTGAAAAAAAGATTCAGAATAACCCGATCATTGTTCCCCTTCTTCTTTTTACCCAATGCAGCAACAATGCAGCAGGGAAGCATTATGGCAGCTCTGGAATGCAGCATACTGTGGCCAGCACCGCACTACCTCTCTCTTCGTCTCTCCTTTCTCTGATAGGCTGGCTCATTCACAGGTAGAAGCAGATTACCCCTCAGGCCACACTATGAGGCTCCTCCCACCCACGGGTGACACAACCTCTCAGCAGTCTTTGCAAATACAGAATAATGCCATGGCAGTTTGTCAGACGGGGGTGTGGCTAACCATCAAATCCTGGATATTGTGGCACAAATGGACAATTTTTGGACATTCCCTGCTACTGTACTCTGTTATTTTTCTGCAGCCTGCGCTGATAGTGTGGGTTTTATTTATACACCGGAGGTCCCCTTTAAGTAACATTAAAGGTAAACCAAGAAGCTGATCTCCTCCATATAAACACGGCAATCCCCGAGTTATACAATTATTGTACTTCTATTAAGGTGGGCTGGCTGAATTTAGGTAGATTTCTAAAAATAAAAGCTAAGATTTTTCCTCAACTCATTTTTTCTTGCTCTATGGAGAATTTAGAGCACTGACTGGCTTCCTTACATTCATGGGACTCTAATGAACACATGGCAGGGTAATAGGAGGCACCCACATTGATCAGGTATGTTATGATGAAAGTAATTTATCTCTTAGCGTAGGTAAATAGCAGTATAAAAAGGTAAAAAAAAATAAGGATAAACTGGTCCTACCTTAAGTAGGCCTTAGTAAAATAAAGGACATTTATTGAGCACTTAAAATGACAACGCGTTTCACGGCGTAAGCCGCTTCCTCAGGTAGAGTGCAGTGCCTGGATATGCACCTTCTCCAGAAACTGGGCGCCTGTATACAGGACAAGGTGCATATCCAGGCACTGCACTCTACCTGAGGAAGCAGCTCACGTCGTGAAACGCGTTGTCATTTTAAGTGCTCAATAAATGTCCTTTTATTTTACCAAGGCCTACTGAATTATTAAGGTAGGACCAGTTTATCCTTATTTTTTTTTTACCTTTTTATACTGCTATTTACCTACGCTAAGAGATAAATTACCTTCATCACAACATACCTGATCAATGTGGGTGCCTCCTATTACCCTGCTATCTACTTTTATACCCCCGTGTTAGGGGACGCAACCACCTCTGGGTGGTTCATTTTAAGGAGCAGCGACCATCACCCAACAACTACAAGGCCGAGTGGAGACGGTACTTCTCCACATGCTGACATAGAGTGGTTGCTTCTCGTTTGCAACCCTGCTTTGTGAGTATCCGTCTTACTTCATACAGTCCTCGCCCAGAGTAATAACGATAATACACCAGAGTGGGCTCCCGGTCTCCTCTTGTTTTTTGTTTTCTCTACAAGCCCAGTCTAATGAACACATGCTTCTCTAAGGAGGAGCCCTTAAAGGGATACTGTAGGGGGGTCGGGGAAAATGAGTTGAACTTACCCGGGGCTTCTAATGGTCCCCCGCATACATCCTGTGCCCGCACAGCCACTCCCTAATGCTCCGGCCCCGCCTCCGGTTCACTTCTGGAATTTCAGACTTTAAAGTCTGAAAACCACTGCGCCTGCGTTGCCGTGTCCTCGCTCCCGCTGATGTCACCAAGAGCGTACTGCACAGGCCCATTATGGTCTGTGCCTGCGCAGTATGCTCCTGGTGACATCAGCGGGAGCAAGGACACAGCAACGCAGGCACAATGGTTTTCTGACTTTAAAGTCTGAAATTCCAGAGGTGACCCAGAGGCGGGGCAGGAGCATCGGTGAGTGGCTGCGCAGGCACAGAATGTATGCGGGGTACCATTAGAAGCCACGTCTGTAAAATGTCAATTAGCATCATTACCCCTGCCGGTAATGACATTTGAAGGATTTGATCTCTGCCAGTGGCGGACATACGGCCGTGCAGGATAGGAGTCGGGGCCCCCACCCGGATAGCTACCCACCCGGCTACCTAACCACCCACCCGGCTACCTAACCACCCACCCGGCTACCTAACCACCCACCCGGCTACCTACCCACCAGGCTACCTACCCACCAGGCTACCTACCTACCCACCCGGCTACCTACCTACCTACCCACCCACCTGGCTACCTACCCACCCGACTTCCTACCCACCCACCAGGCTACCTACCTAAAGACCCACCAGGCTACCTACCTACCCACCCGGCTACCTACCTACCCACCCACCCACCTGGCTACCTACCCACCCAACCACCAGGCTGCCTACCTACCTACCCACCCACCCACCAGGCTACCTATCCACCCAACCACCCATGGGAGCTGCGCGCCGGATGGAAGCTGGGACAGGAGGTCTGCTGCTGCAGGTGAGTAAATGTTTTTTTTTTTTTTTACTTATATTAGCAGGTGTATGTTCTGGACAGGTCTGCCACATGATTGCATGTATTTTCTGGGCAAATCTGCTACTTGATTGCACGTATTTTCTGGGCATATCTGCCGACTTGATTGCATGTATTTTCTGGGCAAATCTGCTACTTGATTGCACGTATTTTCTGGGCAAATCTGCCGACATGATCGCATGTATTTTCTGGGCATATCTGCCGACATGATTGCACGTATTTTCTGGGCATATCTGCCGACATGATTGCACGTATTTTCTGGGCATATCTGCCGACATGATTGCACGTATTTTCTGGGCATATCTGCTCACATTATGTGTATTTTCTTGAGAAAACCTGCACAATTATGTGAATTTTCTGGGGAAAGGGTCACCAAAACTTGGGCCCACTGTCTTTGCGTTGCACTTTTCAAGGGAACCTGAGGTGAGAATAATATTGAGGCTGACATATTTCTCTCCTTTTAAGCAATACCAGTTGCCTGGCTGCCGTGCTGGTCCTCTGCCTCTTATTCTTTCAACCATAGACCCTGAACAAGCATGCAGCAGGTCAGGGGTTTCTGACAATATTGTCAGAACTGAGAAGATTAGCTGCATGCTTGTTTCTGGTGTAATTCAGTTTATTACTGCAGCCAAATAGATCAGCAGGGCTGCCAGGCAACTAGTATTGTTTAAAAGGAAATAAATATGGCAGCCTCCATATCACTCTCACCCCGGGTTCACTTTAAATTACAGTTAGCTCTGCCCTCATCCGGTCATTGCCACGCCCATTTTTGCCACAGGTTCTATCCACACCCATTTTTAGGTTATGGCCATACCCATTTTTTTGCCGCGGTGCGCATTGGTCATAGGGGCCCTCAATTGCAATTTTGCACAGGGGCCAACTGCTGGCTGTGTCCGCCACTGATCTCTGCTACCCCCAGTATGTACAGTATAAGCTGTTACTCTGTGCCTGTACTGATAGTAAACTAGCTGCAGTGTGTGATGATCTCTGCTGCCTCCAGTATGTACAGTATAAGCTGTTACTCTGTGCCTGTACTGATAGTGAACTAGCTGCAGTGTGTGCTGATCTCAGCTGCCGCCAGTATGTGCAGTATAAGCTGTTACTCTGTGTCTGTACTGCTAGTAAACTAGCTGCAGTGTGTGCTGATCTCTGCTATCCCCAGTATGTACAGTATAATCTGTTACTCTGTGCTTGTACTGATAGTAAACTAGCTGCAGTGTATGCTGATCTCTGCTGCCTCCAGTATGTACAGTATAAGCTGTTACTCTGTGCATGTACTGATAGTAAACCAGCTGCGGTGTGTGCTGATCTCTGCTGTCCCCAGTATGTACAGTATAAGCTGTTACTCTGTGCCTGTACTGATAGTAAACTAGCTGCAGTGTGTGATGATCTCTGCTACCTCCAGTATATACAGCATAAGCTGTTACTCTGTGTTTGTACTGATAGAAAATTAGCTGCAGTGTGTGCTGATCTCTGCTGCCTCCAGTATGTACAGTATAAGCTGTTACTCTGTGCCTGTACTGATAGTAAACTAGCTGCAGTGTGTGATGATCTCTGCTACCTCCAGTATATACAGCATAAGCTGTTACTCTGTGTTTGTACTGATAGAAAATTAGCTGCAGTGTGTGCTGATCTCTGCTGCCTCCAGTATGTACAGTATAAGCTGTTACTCTGTGCCTGTACTGATAGTAAACTAGCTGCAGTGTGTGCTGTTCTCCACTACCTTCAGTATGTGCCTTATAAGCTGAACTTAAACTGATAGTAAACTAGCAGCAGTCTATATTGATGTCTGCTTAAAGAGACACTGAAGCGTACAGCTAGGAAATAAAACATTAGGAGCAGAGACATAAATCTAATATTGTTTCCAGTACATGAAGAGTGAAGGATCTCCAGTTATCTATGCAAAAGAGCCATTGAGCTCCAGAACTTTCAAAGTGGCAGAGAGCTCTGTCTTCTGAAGCTTGTTATCTCAAGTGTCTGTCACTGTATTTTCTTTTTCTCTCCAGAGAAATAGTCACTCTCCAGGTCAATAGTTCACTAGACTGCTCTGTAAAATCATTGAGAATGCTGAGTAGTGTGTAAACTGCAAATATTTGAGAATGATGCAATGTTATAAAAGACACTATATAAATGAAAATAAAAATATGAGAATATTTTCTTTGCTACTAATGTTCTAGTAATTATCCGTACTACACAATCAAGTCATTAAATCATCATCTTTTTTCGCTTCAGTGTCTCTTTAAAGTTCAATCCTATAAATTGTTCCCTTTGGCCTCTGACGGGGGTTGGATTTTTGGAAAGGCCACAGAGGCCCAGGTCCTTGCCATAAAAAGCTCATACCATTTACCATTGATGGGAGGTGTCAAGAACCGGCCCGCGGCACGCCTGCGTATACGGTTCCCGACTGCGGGTTTGACCAGATTAAGCGGGGAACAGCCTTATTTAAGCTACAAACAAGGCTGGAACCCCTCAAAACACCTCTCACTGCCACCACTAGCGTTGCTAGACCCTTCCACTCTGCTGTCGAGTCCCCAGCGCGCACTCCGCGTTTTCGTATTTGGGTCAGCTTTGCGCTTAGGCCAAATACGGGAACGCCACGCACCCACACACACACACAGTTGCAATCTTACACTGTCGTGAAGCAAAGACCCACTAACAGTCGTTCCGAACGATACTGTTAGCTACTCGCACTGGCGTTGTTCGTACGTTGGGTCAGCTGCGCGCTTAGGCCAACGTATGACAAACGCCCCCACACACAATGCAATTACAATTTCCTACGGTAGTGTTGCTCAAGCGTACAATTAGGCATGAACTTATACACGGTTACACTTCAGTCTCTTCTAGGCTATGAGTGTTAGTTTAGTACGGCAGAAGTCAAACTTATTAAATAATAATTTAATATTTCAGAAAAACATAGACAGTGCAGAACTGAATATATACAAAAAGATTACAAAAAAAACAAAGTAAAAATAGTTACAAGATAAAATGTACAAAGATAACACACAAAGCGATTTTGCTTACCAAAATAAACGGGAAATAAACGTACCAGCGTATCGATCTGGTGTTGTTGCGGGCGGTACGCACTTCTGGTCAGGAACCAGGTTAGTTCTAGCCGTGTGAGCTACCTCCAAGAACTACAAGTTGTGGCTATCCTAGCTGCGGTTTTATACTATGAAATACGCCTGGAGGCTGTAAGCCTGTGTGGACGGGGGGAAGCTAGATTTAATAACATCCTCAGACATAATTTGATTTCCCAGAGATCTGACATCCACATGTGAACAGTGTCCTATACAACAAAAGACTTTGTTAACCTCCAATCTCCCCAGGTTACAGGTGACAATTGATTAAGGCTTTCACATTGCAGCAGGATGTCCTGTGTGATCTGCTTCAAAGCAACTGTCTGATTAAGTGTTTCCTAATTACCTGTTTTCTGGCTGTCCAGAGGAACTGTATGCTAATGTCCCAGCCCCCTGCTTCCAGAGAAATTCACTGCAAATGTAGTACAGCCAGATAACCATCCCTTCAAAGCAGAATACACATGTGAGATATAGCAGACAGAAAATGACAGAGATATGTTCCTGTATTTCCTAATATCATCAGCACCTCAATATATTCCTGACACGCCCCCTCTTCCAGACGGCGCCGGCAGATGATTCTAACGAATCGTCCTGCCAAAGCCGACACTGACGGCCGGGCCTGGGGGGGGTAACTCCTTAGCTCCAAGCTACAGGAATGGAAAAGTTGGTCAGGTTGCTGCAATGTGTCGTTGCCCTTGGCAACCTGACGTAACCAACCAGGGGAATGCGAGTCAGTGACAACCGTGAATTTGCGACCATAGAGACAGTGCTGCAGCTGGGGAAGGGTTCCAACCGTCGCTACACGCACTTCCTCTATAGTGGCAGGAGCTATCTCTCGGTCCCTTTGGGGAACGATTATCTGCCGGTCTGCCTCCTCCACTTCGGACAGCTCAGAGGGAATAACTCCCCAGGACCCTCTCAGCCCGCCCCTCCCAGCTGGTGACCTGCTGGCTAGCCCCCTGAGCTCTTCCAGGCTGCTGTCAAATCGAACAGCCCCAGAGAGCTCAGTGCTGCCTGTCACACATTCCAGGAAGGCTGCAGACGGAGAGGCTCCTGGGCCCTCCGGGCCAGGTTCCGGATTGGATGTGGCTGACCCAGCAACATTTGCCACTTCGGTGGACAGTCCCTGTGCTGTAGACCCACTAGCGCTGCGGGTTACCACTGCAGCTGAGGGAGCGTCCACATTAGACGTATCATAAACCACATCACCTTTGGTCTTAAAAACATCGGAAGGGTGAAGACCCGGCCTGGTGCCGTCTGCCCCTTCAGTGGGCAATCCATCTGCTGCAGCCCAGCGACCATTGCTGGTTACTCCTGCAGCCGACGGAGTGTCCACAGGACAAGCATCATTATGTAGCACAACACATATGATATCAACATTATCCGTCTTATACATATTGACATTTAGAACATCACATAAAACATCCACATTATCTGTATCATTACACACATTGCTACTCAGCACTTTACAAGTAGCCTCAACAGTTCCTGCATCGATCACCTCGATAGTCCGTGTGTCATGAATGACATCATCAGTTTCTGCATTCTCCATATCAACATGTCCCACTCCAGGCCTAGGCACTGGAGAATCACTAGGGCTGGCTCCTAGCACACAGTCTATAGCCCCTGGGGCCTCACCAGCACTCCCCACTTGCACTGCGTTATCAAATAGTACCTTGCAAGAGTCCTGAACTTCTGCTGGGGATGCAGGCTCCACGGGGGTTGGATTAGGCTCATACCGGGCTACTAACCGTCCCAGGTCAGTACCCAGCAAAACGTTGGTGGGGATTTTGTCAGTTACCCCAACTTCTTTCAGTCCACTGCCGGCCCCCCAATCCAGGTGGACCAAGGCGGTGGGTATGGCTGGGGTGACACCCCCAATTCCTCTGACAGCAATCATTTTCCCAGGTATGTACTGCTCTGGGTTCACAAGCTGGGGATGTATGAGAGTCACTTCTGCTCCAGTGTCTCTCAGCCCAGTGGCAACTGTACCCCCAACCGTGACAAGCTGCAGATTCTCTGCATAGCCAGTGGCATTTCTGGTAGCACACAAAGCCGTTGGGACTTCACTGGGGTTTGAGGCCTCACTGGATTTTGGGGCCTCCCTCTTCCTCTCTGGGCAAGTCGTGCTGATATGACCCACCCTGTCACATACAAAGCATTTCCGAGTGTCAGTGGTTGGTTGCCTGACTCCAGGAGACAGCGGTGCTTGCCTCCTCTGGGTGCTGGGTGACACCGGTTTAGCCATCTGTTCTCCTCTCCAGCTGGGTGTAGTAGTCCTCCGGGACTCAGGTGCTCTATGGGCGGTGTAGGCATCGGCCATTTCCGCAGCCTCATCCACTGTCTTTGGTTCTCGATCCAGCACAAACAGCCGGACCTCAACAGGACAGGTGTGTAGGAACTGGTCTTTTATCATCAGCTCCTTCAGGGCATCCAAGGTTTCAACTGACAGTCCTTTTAGCCACTGCTGGAAGGCAGTGCGCAGGTTGCACGCGTGATCCAGGTAACTGTCATTAGGACCTCGCTGCACTGTCCTGAAACGTTTTCGATACACCTCTGGCGTGAGGTGGTATCGTGCAATGATGGCTTTCTTAATTGCCTCAAAGTCTGTTTCTTCCTCCTGGGGGAGACTCACAAACGCCTCCAGGGCCTTGCCTCTCAGCCCTGGTGTGAGGTATCTTGCCCACTGCTCACGGGGCACCCCATACTGCCGACAAGTCCTTTCAAACCCCTGTAGGAAAGTGTCTATGTCAGAGTCCTTGTCCATAGCGGGGAACTTATCCAGGGGGATTCTGTGGACTCGCTCACCTTCGCGTTCTGCGGGTCCAGCAGACCGGTTCTGCTGCTGAAGTTTAGCCAGCTCCAGCTGGTGTTGCCGTTCAGCTCTTCCCTCCTCTGCCCGGAGTCTGTCCCTCTCGGCCTGGAGTCGCTGGGCAGCTTGTTCCCTCTCTGCTTGCCGATGTTCCAGAATCAGCTTTAGGCGCAGTTCGGGCTCAGCCGAACCTAGTAGCTGTAGGTCGGCTTCCAGAGATGTCATCTCCGTGTTAGGTGGATCATCCAGGACATCGTCTCCACTCGCATCCTGTGGCGGGAGCGATTCCTCCTCTGGCGTGTCGTGAGCTGCATCTGCTGACGTTGAAGCACGGGCTCATTCTGCCTCATCATGCTCCTCGAGCGCACGAACTAACTGCTCCTTAGTCTGGCCGCTCACCGTCTCGATGCCTTTGTGCTCACACAGGTTGAGTAGTATCTCTTTGTTTTGCCTTGCATAGCTGGATGCTTTCTGAGCCATCGTGTTGCACAAAATAAAAAGAAAAAAAAAGGGGGGGAGGGAAAGCAAACACCAAGTGTGTATCTTTGAACAAAAAAAAACGTATATAGATTCTGCACTGAGTAGACTTCTGTAGGCTAGTTGCTTCTAGCAAGCTTCCAGCCTTTAGTACTCAGAATAGCGAGCTAAACTGCGTACTAATGTACTAAACGATGCCACCACTGCCAGCCAATTATGTCAAGAACCGGCCCGCGGCACGCCTGCGTATACGGTTCCCGACTGCGGGTTTGACCAGATTAAGCGGGGAACAGCCTTATTTAAGCTACAAACAAGGCTGGAACCCCTCAAAACACCTCTCACTGCCACCACTAGCGTTGCTAGACCCTTCCACTCTGCTGTCGAGTCCCCAGCGCGCACTCCGCGTTTTCGTATTTGGGTCAGCTTTGCGCTTAGGCCAAATACGGGAACGCCACGCACCCACACACACACACAGTTACAATCTTACACTGTCGTGAAGCAAAGACCCACTAACAGTCGTTCCGAACGATACTGTTAGCTACTCGCACTGGCGTTGTTCGTACGTTGGGTCAGCTGCGCGCTTAGGCCAACGTATGACAAACGCCCCCACACACAATGCAATTACAATTTCCTACGGTAGTGTTGCTCAAGCGTACAATTAGGCATGAACTTATACACGGTTACACTTCAGTCTCTTCTAGGCTATGAGTGTTAGTTTAGTACGGCAGAAGTCAAACTTATTAAATAATAATTTAATATTTCAGAAAAACATAGACAGTGCAGAACTGAATATATACAAAAAGATTACAAAAAAAAACAAAGTAAAAATAGTTACAAGATAAAATGTACAAAGATAACACACAAAGCGATTTTGCTTACCAAAATAAACGGGAAATAAACGTACCAGCGTATCGATCTGGTGTTGTTGCGGGCGGTACGCACTTCTGGTCAGGAACCAGGTTAGTTCTAGCCGTGTGAGCTACCTCCAAGAACTACAAGTTGTGGCTATCCTAGCTGCGGTTTTATACTATGAAATACGCCTGGAGGCTGTAAGCCTGTGTGGACGGGGGGAAGCTAGATTTAATAACATCCTCAGACATAATTTGATTTCCCAGAGATCTCACATCCACATGTGAACAGTGTCCTATACAACAAAAGACTTTGTTAACCTCCAATCTCCCCAAGTTACAGGTGACAATTGATTAAGGCTTTCACATTGCAGCAGGATGTCCTGTGTGATCTGCTTCAAAGCAACTGTCTGATTAAGTGTTTCCTAATTACCTGTTTTCTGGCTGTCCAGAGGAACTGTATGCTAATGTCCCAGCCCCCTGCTTCCAGAGAAATTCACTGCAAATGTAGTACAGCCAGATAACCATCCCTTCAAAGCAGAATACACATGTGAGATATAGCAGACAGAAAATGACAGAGATATGTTCCTGTATTTCCTAATATCATCAGCACCTCAATATATTCCTGACAGGAGGTTCTTATATTGTTTGTTTGTTTTTTTACCTAGGAGATTTTGGACTAGGTGTGAGCGAGAACCTCCAGCAGAGGGCAGGGGGTGAGAGCAGGATATGCGGGGTTAACTCACCTGGCCACCACTCGCACTTCGATGCGGTCTATGGTGCGTTCCATTGGCTTACACTTCCACATACGGTTCTGGAACTTCCAACTCTGAATGCAGAAGTGTTAGCCGATGGAAGGCATCGGAATGCAGGCGGTGGAAGGCAAGAGCTTATCCCCCTCTTGCCTCCCACACTCTGCAGGATGTTCTGCTTTTTGCAAGTGCGCTGTTCTCGCCTATCCATAATTTGGACCCCACAAGTACCCTTAAAATGGGATACAAAATTAAAGTACACTTGAATAATTTTTTTTTTTTAAAGGGGTAATACTTACCTAAGTAGGGGGAGGCCTTTGGATGGTCTGAAAGCTTCTCTAAGCCTATTCAACTGGCATCAGTTTCTTCCTGCCGCTCTCCCATGGATGAGCGGATCCCTACTGGGCGTACATGGATAAGGTCCGCCCATGCCCAGTAGAGTGAAGCTGCTTGTGCATGGCGGTATTCCTCTGTGCAGAAGTGCTTCCTTCTCCAGGTATAGGCGGAGCTTACTCACTTGTCCAGACTGGATGCGCCGGTCCACCATTGGGAGTGCGGCAGGAAGGAGATGATTTGACTTGCCCTGTAAAGGGACCCTGCACTGGATTGGTGGGCTGCAGGAGGGGGCGTGAAGCCTCTGGACCATTCAGAACAGCAGAAGGTGGCCATTACTGATCTAGCACGATGTATCGCTAACACTCCCCTCAATGGCATCTGTACACATTCATGATGCTCAGCCAATACATCAGGAATGACAGTTTCCGCTGAGGAATATCTATAGATTGAGCGTAGCTTGCTACTTTAAATAACCACTAAGAATCACTTTCCACTGCATGTGTTTGGATGCAATTTTTTAGAACGCCATCAGATTTCCAATCCCAACGTTGTCAACACTTTAATATACATGCAGGGCTGTGGAGTTGGTACAAAAATTATCTGATTTAAACTCCGACTTCGACACCTCAGTTTATGAAACCACCGACTCCAACTCGGACTCCGGGTGCCCAAAATGGCTCCGACTCCACCACCCTGGCAATGATGTCCCGACTCCGGGAGCCCAAAATGGCTCCGACTCCACCGCCCTGGCAATGATGCCCGACTCCGGGAGCCCAAGATGGCTCCGACTCCTCAACGCAGACTCCTTAGTCTAATACTTACCAGGGCTTTGGAGTTGGTACAAAAATCATCCGACTCCCAACTCCTCAGTTTATGAAACCACCGACTCCGACTCGACTCCAGGTATCCAAAATGGTTCCGACTCCCTAGCTCAGTATAAATCAAACAGCGGCGTTTCTACTACGGCGGTATGACTGCTCCAGCGCACTGCCTGCTGCCGCTTTTGAGAGTTTGGTTTTGTTTAATGACAACCCCCTCAAAAATGTATACAACAAAAAAATATAAATTTCCCTTTTTTAATATTTTCCTGGATTATCCAATTGAAAATGCAAACGCAATGGCAAATTTAAAGCACACCTCAAGTGAGAGGGATATGGAGGCTGACATATTTATTTTCTTTTAAACAATGCATATTACCTGGCTGTCCTGCTGATCTTCTGCCTCTAATACTTTTAGCCATAGATCCTGAACAAGATCAGGTGCTCTGACTGGATTAGCCGCTTGCTTGTTTCAGGTATGTGATTCAGACACTACTACAGCCAAATAGATCAGCAGGGCTGCCAGGCAACTGGTATGGTTTAAAAGGAATCAAATATGGCGACCTCCACATCCCTTTCCCTTCAGGTGTCCTTTAAAAATGTCTCTCAAACAGACATAAAACAAATGACAGTGCTCATAGGCTGCAACTGAATTGTAGACCAACAGAGGCATGCAGAGCCCCACAGGTGCTAAATACATGCCTTGCATGCAAGTACATGACTAGTACATGATTTGCATCTGATTTGCATGCAAGGCATGTATTTAGCCCCTGTGGAGCTCTGATTGCCTCTGTTGGTCTACAATTCAGTTGCAGCCTATGAGCGCTGTCATTTGTTTGATGTCGGTTTGAGAGAAATGTGTATACCATTTTATGACTAGCAGCACTAGGAATAAATTGTGTTTTTATTGTTAGACTAGCGGTAGGTCTTCCCCGAGAGGACCCGTCACCGCCGTGGGGAAGTCTAGTAGGGAATAATTTGTGCACATATTTATACTGAAGCTAACGTCCTCCTTTGCTGTACCTGTTTGGAATGCAAGTTGTGTATATTAGTCCACATTGTGGAGCTCTGCACATCTATTGCAGGTAGTCAATTTGGGTGCAGCCCAGCTCTGTTTGGAAGCGCTGCCAATGTCTCCTGCTGTACAATCCTTTAAAAATTTGCAAGTTTTAATTGGCAAAAATCCCAATCGTATCACAGTGTGTTTGTATCAGGGCCGGATTTACCATAAGGTATGTAGGCACATGCCTACAGGCGCCTGATGATGGAAAGGCGGCCCACTACCCTCCCCTCCCTCCTTCCTTCCCTATGCAGAGTCCCAAGTGGAGCATAAATGAGGTCACTCACCCAGCTTTCAGCATTCCACTGACCAGATCTCCCTTCAGTCAGTGGCATCTCTAGCTACTTAATACTGAGGGTACATCTGGCTACCTAATACTAAAGGGCACCTGTAGCTACCTATGATGGGTAAAGAAGTGACAGCTGGGCCAGCCAGCACACTTGTAGTGCAGTTCAGCAGGTGTTTGTAGATGCATCGATGGTGAAGTCTAGGGTGCTATGACTATAGGCTCCTGTGAGGTAAACCCGGGCCTGGTTTGTATTGAAAACAAGCCAGCTAAAATGTAGGAGTCCTGGGTTCAAATCCTGGCTCTTCCGACTCGGTAAGCCAGCACCTATTCAGTAAGGAGTTCATTGGGCAAGTCTCCCTAACACTGCTACTGCCTACTGAGTGCGCTCTAGTGGCTGCCTCGCAAGCGCTTTGAGTCCGACAGGAGAAAGGCGCTATACAAAAAAAGGAATTATTAAAGGAATTAAAATATCAGAAGCAAAGAAAAAGAACACAGAAGGTTGTTTGAGTCATGGAAAGGTTTCTGTGGCCATCTTACATGCACACCAAGGCTTAGCTTCAGAAGAAATTCATATAGTATACACATATGAATCCAACCCATTTTCATACACTGTAAGAGTCCAGCCATGCAATTACCTGGGGAGCCGGCCAACGATTCCCCTCTGCTGAAAACGAAGGTGCGAGATACGGACACGGGTACTGAGAGGGCAGAGCAAAATCACCAGTAAGAAGAGTCTGAGGGATAGAT
This sequence comes from Hyperolius riggenbachi, assembly GCF_040937935.1. NCBI lineage: Eukaryota > Metazoa > Chordata > Amphibia > Anura > Hyperoliidae > Hyperolius > Hyperolius riggenbachi. The sequence continues at coordinate 10,073,591 of NC_090655.1, read as the reverse complement.
GGGGAGCAGGGCAACATACAGAATGACAGAGGAGCCAGCCAATCACCATCACACAGAATGACAGAGGAACCAGCCAATCACCATCACACAGAATGACAGAGGGGCCAGCCAATCACCATCACACAGAATGACAGAGGAACCAGCCAATCACCATCACACAGAATGACAGAGGAGCCAGCCAATCACCATCACACAGAATGACAGAGGGGCCAGCCAATCACCATCACACAGAATGACAGAGGGGCCAGCCAATCACCATCACACAGAATGACAGAGGAGCCAGCCAATCACCATCACACACAGAATGACAGAGGAGCCAGCCAATCACCATCACACAGAATGACAGAGGAGCCAGCCAATCACCATCACACACAGAATGACAGAGGAACCAGCCAATCACCATCACACACAGAATGACAGAGGAACCAGCCAATCACCATCACACACAGAATGACAGAGGAGCCAGCCAATCACCATCACACAGAATGACAGAGGAGCCAGCTAATCACCATCACACACAGAATGACAGAGGAACCAGCCAATCACCATCACACAGAATGACAGAGGGGCCAGCCAATCACCATCACACACAGAATGACAGAGGAGCCAGCCAATCAACATCACACACAGAATGACAGAGGAACCAGCCAATCACCATCACACACAGGATGACAGAGAGGAGCCAGCCAATCACCATCACACACAGAATGACAGAGGAACCAGCCAATCACCATCACACACAGGATGACAGAGGAGCCAGCCAATCACCATCACACACAGAATGACAGAGGAGCCAGCCAATCACCATCACACACAGGATGACAGAGGAGCCAGCCAATCACCATCACACACAGAATGACAGAGGGGCCAGCCAATCACCATCACACACAGAATGACAGAGGGGCCAGCCAATCACCATCACACACAGAATGACAGAGGAGCCAGCCAATCACCATCACACACAGAATGACAGAGGGGCCAGCCAATCACCATCACACACAGAATGACAGAGGAGCCAGCCAATCACCATCACACACAGAATGACAGAGGGGCCAGCCAATCACCATCACACACAGAATGACAGAGGAGCCAGCCAATCACCATCACACACAGAATGACAGAGGGGCCAGCCAATCACCATCACACACAGAATGACAGAGGGGCCAGCCAATCACCATCACACACAGGATGACAGAGAGGAGCCAGCCAATCACCATCACACAGAATGACAGAGGAGCCAGCCATTCACCATCACACAGAATGACAGAGGAGCCAGCCAATCACCATCACACAGAATGACAGAGGAGCCAGCCAATCACCATCACACACAGAGTCACAACACACACGAGAGGCTCAACAGCTGCACAAGCTCAGAAAATGGGTTGCTTACTTTCTGAATTAGCAAAACAGCAGGAACAGTTACAAACAATTTCATAGGAAGGCAAAAAATAAAAATAATATACTATATTATAGCATTCACACACCCACCTATAGGGGCCCATACACCTAGCGATTTTCCCGGCGATATACAGCAGATTTGATCACTGTGATCGAATCTGCTGTGAAATCGTTGCGCAAACGCTGACCGAACGATCGATTTCCGTCCGAAATCAATCATTCCCGTTGATTCCCGTCGATCCGTCCGTGCGGAAGATTTTGCTCGATCGCCGGCGGGTCGGGAATGCGTCGATAGCGACGTTCGAATGCCCGACGCAAAACAGCGGCAATACATTACCTGCTCCGTCGGTGCGAGTCCCCGCTCTCTCCGCTGTCTTCTTCTCCGCGCTGGGCTCCGAGTCCGGCAGGCTTCACTGAACTTCCTGTCCAGGCAGGAAGTTTAAACAGTAGAGCGCCCTCTACTGTTTAAACTTCCCCCGGACAGGAAGCTCAGTGAAGCCTGCCGGACTCGGAGCCCAGCGCGGAGAAGAAGACAGCGGAGAGAGCGGGGACTCGCACCGACGGATCAGGTAATGTATGCGGGGGAGTGGGGGTGAGCGACTGCTCCACAGATTGTGAATCGGTTTCAGGCTGAAATCGATTCACAATCTGTTTGCAGTAAAGGCTGCCATACAATCCCTCTCTGATAAGATTCGGTCAGAGAGGGATCTATCTGTTGGTCGATCTGATGGCAAATCAACCAGTGTATGGCCACCTTATGTGAGTATATACATCCTTAGCAATTTGCTTTCCTGAATCTTCCACGATTCTGCACTATTGGGCTGCTGGTCTCCTTTTATCTTTTAGATGAACTTGGGGTTGTTATAATCACAGGAGCCATCCACATAATCTATCTTTATGTAAATATACCAGTTTTTCAGCCTTTCTTAGGTTCCAGTCTATGTGATTATACAATATTATTCCGCCACTATGGAGTAATGAACATAAAAACTAAGCCCTCCGTATTCATGGAAGTTTATGCCTGTGACAAGGGACTCAAGTCATAAGGAGTTTAGGCAGTTTTGTCTTTCTTAAATAGACTCAGATAGTTTTGTGAAATGCATGGCCAACTGCGTTGCCGCCCAACCTGAAAGCGTGTTCAGGTCCTACAAGCTTCTATTTTGCTTAATTTGCAGTTAAAGCGGAACTGAACACTGAAAACAAAAACAAAGTGTTTACTTACCTGGAGCTTCCGCCAGCCCCGTGCAGCCTTCCTGTCCTGCGCCCGTCCACCACGATCCTCCATTCTCCCGCCGCCAGCCCCGTGCAGCCTTCCTGTCCTGAGCCCGTCCACCACGATCCTCCGTTCTCCCGCCGCCAGCCCCGTGCAGCCTTCCTGTCCCGCGCCCGTCCACCACGATCCTCCGTTCTCCCGCCGCCAGCCCCGTGCAGCCTTCCTGTCCTGCGCCCGTCCACTACGATCCTCCGTTTTCCCGCCGCCAGCTAGTTTTGTTACCGTCGACTTGGAAGTTGATGGCGACTGTGCCTGCGCACCCCGGGCCACGCATATCTTTGTGTTCCCTTCCGCAATAGCGGACTTCGCTAATAGTGCAAGACGCTATTGCGGGCGGGAACACGAATAACGATATGTGAGGCCCGGGGCGCGCAGGCGCAGTTGCCATCAACTTACAAGTCGACGGTAACAAATCCAGCCGGCGGCAGGAGAAAGGGTGATCATGGAGGACCGGCGGGGGACAGGAAGGCTGCAAGGGGCTGGCAGAAGCCACAGGTAAGTGAAACACTTTGGTTTTTTGAAGTATCCAGTTCCGCTTTAAGCGTACCTTTGTGGCGTTGTACGTTAATACAGTATTTCACTTTGATATCAATACCAGTAACACCAACGCTTGTCACTGAACCAAAAGGAGTCCCCAGAGCTTCTGTAGAAAGAGCTGTTCTATAAAATGTTTATATTGCCAGCGGCCGACATACTTACAAAGGAAAGACGACCCTGCGAGACTTCCAACTTTTCTGACATCATTGTCTGCAAAGCAAAATAGACACTCTTCAGTATAACCTGCAGCTTCACAACAGGAAAACTGCTACAACAGACAAGCCTATAATTTACTATAGGTAGCATTGGAAGATCACTGCCTCACCCAATAACCCCTGTGTCTCCTTCCCTAGTGTTTCCACCCCACTACCCTCTAGATTGTAAGCTTGCAAGGGCAGGGACATCCTCCTAGTGTTTCCACCCCACTACCCTCTAGATTGTAAGCTTGCAAGGGCAGGGACCTCCTCCTAGTGTTTCCTCCCCACTACCCTCTAGATTGTAAGCTTGCAAGGGCAGGGACCTCCTCCTATGGTTTCTTATTCTGCTGTAATTTACCACATGACTGTATACCAATGGTAGTGATATCTCAATCCACACCCGGACACCAGGACACCCGGGGCGAAAATAAACAAATGAAATAAACGATTGTATCTATCTTCCTTCTCCTAAAATGACTTTTTAAGATATTCCACAGTTTTATTTTAGGTTTGAATCTACTTTTTAAGTTTCAACTGTTTTATTGTTTTTGCTCAATGAAAAATTCATTGAAGTATGCCAGAGCTAAAATCTATGAACTATTGACCCTTTATATCTCTTTCCTGCTCCCAGAAGCCATTTTCTTCTAGGAAAGTGTTTTATAGTTGGAATTTCTTATCAGTGAGGGTCACACTGTAGTCACTTCCTGTCTGAGTCAGGACTGAGTCAGCCACTTACATACCTGATGTTTAACTATTTCAGACAGAGAAAGAAAAAAAGGAACACAGCCTAGTTATTAGTGTGCCTGGCACTGTACCCATATCTATCTCATCATATCACTTCGGGTGTCCTTTAACCATGTATTTCTATTACTGAATGTCATGGCTGAACAGTGTTGTGTACTTCTCATGTATATATGTTCCCCAATAGTTGTGTACAGTGCTAGGGAAGACGTTGGCACTATGTAAATAAAATTAATAACAGATGCTAGCAATATGCGTAATTCATGACATCCCTGTAGGCAGGGAGGGAACCTCAGAACGCTGGTGAATCGGTCTAGTATAAAATAACTGCAGTCCATCCAGTCAGATTATGTAGCTGGAATAACCTCCTACTGTCACATGTACAAGAAAAGTCAGCATGTGATGTGCTTTCACTCTATTTTGTCTGGCTACCTCCCACCCTCTACCTCCACCCAAGCCAGCATTTGGTAGAAAAAGATTAGTACTGAACAGATCTCGCTTTCTAGTTTATGAATGGATGGGCACTGTACCAGAGGAAACAGTTGTCATGATGGCGGGAACTCCATAATATGTGAATGCGCCATTCTCAAATCGTAACCCTTCTTTGCCAACTTCTACTTCCACTTTACCCTGGAAGAGACAAAAAAAAAATAAACAGTCCAGTGTTGTGTTTGTTCTCCAAAGATTCCATAACTCCGCAATATTCAGAAAATGCTATTTAATTCCTATCACTAGTAACAAACAGAAAGAAAGAGGTTATACTTGTTAATTTGTTTCTGTCACTGTGACATAATAAAGCAGACCTGTCACTAAAGCCACACGAATGAATTTACACATCAGCTGTACATAACCAAACTTTTGTATTTTGGAAACAAAAAAACCCCTTCCTCCTTGCCATCCATTTCTTCTATACATTGCTTGCCTAGGCACAGGATGGACTCCCCTGATGAAGGTAGAAAGATGGCAGGGTTATCTAATATCACCGGGTAATGTAGAAAGAAAGACGAGCCTGCTACACAACAGCGCTTGCTTTGCATTATTCTTCTATCACTAAAGCCGTGTTGGAGCATCCAGCTTGGAAGCACAGGGTGTAGCATATAAAACCGGCCCTTGCTGCCTGAATGAGAGCGCGAGTACATAGGCAGATGCCGGACAGCTCGTCTCCACGCCCCTGCTACTTGCTTTCTCCCTGCTGCACGTGTGTGTGTGTGTGTGTGTGTGTACAGTGTGTGTGTGTGTGTACGTGTGTGTGCGCGTGTGTGTGTGTGTGTGTGTGTGTGTGCGCGCGTGTGTGTGTGTGTGTACAGTGTGTGTGTGTACAGTGTGTGTGTGTGTGTACGTGTGTGTGCGCGTGTGTGTGTGTACAGTGTGTGTGTGTACAGTGTGTGTGTGTGTGTGTGTACAGTGTGTGTGTGTGTGTGTGTGTGTGTGTGTGTGTGTGTGTGTGTGTGTGTGTGTGTGTGTGTGTGTGTGTGTGTGTGTGTGTGTGTGTACAGTGTGTGTGTGTGTGTACAGTGTGTGTGTGTGTGTGTGTCTAGTGTGTGTGTGGTTCCAGGGTTTATTTCAGCCTATGTCGCCAGTATTTGCTGCTGTATGAAAATGTTACCCATATGGCAGTGGATACCATTGACACAGGCGACAATAAACCCCGAGACCACACATAAGGAGCAAGCAAGTCACAGGCCCAGAGAGGCGGGCTGGCATGCATCTGCCTATACTATCACATGCTTGTGCACGTAGCAGGAGCCGGACTTATATGCACCACCCTGTATTTTTACTCTATAGACATCCGCCTACATAACCGAAGGCCCCATGACACACAACTAACCTTACTGCAGTCACAGGAAGCATCGCTGCTGCGGGGTCATCGAAAAGTTGCTTCTCTTTCTGGTATTGGATAATGTGTGGGACTGTTGGAACTGTAACGCTACGTACACAGTGGATAGTTGACCCACAAAGCAGTTTATTGCAATCGCTTAGGACGATGATCAACACTGTTCTTTGGAAAGGGAGCAGAAGGTGGCAGATAAAAGTTGGCCAAGTATTATCCATCCTAGTGGAATGCTGATAGGGTTGCCAGGTGTCCGGTTTTAGACCGGACAGTCCGGTTTTTGGCCGCTGTGTCCTGTCCAAAAAGGCATGTTAAACCGGACAGTTAAGATGTCCGGTTTTATGCCTTTTGCCACTTGCCGCCACCCATCCGCCAGCGCTGCGCGACCGCTGATTCGCTGCCTGGCTGTCAGTCAAAGGCACAGCCAGCCAGCTTACGCGGCGTAAGTTACGCCAGCTTAAGTACCGCCCCCGAGCCCGCGCTTCCCGACGTTGCTACGGCAACGCCAACGCTGCGTTGCCAATGCACGCATGACGTGCGTCACTCACGTCATTTGCAATGCGATTCTGCATCTGCGAAGGAAGCAAGGTAAGGTCAGGAGTCTGGAGATATGGTGAGTGAGTGACCCATAATTCTCTGGTTGTATTTCCGCTCTTTGTGTGCATTGGCTCCGCTCTATCTCCCCTCCGTATAGTCCAGGCGTGACTTTCAATCTCATTCAATCTCGCCTGAGCCCGCTGCTTACTATACTTTACACTTGAATTCATACTATTGTACAACGCAATTTATACTGTTATACTGTTATATTTGTTATATTTGCTCAAAATGTGTACATACATGTATGCGCAGATTTATATTTTAACTTTATGCCTATGTATGTCCACTTTATTGTTCTCAATAAAAAATTTTGGTGGGAAAAAAAAAATAAATTTTAAAACTTCCCGCAAGAAATCGACCACTTCACTGTGCAAAAACGCCATAAATGCATTGCATTATTTGCATAGTTTTCCAGTTTTGTAATAGTTTTCTGCTCTGTCTCTTATTAAGTGCATTTACTGGTGAAAAGCGGTCTCTTATTATGTGCATTTACTGGTGAAAAGTGGTCTCTTATGTGCATGTACTGGTGAGGACAGTTAGTGAAAAGGCTATGTACTCTGTAATGTGCTGCAGAAGATGTCAGTGCGATATAAATACTGTAAAAAACATTTTTTTAAAAGCCCATTGCTTAGCCCCACTCTACATAAAAGTGCGCTTCTGACTCCGCCCCTAACTCCACCCCCTGTCCGGTTTTCTCCATCAGTTGACCTGGCAACCCTAAATGCTGATGGGAAGTGTTGGTGTTCAGAACATCACTCCGAATCCACCAGAAAACCACACATGTGCTTAACATGACTGATACTTCCTCCTTTGAGCCTTGGAAGAAGGAAGTAGGAAGTTACTTGAAGAGCAAGTAAGTGACCTCCCCCTGACCTTGTCCGCAGGGTCAATGATGACTGGTGCATCGTGAGGTGTTCAGGTGAATTTGGAACAATATTCTAAATTCGAACACCAATACTACTGATGGGTACCTCTATAAACTCAGCAGAATGTCAACCAGAACGACGAGGACTGGTTTAGGAAGCACAGATCTCCAGTGTGTGCACAGACTTGCAAATAAGACAGAGATGGGGGGGATGGTCTGCCTTTAAAGAGGAACTGTAACCAAAGATTGAAAACATTCTTTCCCAAGAGAAATCTTAACCCTTTCTAGAATAAATCATCAGGGGGCTCTGTATGACTGGTATTGTGGTAAACCCCTCCCACAGTGTGATGTCAGCACCATGGTCCTGACAGTTTCTTGTCTGTGAGCCTTGCTGCATTGTGGAAAATAATAGCTTTTTGCAACTGCAAACAACCTTTTAGCCTATCACATTGTTAGGGGGTGTGGCTATAGATAATGGCAATTGGTTCTGTATTTTTTCATGTCTGCCAGTAGTAAAGATGATTACGATTGTGGATCAAACAACATGAACAAATGACATGGTGAATCTTTAGTAACTCCTCACTTTGCACTGTATTGATTTTCCCCCTGTTTGACTACTGATGCTGTCTATATAGCAGCCTGTGTAGAATAAAAAGGCATAATCATGTGACCAAGAGCAGTCCCCCGGGAGCAGCACTCACCTGTAGGATGAGGATGAAGTAGCAACGGAGCAGCACTCACCTGTAGGATGAGGATGAAGTAGTCCACCGGCCGGTTGCGTTGGTAGAGATAGTGCTCAGAAGACCTTTTATTCTTCACATCAAACTTCAGCTCTTGGATCACATGCGGATGTTTAAGCAGACGAAGGAGGATTTTCTCAGACAGAAAAGGAGCTTTAAACGGCTCGATCTCTGGAAATGATATTAGAACATTGTAAAATATTGCTTCAATAAGCCAAGGCAATGTAATCGGGGCAATGTATTCTATAAGAAGGAGCAGAGTGCATGAAATGTGTATCTGCAGCTATATAAGGACCCGTCTGCAAGCTGGAGGAACAGTCATGCTGAAGCCAATGGTGATTCCCAGTAATGGTAACAGGTGGGATGAGCTGATGATGTACAGGTCTCCTACTGAGCATGTAAAGGACGCTCCCGGTGATGGAAGCATGATGGAAGATGTGCGCAGCCAGGACCGCGCAGGCGCAGGACGCTCCCGGTGATGGAAGCGTGATCGAAGATGTGCGCAGGCAGGACCGCGCAGGCGCAGGACACTCCCGGTGATGGAAGCATGATCAAAGATGTGCGCAGACAGGACCGCGCAGGTGCAGGACGCTCCCGGTGATGGAAGCATGATGGAAGATGTGTGCAGCCAGGACCGCGCAGGCGCAGGATGCTCCCGGTGATGGAAGCATGATGGAAGATGTGCGCAGGCAGGACCGCGCAGGTGCAGGACGCTCCCGGTGATGGAAGCGTGATCGAAGATGTGCGCAGCCAGGACCGCGCAGGCGCAGGACGCTCCCGGTGATGGAAGCATGATCGAAGATGTGCACAGGCAGGACCGCGCAGGTGCAGGACGCTCCCGGTGATGGAAGCGTGATCGAAGATGTGCGCAGCCAGGACCGCGCAGGCGCAGGACGCTCCCGGTGATGGAAGCATGATCGAAGATGTGCGCAGGCAGGACCGCGCAGGCGCAGGATGCTCCCGGTGATGGAAGCATGATCAAAGATGTGCGCAGACAGGACCGCGCAGGTGCAGGACGCTCCCGGTGATGGAAGCATGATCGAAGATGTGCGCAGGCAGGACCGCGCAGGTGCAGGACGCTCCCGGTGATGGAAGCATGATCGAAGATGTGCGCAGCCAGGACCGCGCAGGTGCAGGACGCTCCCGGTGATGGAAGCATGATCGAAGATGTGCACAGGCAGGACCGCGCAGGTGCAGGACGCTCCCGGTGATGGAAGCATGATCAAAGATGTGCGCAGGCAGGACCGCGCAGGCGCAGGACGCTCCCGGTGATGGAAGCATGATCAAAGATGTGCGCAGGCAGGACCGCGCAGGCGCAGGACGCTCCCGGTGATGGAAGCATGATCAAAGATGTGCGCAGGCAGGACCGCGCAGGCGCAGGACGCTCCCGGTGATGGAAGCATGATCAAAGATGTGCGCAGGCAGGACCGCGCAGGCGCAGGACGCTCCCGGTGATGGAAGCATGATCGAAGATGTGCGCAGGCAGGACCGCGCAGGCGCAGGACGCTCCCGGTGATGGAAGCATGATGGAAGATGTGTGCAGCCAGGACCGCGCAGGCGCAGGATGCTCCCGGTGATGGAAGCATGATGGAAGATGTGCGCAGGCAGGACCGCGCAGGTGCAGGACGCTCCCGGTGATGGAAGCGTGATCGAAGATGTGCGCAGCCAGGACCGCGCAGGCGCAGGACGCTCCCGGTGATGGAAGCATGATCGAAGATGTGCACAGGCAGGACCGCGCAGGTGCAGGACGCTCCCGGTGATGGAAGCGTGATCGAAGATGTGCGCAGCCAGGACCGCGCAGGCGCAGGACGCTCCCGGTGATGGAAGCATGATCGAAGATGTGCGCAGGCAGGACCGCGCAGGCTGCTCCCGGTGATGGAAGCATGATCAAAGATGTGCGCAGACAGGACCGCGCAGGTGCAGGACGCTCCCGGTGATGGAAGCATGATCGAAGATGTGCGCAGGCAGGACCGCGCAGGTGCAGGACGCTCCCGGTGATGGAAGCATGATCGAAGATGTGCACAGGCAGGACCGCGCAGGTGCAGGACGCTCCCGGTGATGGAAGCATGATCAAAGATGTGCGCAGGCAGGACCGCGCAGGCGCAGGACGCTCCCGGTGATGGAAGCATGATCAAAGATGTGCGCAGGCAGGACCGCGCAGGCGCAGGACGCTCCCGGTGATGGAAGCATGATCAAAGATGTGCGCAGGCAGGACCGCGCAGGCGCAGGACGCTCCCGGTGATGGAAGCATGATCAAAGATGTGCGCAGGCAGGACCGCGCAGGCGCAGGACGCTCCCGGTGATGGAAGCATGATCGAAGATGTGCGCAGGCAGGACCGCGCAGGCGCAGGACGCTCCCGGTGATGGAAGCATGATCGAAGATGTGCGCAGGCAGGACCGCGCAGGCGCAGGACGCTCCCGGTGATGGAAGCATGATCAAAGATGTGCGCAGGCAGGACCGCGCAGGCGCAGGACGCTCCCGGTGATGGAAGCATGAATAAAGATGTGCGCAGGCAGGATCGCGCAGGCGCAGGACGCTCCCGGTGATGGAAGCATGATCAAAGATGTGCGCAGGCAGGACCGCGCAGGCGCAGGACGCTCCCGGTGATGGAAGCATGATCAAAGATGTGCGCAGGCAGGACCGCGCAGGCGCAGGACGCTCCCGGTGATGGAAGCATGATCAAAGATGTGCGCAGGCAGGACCGCGCAGGCGCAGGACGCTCCCGGTGATGGAAGCATGATCAAAGATGTGCGCAGGCAGGACCGCGCAGGCGCAGGACGCTCCCGGTGATGGAAGCATGATCAAAGATGTGCGCAGGAAGGACCGCGCAGGCGCAGGACGCTCCCGGTGATGGAAGCATGATCGAAGATGTGCGCAGGCAGGACCGTGCAGGCGCAGGACGCTCCCGATGATGGAAGCATGATCGAAGATGTGCGCAGCCAGGATCGTGCAGGCGCAGGACGCTCCCGGTGATGGAAGCATGATCGAAGATGTGCGCAGCCAGGACCGTGCAGGCGCAGGACGCTCCCGGTGATGGAAGCATGATCGAAGACGTGCGCAGGCAGGACCGCGCAGGCGCAGGACGCTCCCGGTGATGGAAGCATGATCGAAGACGTGCGCAGGCAGGACCGCGCAGGCGCAGGACGCTCCCGGTGATGGAAGCATGATCGAAGATGTGCGCAGCCAGGACCGCGCAGGCGCAGGACGCTCCCGGTGATGGAAGCATGATCGAAGATGTGCGCAGGCAGGACCGCGCAGGACGCTCCCGGTGATGGAAGCATGATCAAAGATGTGCGCAGGCAGGACCGCGCAGGCGCAGGACGCTCCCGGTGATGGAAGCATGATCAAAGATGTGCGCAGGCAGGACCGTGCAGGCGCAGGACGCTCCCGATGATGGAAGCATGATCGAAGATGTGCGCAGCCAGGATCGTGCAGGCGCAGGATGCTTCCGGTGATGGAAGCATGATCGAAGATGTGCGCAGCCAGGATCGTGCAGGCGCAGGATGCTCCCGGTGATGGAAGCATGATCGAAGATGTGCGCAGCCAGGACCGTGCAGGCGCAGGACGCTCCCGGTGATGGAAGCATGATCGAAGATGTGCGCAGGCAGGACCGCGCAGGCGCAGGACGCTCCCGGTGATGGAAGCATGATCGAAGATGTGCGCAGCCAGGACCGTGCAGGCGCAGGACGCTCCCGGTGATGGAAGCATGATCGAAGACGTGCGCAGGCAGGACCGCGCAGGCGCAGGACGCTCCCGGTGATGGAAGCATGATCGAAGATGTGCGCAGCCAGGACCGCGCAGGCGCAGGACGCTCCCGGTGATGGAAGCATGATCGAAGACGTGCGCAGGCAGGACCGCGCAGGCGCAGGACGCTCCTGGTGATGGAAGCATGATCGAAGATGTGCGCAGCCAGGACCGCGCAGGCGCAGGACGCTCCCGGTGATGGAAGCATGATCGAAGACGTGCGCAGGCAGGACCGCGCAGGCGCAGGACGCTCCTGGTGATGGAAGCATGATCGAAGATGTGCGCAGCCAGGACCGCGCAGGCGCAGGACGCTCCCGGTGATGGAAGCGTGATCGAAGATGTGCGCAGGACGCTCCCGGTGATGGAAGCATGATCGAAGATGTGCGCAGCCAGGACCGCGCAGGTGCAGTGGCCGTCGACTGGCCAGTTGCGCAAAAAAGAAACTGACTTGCTGCGGGGCAACTGAGAATCAGTTTGTCCCGGCGAGGGCACAAGGCGGCTGCAGGGGGCTAGTAGAAGCCCCAGGTAAGTGAAACTTTTTGTCTCAGTTTAGGTTGATTTTAACACGAATCAAGTGTGTACCATATTTTTCGGCATATAAGACGCTACGGAATATAAGACGCACCTAGGTTTAGAGGGCAAGAACCAGGGGAAATATATATATATATATATATATATATATATATATATATATATATATATATATATATATATACACACACACACAGTATATGTATATGTATATGTATATATATATATATATATATATATATATATATACTAAACTTGGTGCATCCATAGTCCAGGTGTGTCTTGCACATGTTCTCCCCCAATTGGTGTCCTCCTGTGTCTCATTCTGCCTCTATGTGTCCCCTTCTGTCTCCCTGTGTCCTCCTTTTCTCCCCGTTTATCCCACTGTCCTCCTTTGCTCGTGTGTACCAGTGTCCTCCTCCGGTCCTCGTGTCCTCTTTTGCCTAGTGTGTCCCCATGTCCTCCTCTGGTCCCCACTTCTGTCCCCCTGTGTCGCCCCCCCCTCCCCCCAGATCTCCACCACTCCATGTGTGTAAATACAATTAGCGGCAGTACGGCTCACCTAATCTACATTTCCAGGGTCGATCACAGACCACTCATCTCCAGCGCTGTTCCTCTAGCACCAGCTTCTGCCGATCGCATTATCAGCAGAAGTCAAAACTAGGGGAGCCGTGCAGAAAATGAGAGGTCTGTGTTCCTTACTTGAACTGTGGATTAGGTGAGCCGTGCTGCCGCTAATTGTATTTGCACACGAGGAGCGGAGGAGGGGAGCAGAGGACGACACAGGCGGACAGTACAGGGAGTCCCCAACATCGCGTCAGTGGTTCGTATCAACGGGCGATACTCCCTGTATTTGGCATATAAGATGCAGGAACTTTTTCTCCCCATTTTTTGGGCAGAAAAAGTGCATCTTATGCGCTGAAAAATATGGTAAATTAGCTTTCTAAAACTAACTCCTTGTAGTTCCCTATGTAAAGGCCTGAATGGCCAGAGCGGTGAGCGGTGCACCTGTTCATGCAGTGTAACCCCTTGTAGTTCCCTATGGAAAGCCCTGCATGGGCAGTGCGGTGAGCGGTGCACCTGTTCATGCAGTGTAACCCCTTGTAGTTCCCTATGTAAAGGCCTGAATGGCCAGAGCGGTGAGCGGTGCACCTGTTCATGCAGTGTAACCCCTTGTAGTTCCCTATGGAAAGCCCTGCATGGGCAGTGCGGTGAGCGGTGCACCTGTTCATGCAGTATAACCCATTGTAGTTCCCTATGTAAAGGCCTGAATGGGCAGTGCGGTGAGTGGAGCACCTGTTCATGTAGTACAGGCAGCGTTCTACAGACCTGTGGCCATGAAGCGATGTGTGGCCAGCAGGAGTTGGGGGGAAATCTTCACCTTCATCTCGCTGTCCGACAGCTTGAAAAGCGAGAAGTCGTGCTGCTTCCTTTCCCGGTGGGGAACTCTCTCCTTCTTCCTGTTGTCAGCTAACAAGAAAATCACATTTCAGGTTCATACTTTTCCTAAAAATCTGATCACAGAAATCTATTTATGGATATTTGTACCTGTTACTCTGGCCTCAGCTAGTTTAAAGGACAACTGAAGTGAGAAGAAAATAGAGGCTGCCTTATTTATTCCCTGATAAACAATACCAGTTGCCTGGCAGCCCTGCTGATCTATGTGGCTGTAGTAGTGTCTGAATCACACCAGAAACAAGCATGCAGCTAGTCTTGTCAGATCTGACTGTCTGAAACACCTGATCTGCTGCATGCTTGTTCAGGGGCTATGGCTAAAAGTATTAGAGGCAGAGGACCAGCAGGGCTGCCAGGCAACGTGTATTGTTTAAAAGGAAATAGATATGGCAGCCTTTAAACTACCACCACTCCACCAGCACCCAAATGACCTGATTCATCTGCTCATTACCACTTACTGTACAGATCTGTCTCATCCAGGATCTCAGACTTGATGATCTCTTCTATGATGTCCTCCAAGGTAACAATCCCCATCACTTCATAGAAAGGGTCCCCTTCCCCTTCATTGTTCACCCGCTGAACGATCGCCAGATGGGACTGGCCTGCAACAAACCAAACAGAACGGTTTTCAGCAAACAAATACGGAAGTCTGGGCCATAGGTAGGCCACCTTAGTGATGGTCAAGTAGATGCAAATAACTTCGAGTTGATGCAAATTTATGCAGATTTTGATGCAAATTTATGCAGCTCGACAATGAACCAATCGAATTTTACCTCAGCAGGATTTGATTGATTCATTTTCAAGCTGAATAAATTTGCATTGACTCAAAGTTATTTGCATTTACTTGACCATCACTACCTACGGTACCAAACTCTCCTGCAATAAAATGCTGAGGAAATACAGAGATATGGCAGTACATCGTAAATGCAACCACTTATATGTGTTTCAAGAAGTCTGGAAAAGTGAACTAAAGTCACGAAACAAAGGTCACAATACAAGACATCTATGGAGGGAAACTGTCATTCATCCACAATCACCTGCAACACATAGGCACAGAGGTTCTGGTGTCCTAAACACCGCCCACTGCCGAACCCACAAATCCCCACCGAAATGCAGGTTTCCCTTTCCTCTTTCCATTTGGGGTGCCCAAGCTCACCATCCTAGATCTGCGCTGTTCACATCCCAACCCCCCCCCCCCCCCCCCATGAGTAAATGGAGCTGGATGGGCTGGCTGGATGTCACTCCTAGAGCTTTCAGGGCTGGCTGAGACTACCCATCATGTTCTCTATGCTTCCTCTGCAGTGACTAGCCCAACTCTGTGCATAAAGTTCCATCTAACAAAATATCACTTTTAATGAATCACCAAAAAATAAATATGGATGAACATATTAAAACAATACATAACGGTAATGTCATTAAACGCAGTCTGATGCAGGTTTTGTGACCAAAGGTCACCTTTTCAGGAGCATGTAGTACAAATTTAAAGAGAAACCGTGACCAAGAATTGAACTTTATCCCAATCAGTAGCTGATACCCCCTTTTACATGAGAAATCTATTCCTTTTCACAAACAGACCATCAGGGGGCGCTGTATGGCTGATATTGTGGTGAAACCCCTCCCACAAGAAACTCTGTGGACCGTGGTACTCCTGGCAGTTTCCTGTCTGTGAACCTTGTTGCATTGTGGGAAATAGCCGTTTACAGCTGTTTCCAACTGCCAAAAACAGCAAGCAGCAGCTACATCACCTGCCAACAGTAAAAATGTCACCATGTGATAAATGTCAGAATGTAAATCAGGGATTTAAAAGATTTAACAAAGGGCAAACACTGACTAAATCATTTATACATTATTATTGTAAAAATGAAGCACTTTTTTATTACATTATTTTCATTGGAGTTCTTCTTTAAATCTCTGTGAGTCACGACAAGTCCACTTCATACAAATCATTCCAAAAGGTTCATTCCATAGGGCAAATAGCCCAGTAAACAGTATTAAAGTGAACCAGAGACGAAGCATCCTCATGTATTTTAACCATATAGATCAGTGGGAACATTAGAGAAAACACCTACCCTGCTCTCTGTTTCATTCTGCACTGCACAGCCTGCTTGTTATCAGCCCTGATAAACTCCCCGACTGAGCATTCAGTCTGGCTTTGCTACAAGGACTCAGCTATAATGATTCCTGAGCAGAGCCAGCAGGGGGCAGGCTTGGACTTGAAAAGACATCAGAACACAGACTGAGCTATAAATATTCCTGAGCAGAGCCAGCAGGGGGCAGGCTTGGACTTGAAAAGACATCAGAGAACACAGACTGAGCTATAAAAATATTCCTGAGCAGAGGCAGCAGGGGGCAGGCTTGGACTTGAAAAGATACGAGAACACAGATTGAGCTATAAATATTCCTGAACAAAGCCAGACTGAATGCTCAGTCGGGGATTTTATCAGGGCTGATTAGAAGCAAGCTGTGCAGTGCAGAATGAAACAGAGAGCAGGGTAGGCGTTTTCTCTAATGTTCCCACTGATCTATATGGTAAAATACATGAAGGTGCTTCGTCTCTGGTTCCCTTTAAGACATGTAGCGTAGAATGAACATCAGCACATCAAATAAAAAAGGATGTGCGCTCCCGTCAAATACCTAACCCGGAGCAAAGTGCTTTTCTCATCCCTTTCATTCCTGTGCATCAAAGTTTATGTTTAACCCCTTCTGGATCGTCCATAGTAAAATCTTCCGACCTTATTTGCAGGGCTATGGAGTCGGAGCCATTTTGAGGTTTTTATTACTGAGGAGTCGGAGTTGGGGTCAGATGATTTCTGTTCCGACTCCACAGATCTGCTTATTAGAACACTAGTTTCTGACACAATAGATTTTACTGCAGCAGTCTTGAGCGCTCTGCCAGATGACACCTTGTGGAATGAATGAGGAGTGATGCTGATTGGCTCCTGGTCAATATGATCACATAATTATCACTTTTTCTCTCACAAAATCCTAATTTCCACCACTGTTTAGTGGCCTTGCAGTGTACTCAGTTGCGTACCTACCACAGGGCAGCCCGCTCCAGGTGTAACCATGCCTGGGGGTCCATGGCGCTCTGCTCTGTCCTGCGTCCTCGGTACCATGACTACGGTGCCCTCTCCCATCATGTTACATGATGATAGAGGGCGCTCTAATCATAGACAGAGATGCAGGGCAGAGCACATTGCTGCCCGGAGAGGTGAGTCAATACACTCCCAGTGCCAATACTCTGCATAGAAGGGAGGGGCCCCTCTGATTACCGCAACTACAAAGGGAGGGGCGGGGTAACCTCTGGCTAGTGCTTACTTCTATCAAGGGGAGGCCTTTCTGGCTACCTATATCAAGAAGCAGTCTCTGGCTACCTAGATCAACGGGGGCTCCCTGGCTACATTTATCAAGGGGGGGGCTCTCTTGCTACCTATATAGAGGGGGGGCTCTGGTTAACTATATCAAGGGGGTCTCTCTGACTGGCTATATTGCGCAGGGCTCTCTGGCTACCTATAATGTTTGCCATGTTTCATGTGTCGGAGTTAACATTTTCTGTATTTCCTGTGTCGGAAGCAATGTTTGCCGCATTGCATGTGTCAGAGGTAACGTTTTCTGCATTTCATGCGTCTGAGGTAACTTTTGTCTGCATTTCATGAGTCAGAGGTAACATTTGCTGCATTTTGGGGGCTCATGATTATTAAATGATATGCTACCGCAGGAACCAAAAGAAACATGACAGGTAAATTTATATATTTTGCTGGCCACTTTATTAGGTACGTCTTGCTAGTACTCGCTTTAAAGGGAACCTAAACAGAGGGATATGGATGTTTCCTTTTAAACAATACAAGGTGCCTGACTCTCCTGCTAAAGTCTGCTAAAGTCTTTAGCTAGCTGTAGTAGTGTCTGGATCACACACCTGAAACAAGCATGCAGCTAATCATGTCATGCTCAGGCACTTTTCTCCCTCAACCCCAACACTTTTGTGCCAACCCCTCAAACCACCCCCCCCCCCCCTTTTCAGTGCAAAAGGGACATTTTGGCTTCTATTTACTTTTCAGGAAACAAACTGAGTTTGGCAAGTTCATTTGTATACATAATGGAAGTGGTTTAACACTAACTGTACCTTCCGGGATAAAAGAGAAATGACGGGCTTGAACGAGGTGTTTGCATGAATCCCAGTACAGATCATTGTCCATTCATTTGAACGGACAATGCTTGAGCAATGAGTGCCATGGCCCTTTAACACCATGCAGAAGCCCTTGTGAACTGGCCCTATAGGTGCCTCTGATGATACAATCTTGATTGTACTATGTAACCACGTCTATGTAATATGAAGGCCTACTTTAACCACTTCCGGATTCTCGGAGCGTATATACACGCCCCTGAATCCTGAAGTGTATTCCATGAGCGGCCGTTCCATGTCAGTTCCCGGAGGGTGTCTCCGTGAACACCCTGCGAGCCTCCGATCGCGGCTCGCAGGGTAAATGTAAACACCCGGGGAAGACTTTCCCCGGTGTTTACATGTATACGGCGCTGCTGCGCAGCAGCGCCGTAGAGGAGATCGGTGATCCCCGGCCTCTGATTGGCCGGGGATCACCGGCATCTGATAGGCTAAAGCCTATCCCATCAGGCGCAGGACGGAAATCCGTCCTGCGCCGCTCACAGGGGGAGGGAGAGGGAGGGAAAGGAGGCCAGGAAGCGCTGCGGAGGGGGGCTTTGAAGAGCCCCCCCCCCCCGCAAGCGCAAGCAGCCGGCGGCGATCAGACCCCCCCAGCAGGACATCCCCCTAGTGGGGAAAAAAGGGGGGGAAGTCTGATCGGCCTGGCTGCTAGCTGATCGGTGCTGCGGGCTGGAGAGCCCACGCAGCACCGATCAGCACAAAATAGCGTGGTAGGGAAGTGGTTAAAGTGAACCTCCAGACTAAAAATCTACTCAGCAGCACTGGAAAGGCTTGGTGTTTCTTTTACGGTTTCACAGCATCAGAACTTTGTTTTTCTTACCCAAGCCTCATTTTTAGCTGCACAGGAGAAAACTGCCCGGGCATTTTTCCCCTGATGCTGTGCAAAGCATGATGGGATTTCTGATCTTCTCGTCCTGCTGTTTTGGTGCAAATTTTTTTTCTTAAATTTTGAATTTGAGATTTGAAGCTTAGCACGTGCAGCTGGGTGGGGTGATCAGGACACAGGACAGTTGGAACTGTGCCTCATGCTCCCTGTCACCTCCATTCAACCAAAAAGATGGCTGCCCCCATGAAATCACAAACATTTGCCTGTTCTTTTAAAACAGGGTGGGTAAGAGATTATATTACATATCTATTTTGATTAACATAACTAATGTAACTTAATAATAGTATGTTTAGGCTTAAATTCATCTTTAAAGGAATACTGTAGGGGGTCAGAGAAAATGAGCTGAACTTTCCCGGGGCTTCTCATGGACCCCCGCAGACATCCTGTACCCGCGCAGCCACTCACCGATGCTCCGGCCCCGCCTCCGGTTTACTTCTGGAATTTCAGACTTTAAAGTCTGAAAACCACTGTGCCTGCGTTGCCGTGTCCTCGCTCCCGCTGATGTCACCAGGAACGTACTGCGCAGGCACAGACCATACTGGGCTTGTGCTAAACACTCCTGGTGATGTCAGCGGGAGCGAGGACACGGCAACGCAGGCGCAGTGGTTTTCAGACTTTAAAGTCTGAAATTCCAGAAGTAAACCGGAGGCGGGGCCGGAGCATCGGTGAGTGGCTGCGCCAACACAGGATGTCTGCGGGGGACCATTAGAAGCCCCGGGTAAGTTCAACTCATTTTCCCCCGACCACCGTACAGTATTCCTTTAAAGTCTACCAGAGCTGAAGAAATTAAAAGTTTTATACATACCTGGGGCTTCCTCCAGCGCCATTAGCTTGGCTTGCTCCCATGCCGTCCTCCTCCGCTAAGGGAACCGGGTCCCGTCACTTCAGCCAGTCGGGGAGAGTCTACGCAGGAGAAGTGCGCCCTCTACTTATCTCTCTGGCGGCTGCTTGTGTCAAACTGGCTCCAACTGACGGGACCCGGTTCCCGGAGCTGCGGTCAGCGGAGGATGGAAGCGTGGGAGCGATCCGAGCGGAGGGGGCTGGAGGAAGCCCCAGGTATGTAAAATACTTTTTATTTTGTTCAGCTCTGAGTCCCTTTAAAGTGAACCTTAAAGAGAATCTGTATTGTTAAAATCGCACAAAAGTAAACATACCAGTGCGTTAGGGGACATCTCCTATTACCCTCTATCACAATTTCGCCGCTCTCCGCCGCATTAAAAGTGGTTAAAAACAGTTTTAAAAAGTTTGTTTATAAACAAAACAAAATGCCCACCAAAACAGGAAGTAGGTTGATGTACAGTATGTCCACACATAGAAAATACATCCGGGGGCGTGGCGTGGCATGCTTCCGGCCGGACGCATGTGAGCTAAGCTCCGCTCTGATTCAACCCTTTTATGCCGGGGATGTAATCCAATTGCCCTGCCATCATCCAAATCTCATCTTGCCTTCATCCCCCCAACTCAGTGCATGCCGGGGAGAAATAAGTCGCAAGTCCGCAGCTCGGAAGGCCCTCTTATGAGCTACTTTCTCCGGGCCCAACCCAAGATGGCGTCCTCACAACATGGCTCCAGGCGCTCCAACCGCTCATCGCCTCAGAGACACTCTTCCTCTCGCTCTTGTAGCCCGGAACAACTTGGCCTCACTAAGCGGGACCTTGAAGATGCCCTGGACCGCATCTACAACAGGTTTGTAGGCAAGTTGCAAACGGAACTCCGCAAAACCACGGAGGCCCTCTCCCACGAGATAGCAGAAATCGGAGCCCGCGCTGGCGTTCTAGAGACAAAGCACGATGAGCTATGCAAAGCACACAAGCAGTTGGCGGCTGAACATGACACCCTCAAATCCGAGGTAAGCTCTATGCATCTCCATATGGAAGATTTGGACAATCGTAATAGGCGCAGTAACCTGCGTCTCCGGGGTCTCCCTGAATCCTATACCGATTTAAGGCCTACAATTACCAAAGTGTTTGCTGACCTTCTCCCTGATGTGGATGAAGATGTCTTTGTGTTTGATCGGATACATCGGGCCTTGCGGGCTAAGCCCCCTGAGAATAAGCCCCCCAGAGATGTGGTAATGTGCTTTAAAGACTTTATCTTAAAAGAACGTGTCCTGCAGGCCGCACGCAAAGCCACCGAGATTTCATTTGAAGGTTTTAAGCTACAGCTATACCCTGATGTTTCTCCTGTGACTTTAGATAAACGCCGTGAAATGAAAGCCATCACGAAGGTGCTTATAGCTGCCAAAATACAGTATCGCTGGGGTTTCCCCTTTAAACTTATAATCGCACAAGATGGCTCAGTGCTTACTGCTTCTACTCAGGCTGAAGGTGCTACACTACTCGAGAAGCTGGGTTTGCAACCTCCCTCCGTACCGACTTCTCAACGACGCCAGAGTGTCTCTCCGATTTGGTCTCAACCTTCGGCCTCCAAGTCCCCCAGAATGTCCTGTCCGGATGAATAACCGACCCTGCGGTGACTTCAGTAACTATTAATGCTCTCCCTCACTTTATGTGTACTGTTAACCGGGGCTGATCAGGCACCATGCCAAGACCGTTGACTGCCTGCCTTTCCCCCCCCCCTCACCTTTGGGGCTGCTTAGAAGATCATTAGCTGCCCAGATTTAAAAGGTGTTGATTCCTGGACTAAGATGTCCCTCTTTAGGGCTTCCAGATGGTATTCTACGTTCCTGTTTTGTTCATGTTTGATTATGTTAGCTGTTATTTCTGTTTTATTCAAGGCTTTGTTCACTTTTCAGTCCTCTCAGGTATTCTCATCATTGATAAGCTGGTTATGCCCTTTATATGTAAACTCTAATTATGGTTAAAATGATATCACACAACGTGCAGGGCTTAAATGAACCCTGCAAACGGCATAAGGCCTTTTCTGCATATAAACGCTTAGGAGCTACACTACTCTTTTTGCAGGAGACTCATTTTGCCCGTGGAAAATCCCCACAGTTCTTTGACAGGGCTTTTGGCCGCCACTATCACTCCACTTTTGCTAAAAAAGCTAGAGGGGTTTCAATTTTTATACACAATTCTGTATCATTTGAATTACAGGAGTCCTATCAGGACCCAGAGGGCCAAATTTTAATCTTGAAAGGGATCCTGGCCGGTAAACTAACAACCTTGCTTAATTGCTATGCCCCCAATACAGCTCAAGCTGACTTCTTTATTAAACTGAATTCTCTATTGGAAAAATACTCCTCTCCTAACTTAATCTTAGCAGGCGATTTTAATGTGGTAGCCAACCCAACACTAGACAGGAGCACCCTCTCACCCTTTGCTCGTAGTTTTCCTAGAAAGTTGCAGAGGCTGCTGTCTCAGAACCAATTGGTCGATATCTGGAGGGCATTCAATATAGGCTCTCGGGAGTACACTTTTTATTCTCATGCCAGAGGTTCTTATGCTAGGCTAGATTATATATTTTTGACTCCACATTTTTCAGCCAGCATATCAGCTTCTTCCATAGAAATTTGCCCTTGGTCAGATCATAATTTTGTCTTGGTTCAATTTAATTCCTTTGGTCCACCCCCTTCATATAAACGCTGGCGCCTTAACGACAGCTTAATTGCCTCAGAGGCTGACCGTTCTGAGATAGCAGCCTTTATAGAAGATTATTTTTGCCTTAACTCATCTCCTGATCTCTCCCCTGGGCTACTATGGGCTGCCCATAAACCCTCAATCAGAGGCATCCTCATATCAAAAGCTATTAAGGCAAAGAATGACAGATCACAAAAAATCGCCTCCCTTACTTCAGAGTTAGAAACACTATATAAGTCACATGGCTCCTCGTTGGACCCCTCCTTAGTTCAGTTGCTCCAACATAAACGGACCGAACTGAATCTCCTATTAAATAATAAGGCTGAAAAAGCTCTCAAATTTATAAAAGCCAAATTCACACTATATGGGCAAAACCCCTCCACCATGTTTGCCAGAAAATTGAATAACTTTTATAAACCCCCTCATGCTTATAAATTAAGGAATGATAGTGGCCGCCTTGAGGTCTTACCCCAGCATGTCATCCGAATTTTTCAAAAATTCTATTCTAAACTCCTGGGTTCACCAGCCCCTATCGAAGCCAGTCAGGCATCATCCTGGCTATCTTCTCTGAACTTGCCCAACCTTTCTTCTGAACAATTATCACGGTTAAACGCTCCTATCACCCACAATGAATTAGCCATAGCAATTAAAGAACTTAAATCCTCCTCTGCCCCTGGTCCTGATGGGTACTCATCCACTTATTACAAAAAATTTGCACACTTATTAATTCCTCATTTGACCCCTGTCTTTAACGCTGCCCTAAAAGGAGAGACTTTTCCTCCAGAAATGCTCTCAGCCAACATGTCCCTAATCCCTAAGCCAGGCCTAGACCACTCCCTCCCTAATAATTTTCGACCTATCTCAATCATTAATAATGACATAAAATTATTCTCCAAAATTCTCTCTGTCAGACTGGCTTCGATGGTTCACTCCTTAATCCAAAAAGAACAATCTGGCTTTATACCAGGCCGCCAGGGGTATGACAATGTCCGTTTAGCCCTTAATCTTATCCAGGACTCCCAGCTCACCGACTCTCGTTTCTTGATGTTAAGCTTAGACTTCAATAAGGCTTTTGATTCGGTGGGCTGGGAGTATTTACATATGGTTTTACCCTCCTTTGGTATATGTGGTCCTTTTGTATCGGCTATAAAGGCTCTTTACACTGACCCAGTAACCCACATTCATATCCCAGGAGCTTGCTCTAACCCCATTAGGTTGCGCAGGGGCTCCCGTCAGGGGTGCCCACTATCTCCTTTGCTTTTTGCCCTGGCTGTGGAGCCCTTGGCGGAAGCCCTGCGCCAACACCCTGACATCCACGGTTATGATGAAACTTATAAAATGTTGCTCTATGCAGATGACGTGTTGTTATTTTTATCTCAGCCTGTCACTTCGCTCCCAATATTGCTCCCGTTGTTGGGAAAATTTGCCTCTTTCTCAGGACTTGAGGTTAACACTGCCAAGTCTGCGGCTATGCCAATCAATCTTCCCAGACCTGCAGTTAAACTATTAGAAGCGAACTTCGATTTTAAATGGCAGTATCAAAAATTTAAGTATCTGGGGGTATTTTTGACCCCCAAATATTCATCTCTTTTTGAAGCAAATTATCCCCCTTTATTTACAACCATCTCTAAACACCTTAAAGACTGGTCAACTTATAAGATTGGCTGGCTAGGCCGCAGCCTGGCATGTAAGATGATCCTTTTACCTAAACTGCTGTATTATTTCAGGACTTTGCCCACCCTCCTTCGGAGGAGTCAACTAGCTCAACTCCAATCCCTTCTTAACAAATTTGTATGGGACAATAAACCCCCTCGTATCCGTTCCAAAATATTATATCGGCATAAGCTTTCTGGAGGGATAGGCATGGTCAACTTATGGCTCTATTATTTAGCTGCCCGTACCTCTCAATTATTGGACTGGAACCAAACGGTGGATCCTCCATTATGGTGCCAGTTTGAAGCAGGCTCAATTGAACCTTATCATTTACCTACACTAATAGCCTCTCCCAATAAGCAGATAGTTTCCAAAATTCTCCCTCTTAATACTATTGTAGCCCAATCCCTCAAATTATGGTTTCTCACTCAAGCCCAATTTCAATTAGCCCCTATTTTGTCTACTCGGATATCCTTTTTGGGTAACCCAGATTTCCTCCCAGCCCTAGAAAACCCCCAATCTTTCTCTTGGTGGAAAGACCAAGGTTTAATCACAGCCAATAAATTTTGGATAGCTGATAAGTTTTCATCTTTCTATCACTTTCGCTTCTCTAGATCTATTCCCGATGAAGAAATGTTCCACTATTGCCAAATCAAGCATTATTTTCAGTCATTATACAACCCTATCCCACAAGATCCCCTTAAACCTTTCGAGAATATGTACTATAACCAAGGCCGAGGCAGAGGCTCTATCTCAAAAATTTACCTACTACTGATTGATACGGGCACTGACAGTAAATTGCCTTATATGTTAAAATGGGAACAAGACCTAGGAGAACAACTGGATCTAGGCACCTGGGCAAAAATTTGGTCAAATGTGGCCTCAACCTCAGCCTCCAATGTCTTAAAGGACACTGCCATTAAGCTTATGCTTCGCTGGTACTTTACCCCAATGAAACTGCATAGGATATTCCCTACAGTCTCCTCCTTATGCTTCCGTAATTGTAATAACAATGGCTCCCTCTCCCATATCTATTGGGACTGTAGGGTCGCTCAAGAGTTTTGGGATCAATGGAACGAGCTGGCCTCTAAGATATTCTCTTTGAATATTAAGATCACCAAAAAGCAAGCCTTATTATTTTTCCCGAACCCAGTAATTTTAAAGAAATATCAGAAACTATATAGATATTTGGTGTTATCAGCTCTCTGGGCCATAGCTCTGAAATGGAAAACTGCCACTCTTTCCATTGCCCTGATCTCTGACAGGATGAACAATATTAAACTAACTGACAGACTATTTTATGCCTCAATTGATAACCTTGATAGATTCAACTCTATCTGGGATCCATGGTCTACTTATTGTGAGAATTTAAATCCGAACACCTAGAGCTCACTTCTGAATGCTTTTCTCTCTCCTCCTTCTTATCTTGTTATGATTGCTGATTGTATGACTTGTTATGATGGTTTGTACCTGACTTGTCAATTGACCATGTTATTTGCTAAACTTGAATAAAGCCTTTCTTTGTTACAAGAAAATACATCCATACACAAGCAGGCTGTATACAGCCTTCCTTTTGAATCTCAAGAGATCATTTGTGTGTTTCTTTCCCCCTGCATCTCTCATGCACTGAAGTTTCAGGCTGCTCTTTTCTTCCTGCAAACCGCTTTGCCCTTGTCTGAATTTCCTTCAGTATGTGAAAGCCCAGCCAGCTCAGAGGACGATTTATCCAGCTTGTAAAAGATAAGAGAGAAGCTGCTCTAATCTAAATAACACACAGGCAGTGTGCATAGAGGGGCCTGGAAGGGGGAGTTCATAGCAGAACCACAACACTGAAGAACTTGGCAGCCTTCCAGACACAGGCCGACAAGTCTGACAGGGGAAAGATACATTGATTTATTACAGAGACTGTGATAGCAGAAAGTGCTGCAGTAAGCCAGAACACATTAGAATAGCTTTTGGAACTTGTAGGATGATAAAAAACAGGATGCAATTTTTGTTACGGAGTCTCTTTAAGCCTGTGAAAAAAAATGAGATTAACTCACCTGGGGCTTCCCTCATCCCCCTGCAGCCGATCGGTGCCCTCGCAGCTTTGCTCCGATGCTTCTGGACCCGCCAGCGAACACTTCCGGTTTGGCCGTCACCAGCCGCCAGGCATGGGAACGCGAGTGATTGTTCGCGTTCCCAGCCTGTATATCGCCCCCTATGCTGCTATTGTGACCTCCTGGCGCAATAGCAGCATAGGGGGCGATATACAGGCTGGTGACGCGAGTGATTCTTCGCGTTCCCAGACACATTAGCACCATCTATGCTGCTATATGGTATATGATATATGCTATAGCAGCATAGATGGCGCTATTGTGGCCAGGAACGCGAAGAATCACTCGCGTCCCCAGCCTGTCAGCTCCTGTCACCGAAACAGGAAGTGGCTGCCGGCGGGGCCAGGAGGATCGGAGGGAGACTGTGAGGGCACCGGACAGTTGCAGGGGGCTATTGGAAGCCCCAGGTGAGTAAAACTCATTTTTTTTCCTGACTTAAGTGTCCCTTTAAGGTTCACTTTAAGTATCATCAAAGTACATTCACTCAGTTTACACTTTCTAGTACAGCAAAGTCCCCGTTATCTGGAACTCAGGCAACCAGAAATCTCAACTAACCAGCATGCCTCAGGGGATAACGGGGACTTTACTTTTGGTGGGTTTTGAGGCTTTTTAAATATTTTCCAAACCTCCAGCAACATCTAGCAGCCTTTAAGCAGCACCTAGCGGCTCCCGGCAGGTGGGCATGTTGACTGGCATGCACAAGGTAAGCCAGAAAGCCGCTAGGAGCTGCAGAAGGGCTGCTACAGGTCGCTGGAGGCTTGGTGAGTATTTAGGGGGTGAGGTTTGTGCTTTTTAGGCCCATTGCTCAAGCAACCAGCAAGTCCATGACCCGTCTGGGTCGCCCACTACGGTGCATGCGTTGTCCCAGCCTTGTGGCTACTGCAGCAGGCTTCCAGCCACGGCATGCACAGTTTGTAACGCCTTGTAACTGCACAAGCGCAGAACACTCCTGGCCGTGTTTGAGGAAGCATGGGGCTGGGACAGTGCCATAGCGTGCGGGTAGCAGACTTCAACCTCAACGCCTGTCCATTGAGGGGTTAAAACAGGAGTGCATACATGCATTTCTGCAGAACAGACTATGGGAGAGCTCTAAGAAACCAGAAACCCCCCAAAGGGTTATGTGATTTCAAGTGTTGGTATACGGTACTTATACGGCATTTTCAAAAAAAACGCTCCCAGTGACTTGCAAAAATAACCTTTTATTCCCCCAGTTCAAGCATACTTGATCTGCTTTAGATTTTTTTTAAACGCTCACATTAACTTGCATTAAAATCATAGGAAAAATCGTGGCAATTTTTGCAAATTTTACGATTGTGGCAATTTTTATGCAAGTCAATGGGAGCGTTTTTTAAAAAATGCTGACACAGCACTGACTGATCAGAAAGCGCTCTGCAGTGTGTCTCAGGCCTAACAGCTTATAATGTACACACTGGAGCTAGCAGAGATCAGCATACACTGCAGCTAGTTTACGATCAGTATAGGCAAGAATTGGCAAACTCTGTAGCTCATTTTCTGTCCAATACAGGTGCAGAGTAACAGCTAATATTATACATACTGGAGGTAACAGATTGGTACACATTTTGATATTATTTAAAGAAAAAACAGAGGTCAACAGCTTATATCGAACACACTGGGGTTTACATAACTTAATATGGGAAAAAAAACTAAAAAAAAAATATTATATAACTATTGCATTATTGATCTCAGACCAATTTTAGACACGTGCAGTATAAGTACCGTATACCAACACTCTCAAGAAATCACATAACCCTTCGGGGGAAAAAGCAATGAGCAGAAAATAAAAATCATTTCACTTTTGTTTATTGAACAGCTCAGTGGTAAAATAAAAAAAAGGTCCTTTCATATGAATTTGCAGGAGATCTTCTGATATTTACCAGGATGTTCACAACTGTACTCTGGTGTAGCCAAATTCTCCTCTTGCATCAAATTGTTATTCACCTCAGACTCCTCACATGATTACAGCTGGCTGTCCTGCCCATTTAGCATTTTCTATTAAATTATTTGCCTTGGCCAAAGGTGGTAAATGCACATAAAAAAAGATTTTCTGATGAGAATCCTTGCATAGAGAGCAGACCTAGAGGGTATAGTTCCTTAAACAGAACCTGAGATGGGGCCTTAAAAAGAAAATATACGTACCTGGGGTTTATGTACACCCATGATCACTCCCTCGTCGTCCTCCTCCACCTCCTCGTATGTAGTTCAGCAATTGGCCCCGGAAAGTCCTCCAGTCTGGGGCCAACTGCACATGCATGGCCGTGCACTCCCCTTGCATGGAGGCCCAGAACATTCTGGCGACAACACTACGGCAGTGGAGCGCACACAGACGGACTGCACTGTCTGGACAACTTACCGGGGCCAGTTGCGGACAAAACAGGCGGCGTGTGGGGGGTGACGAGGGAACGGGACAGGAGGTGGCTGGAGGAAGCCCCAGGTATGTATATATATTTTTTAAGGCTCAATCTCAGGTACACTTTAAAGCAATACTGAAGAGACCCTAACAAAAAAAGTCAGATGTTCACCTGTGTGGAGGGAAGGATCTGGATCCCACTGAACCTTCCCGGCCCTCTCTCCAAGTCCTCGGCCCACCGCTGTCCCCCTGTTGAAAGAATTTTGGCCAACTGGTCGAATACACCTTCAGGAGTCCTCATGAATGCTTCAAACGTACTTGTGTCTCCGAGTACTTCTGAACTCGAGCAGTTCCGGTCTCATGCCTGCACCGCACAGATGCACCCGTCTTCAGGAGCCCTCGTGTCTCCGAGTACTTCTGAACTTGAGCAGGTCCGGTCTCATGCCTGCACCGCACAGATGCACCGGTCTTCAGGAGCCTTCGTGTCTCCGAGTACTTCTGGACTCGAGCAGGTCCAGTCTCATACCTGCACCGTACAGATGCACAGTCTTCAGGAGTCCTTGTGTCTCCGAGTACTTCTGGACTCGAGCAGGTCCGGTCTCATGCCTGCACCGCACAGATGCACCCGTCTTCAGGAGCCCTCGTGTCTCCGAGTACTTCTGAACTTGAGCAGGTCCGGTCTCATGCCTGCACCGCACAGATGCACCCGTCTTCAGGAGTCTTCGTGTCTCCGAGTACTTCTGGACTCGAGCAGGTCCAGTCTCATGCCTGCACCGCACAGATGCACCTGTCTTCAGGAGCCCTTGTGTCTACGAGTACTTCTGAGCTCGAGCAGTTCCGGTCTCATGCCTGCACCGTACAGATGCACCCGTCTTCAGGAGTCCTTGTGTCTCCGAGTACTTCTGAACTCGAGCAGGTCCGGTCTCATGCCTGCACCGTACAGATGCACCCGTCTTCAGGAGTCCTTGTGTCTCTGAGTACTTCTGAACTCGAGCAGGTCCGGTCTCATGCCTGCACCGCACAGATGCACCCGTCTTCAGGAGCCCTTGTGACTCCGAGTACTTCTGAACTCGAGCAGGCCCGGTCTCATGCCTGCACCGTACAGATGCACAGTCTTCAGGAGTCCTTGTGTCTCCGAGTACTTCTGAACTCAAGCAGGTCCGGTCTCATGCCTGCACCGCACAGATGCACCCGTCTTCAGGAGCCTCTCGTGTCTCCGAGTACTTCTGAACTCGAGCAGGTCCGGTCTCATGCCTGCACCGCACAGATGCATTCGTCTTCAGGAGTCCTTGTGTCTCCGAGTACTTCTGAACTCGAGCAGGCCCGGTCTCATGCCTGCACCGTACAGATACACCCGTCTTTAGGAGTCCTCGAGTCTCCGAGTACTTCTGAACTCGAGCAGGTCTGGGCTCATGCCTGCACCGCACAGATGCACCTGTCTTCAGGAGCCCTTGTGTCTACGAGTACTTCTGAACTCGAGCAGTTCCGGTCTCATGCCTGCACCGTACAGATGCACCTGTCTTCAGGAGTCCTTGTGTCTCCGAGTACTTCTGAACTCCAGCAGGCCCGGTCTCATGCCTGCACCGCACAGATGCACCCGTCTTCAGGAGCCCTCGTGTCTCCGAGTACTTCTGAACTCGAGCAGGCCCGGTCTCATACCTGCACCGCACAGATGCACCCGTCTTCAGGAGCCTTCGTGTCTCCGAGTACTTCTGAACTCGAGCAGGTTCGGTCTCATGCCTGCACCGTACAGATGCACCTGTCTTCAGGAGTCCTTGTGTCTCCGAGTACTTCTGAACTCGAGCAGGTCCGGTCTCATGCCTGCACCGCACAGATGCACCTGTCTTCAGGAGTCCTTGTGTCTCCGAGTACTTCTGAACTCGAGCAGGTCCGGTCTCATGCCTGCACCGCACAGTCGCACAGTCTTCAGGAGTCCTTGTGTCTCCGAGTACTTCTGAACTCGAGCAGTTCGGGTCTCATACCTGCACCGCACAGATGCACCCGTCTTCAGGAGCCCTCGTGTCTCCAAGTACTTCTGAACTCGAGCAGGTCCGGTCTCATGCCTGCACCGCACAGATGCACAGTCTTCAGGAGTCCTTGTGTCTCCGAGTACTTCTGGACTCGAGCAGGTCCGGTCTCATGCCTGCACCGCACAGATGCACAGTCTTCAGGAGCCCTTGTGTCTCCGAGTACTTCTGGACTCGAGCAGGTCCGGTCTCATACCTGCACCGCACAGATGCACCCGTCTTCAGGAGCCCTTGTGTCTCCGAGTACTTCTGAACTCGAGCAGTTCCGGTCTCATGCCTGCACTGTACAGATGCACCTGTCTTCAGGAGTCCTTGTGTCTCTAAGTACTTCTGAACTCGAGCAGCTCCGGTCTCATGCCTGCACCGTACAGATGCACAGTCTTCAGGAGCCCTCGTGTCTCCGAGTACTTCTGAACTCGAGCAGGTCCGGTCTCATGCCTGCACCGCACAGATGCACCCGTCTTCAGGAGCCCTCGTGTCTCCAAGTACTTCTGAACTCGAGCAGGTCCGGTCTCATGCCTGCACCGCACAGATGCACAGTCTTCAGGAGCCCTCGTGTCTCCGAGTACTTCTGAACTCGAGCAGGTCCGGTCTCATACCTGCACCGCACAGATGCACAGTCTTCAGGAGTCCTTGTGTCTCCGAGTACTTCTGGACTCGAGCAGGTCCGGTCTCATGCCTGCACCGCACAGATGCACAGTCTTCAGGAGCCCTTGTGTCTCCGAGTACTTCTGGACTCGAGCAGGTCCGGTCTCATACCTGCACCGCACAGATGCACCCGTCTTCAGGAGCCCTTGTGTCTCCGAGTACTTCTGAACTCGAGCAGGTCCGGTCTCATGCCTGCACCGCACAGATGCACAGTCTTCAGGAGTCCTTGTGTCTCCGAGTACTTCTGAACTTGAGCAGGTTCCGGTCTCATGCCTGCACTGCACAGATGCATCAGTCATCAGGAGCCCTCGTGTCTCCGAGTACTTCTGAACTCGAGCAGGTCCGGTCTCATGCCTGCAACGTACAGATGCACAGTCTTCAGGACCACTCATGGAATGCAAGTGCTTCCGAAGCCTTGACCGGAGTCCCAAAGGCATGACATTTCAACAGAAGAGAGGCGAACCAATAAAAAAATGAGCTCACGTTAGTCCGATTATGTTTCCTCAGGAGCCTAATTTCTGCCACACATGGTCTCTTATATGGAATAAGGCCTCTTTTGATGCTATGGTGCTTACCATTAACCGAATTCAAATTGAAGTTCCAAAATTGACCAAACAACTTGATGAGTTGACATCTAAACTACATGAGCTCCTAACAGAGGAAGAAACTCAGAAGGTCAACCAGGAACTTGGAGAACTTAGACAAGTTACCAGAACTAAAACGGAAACCATCAAGAGGCAAAAATTCCAACGTAATGCAGCAGATTATTCTACGGGCTATGTTTATATCTGGCAACAACTGTACAAACGGCCCAGTCGCCCTAAAGATCCTAAAGCAGGTCCACGACCTGCTAAACCTGGCAAACCTAAACCTTCAGGTCCTACACCTACTGGAGATGGATCCTCCGATTTTTTACCTACCAGCACCCCGTCAGAATCAACAGACCAGTCCAGCCAAGACGAAAGCGCCGTGGCGGGCGCCGAAGGAAGTATCAGAGACAGACTGCGTCTGCGGCAGATACCCAAGACATAGAGGCAGAGAACATTGTGGTCAACATTTCTTCAATAGAACTGACTGAGTTACAGTTGCATGTTCTTAACAAGGGATTGTCTTTCGCACCCACCCACTGGCCAGACCCATTGCAACTTGACATTGAATTACAGCGTTTTTTCAGACGGATCAAACTAAGACACTACTTCAATCAGCCCAGGTTCATACCGACACAACAGGAGGACATATCCCAGTTATCCCTGGGTGATACCAACCTACGACTGAAAAGCACATTCAATCCACCTTCCTGTCAAGCAATTGATAGCTATATCACTAAAGTTACGACAGATGTGCAAAAACTGATACGTGAGGATAGGATTCAGATTAGACATAACCTTTCTAGGGAAGAGCGCCAGGCTATTATAGAATTAGAACATAATAGTGCCATCACTATCAAGCCAGCTGACAAGTGGGGAGCAGTGGTAGTGATGAATACTTCTGATTATTTGTCTGAAGCATATCGTCAATTACGAGATACTAATACTTATAAATCACTGCCCTGCGACCCCCTATCAGATATTCAAAAACAGGTTAGTGCCATCCTGGATAGAGCACTCAAACAGAATATTATTGATGCTAAACTGGCACAATATTTACGTATTGAATTTCCAAAGACACAGAAACTATATCTCTGTCCCAAAATTCACAAAAGACTTCAATTGCCACCAGGCCGACTAATAGTGTCGGGCATTGACTTGATCTTGTCTCCTTTGGCGAAATATTTAGATTATCTATTAAGACCTTATGTGTTCGCCCAGAAATCTTATCTGAGAGACACTGCCATGTTCCTGGATAGTATTTCAAAACTGCCCCGGTTACCGGAGGATTGCTTCTTGGTTACGATGGACGTGGAGAGCCTCTACACCTCCATGCCACATGATGGGGGTGTGGAGGCTGTCCGACATACGTTATTTATCGCTTCTGATTACTCTGATGTTCAAATTCAGTTTCTCATTGATCTTCTTGGGGTGGTCTTGACATGTAACTATTTTGTCTTCAATAACAAATTTTTTCTACAGGTACGGGGCACTGCCATGGGGTCGAACGTGGCTCCGTCCTACGCAAACATCTATATGAACGTGTATGAGGAGAGCTTTGTCTACACCAATTGTATTTTTCAAAAATATGCCAAGATTTGGCTTAGATATATAGATGACGTATTTTGCGTGTGGGCGGGGCCGCGTTCGACCCTTTATGAGTTTGTGTCATGTTTGCACCAACAATGTGAAGCTATCAAATTGACAGTCCACTGCGATAGGACTAGTGTTAATTTCTTGGATACTACAGTCTCTGTAAACAATGGGGTGCTCTGTACTGATTTATATGTCAAACCGACAGATCGTAATGCTGTCCTTACATATGACAGCTTTCACCCGATTACGACTAGACAAGCTATCCCTAAGAGCCAATTTTTACGTATAGGCAGAATAGTGGGTGATGAAGCTGTGAGAGACACTAGGTTTACTGAGATGGCCAATACATTTTTGGCTAGACAATACCCTGCCCATGTGATTGATGATGCACGTAGGGAGGCGTGTAGACACCCTGTCCGCCCAAGAGGAAGAAGAGTTAATGACAATCGATTGCCATTTGTATCACAGTACAATGTATGGTCACACCATATTGGTAAAAGCATTAAAAAATATTGGCACATATTGTCTGACTCTTTTCCCTCTATAGGTGAATTTCAAATACCACCTCTTCTTTCATACAAGCGAGCTCCCACCCTGCGGGACAGATTGGTACATGCAGAGATGAGGACTCTAGTACGACCACCTGACAATACGAGTAGGACAGGTACGTTCCCATGCCTCAATTGCGTGCACTGTCACTCCATTATCAGAAGCCCTACTTTTGCACATCCACGCACGGGGAGGAGATACCCCATACGTGGATGTTTCAACTGTGACTCTCAATACGTGATATATCTGTTGAAATGTCCATGTGGACTGATCTATATAGGACAGACTACTAATAAGTTTAAGGTTAGGCTATCTGCACACAAGTCTGCGATCCGCAACTGACTGATTGATCAGTCGGTTGCGGCTCATTTTGTCCAATGTGGGCACCAGGTCAGTCAGCTACGCTGTCAGATCATTGAGGGTATTCCCCCTATGAAAAGAGGAGGTAGCAGATTAAAGAGGCTCCTCTATAGAGAGGCTTTTTGGATAAAAACTCTTGACTGTTTGGAACCTAGAGGTCTAAACAGAGAGTATGATTTGACGCCGCTGCTGTGATCTGATTTGCCCCTGTTTGAGAACATTATATCCATTCTTCACTTCATTTTTATTTTTCAGACTTGTGTGCAGATGTAGCCACCTTGATACCCTTAGATCCCTTCTTTTATCACAAGGCTGTTGATGTTCCCCTCTCTATTATTGGGCTCAGTGGTGCGGTGCATCTGTGTGTTTACATTCTAGCCTGGGTGGGAGGATCCTGCTCCCTGGTTGGACAGTGCCATGGTTACGCTGTAGTGGGTGGCGCCTGGCCGGCTGGAGGCTGACGCTCCGACGTGTGATATGCGCTGTTTCTCCTGCGCTTCACGCGGCGGCTTGCGTCTCACCACTTCCGGCCTCGTGGTCTCTGACCATGTGACGCCACGCTGCTGCTGCGGACCAATGCACACGTCTCCTCTCAGAGTTTGAGGGAGGGGGCGGGCTCAGATGGCGGTGTCCGTCGGGGTGAGCGGGTGGTCCTACTTCTGGCTGGAGTGTCTTCACAGGTATGTGCCCAGATATTCTATTGGTTCCCCCACATGTTAATGTTTTCCATCAGGTCCGCACTGTGCCCTGATTCACCTGATTGGCTGTATGCTTTACAGCCCAGGATTGGCCATTTTTGAATTTGGGTGGGGGTATAAATTGTGTATGTCTGTACAACTCACTTAGGCTGTCACCAACTTGAGAAAGGGGCTATGCCCCGAAACGTCGTTTTCTGTGACCACTATGTACTTCAAATAAAAGAGCATTATACTTGGATGGTGCCGGCTTTACGTTTCTACATTGCATATCGGATTGGTTACCGGATAGCCTGAGCACATCCTACTTGTTCCATTGGACGGATGCTGCTTCTTCTCTACAGAATAAAAAAATGGGCGCCAGAGACGGCAGCTAGTACAATATTGGTACAATTACCAATATTCTACTTAATCTTTATCGATATTTTACTGGCATATCCTAACCCTACTCTCACTCACACAAAACCCTTCCTCTAATGATGCCTATGCCTAAGACCCCCCCCCCCTTATTTTACCGGGTGGCATAATTATCCCTCATTGCTGCTAATCGCGGCTTTTACTATGCTGTTGCCATTTTTAACGGCACTCGTCCTGCACCATTTTAACTGCTATGGCGGAGAGAGGACTGGGAAGGATCTATTCACTCTACATAGGCGAGTATTTTTTTTCCCAGGATTGCTTCAGATTTGCTTTATCCCACTAACAACAGAATAAGCTGAGCAAGATGGCCACCTTACCTAGCAAGAAAGGATATGGATAAAACCATGTGTAAGAGGGCAGGACATATAAATTTGAAGTGAGAGGAACGTGGAGGCTGACATCATCATTGCCTTATAAACAATGCCAGTTGCCTGGCTATCATGTTGAGCTTTAGTTTTGTTTGAATCACAGCCCTGAAACAAGCATGCAGCCAACATACCGGGGATCAAAGCATCTGATGCATGCTTATTCTGGGCCAGTGACTTATAGGTTTCTCCTCTTATTGTATCCCTGATATGTGTCTCCTCTCCGGCTTAAAGGGAACCCGAGGTGAGAGGGATATGGAGGGTGCCATATTTATGTCCTTGTAAACTATACCAATTGGCTGGCAGCCCTGCTGATCTTCTGGCACAAGTAGCGTCTGAGTCAAAACCCTGGAACAAGCATATGGCTAATCCAGTCAGCTGAGTCAGAGTACCTGATCTGCTGCATGCTTGTTCAGGGTCTATGGCTTAAAGTATCAGAGGCAGAGGATCAGCAGGATAGCCAGGCAACTGGTATTGCTTAAAAGGAAATAAATATGGCAGCCTCCACATACCTCTCACCTCGGGTTCCCTTTAATTGAAGCCTGTGTGTACTGCATTTGCTGCAGTTCAAAGGGCAGCAAATGCAGGCGGCACAGGATTTAGTAAAGCCGGTCAGCTGGGATAGAGTAAGAGGCGTGCAGGGACCAGGTAGTATTTGTATACCAAGCAGTCGAGATGGTCTTACATGCACCACCCTGTAGTATTAAGAGGCAGACCATCAGCACAGAAGTTAGGCAACTGGTATTGTTTATTAAAGAATTAAAATGGCATCCTCCGTACACCTCTGTAAGGTTCTCTTTAA
Organism: Hyperolius riggenbachi; assembly: GCF_040937935.1. Taxonomy (NCBI): domain Eukaryota; kingdom Metazoa; phylum Chordata; class Amphibia; order Anura; family Hyperoliidae; genus Hyperolius; species Hyperolius riggenbachi. The sequence continues at coordinate 10,036,907 of NC_090655.1, read as the reverse complement.
ACACCATGAAAATCAACAACATACAGGGAGGGTGGAGCCTGCTGCTGCAACCAACCGCAAGACACAAAACAGGAAGCACCATGATCCCCTGAGAGAGAGCGAGGATACTGATCCAGGTTATGGATAAAAGGATGCTGAGTATTAAGCAAGACCAGCCTGCCACAACACACATACACCCTACTGATGCCAGATCATATACTAACATGTGCAGATACTGACACAGCCAGCCAATCAGCAGCATAAAGCAAGACCAGCCTGCCACAACACACATACACCCTACTGATGCCAGATCATACACTAACATGTGCAGATACTGACACCGCCAGCCAATCAGCAGCATAAAGCAAGACCAGCCTGCCACAACACACATACACCCTACTGATGCCAGATCATACACAAACATGTGCAGATACTGACACAGCCAGCCAATCAGCAGCATAAAGCAAGACCAGCCTGCCACAACACACATACACCCTACTGATGCCAGATCATACACAAACATGTGCAGATACTGACACAGCCAGCCAATCAGCAGCATAAAGCAAGACCAGCCTGCCACAACACACATACACCCTACTGATGCCAGATCATACACAAACATGTGCAGATACTGACACAGCCAGCCAATCAGCAGCATAAAGCAAGAGCAGCCTGCCACAACACACATACACCCTACTGATGCCAGATCATACACAAACATGTGCAGATACTGACACAGCCAGCCAATCAGCAGCATAAAGCAAGAGCAGCCTGCCACAACACACATACACCCTACTGATGCCAGATCCTATACTAACATGTGCAGATACTGACACAGCCAGCCAATCAGCAGCATAAAGCAAGAGCAGCCTGCCACAACACACATACACCCTACTGATGCCAGATCATATACAAACATGTGCAGATACTGACACAGCCAGCCAATCAGCAGCATAAAGCAAGAGCAGCCTGCCACAACACACATACACCCTACTGATGCCAGATCATACACAAACATGTGCAGATACTGACACAGCCAGCCAATCAGCAGCATAAAGCAAGACCAGCCTGCCACAACACACATACACCCTACTGATGCCAGATCATACACAAACATGTGCAGATACTGACACAGCCAGCCAATCAGCAGCATAAAGCAAGAGCAGCCTGCCACAACACACATACACCCTACTGATGCCAGATCATACACAAACATGTGCAGATACTGACACAGCCAGCCAATCAGCAGCATAAAGCAAGAGCAGCCTGCCACAACACACATACACCCTACTGATGCCAGATCATATACAAACATGTGCAGATACTGACACAGCCAGCCAATCAGCAGCATAAAGCAAGACCAGCCTGCCACAACACACATACACCCTACTGATGCCAGATCATACACAAACATGTGCAGATACTGACACCGCCAGCCAATCAGCAGCATAAAGCAAGACCAGCCTGCCACAACACACATACACCCTACTGATGCCAGATCATACACAAACATGTGCAGATACTGACACAGCCAGCCAATCAGCAGCATAAAGCAAGACCAGCCTGCCACAACACACATACACCCTACTGATGCCAGATCATACACAAACATGTGCAGATACTGACACAGCCAGCCAATCAGCAGCATAAAGCAAGACCAGCCTGCCACAACACACATACACCCTACTGATGCCAGATCATACACAAACATGTGCAGATACTGACACAGCCAGCCAATCAGCAGCATAAAGCAAGAGCAGCCTGCCACAACACACATACACCCTACTGATGCCAGATCATACACAAACATGTGCAGATACTGACACAGCCAGCCAATCAGCAGCATAAAGCAAGAGCAGCCTGCCACAACACACATACACCCTACTGATGCCAGATCATATACAAACATGTGCAGATACTGACACAGCCAGCCAATCAGCAGCATAAAGCAAGAGCAGCCTGCCACAACACACATACACCCTACTGATGCCAGATCATACACAAACATGTGCAGATACTGACACAGCCAGCCAATCAGCAGCATAAAGCAAGACCAGCCTGCCACAACACACATACACCCTACTGATGCCAGATCATACACAAACATGTGCAGATACTGACACAGCCAGCCAATCAGCAGCATAAAGCAAGAGCAGCCTGCCACAACACACATACACCCTACTGATGCCAGATAATACACAAACATGTGCAGATACTGACACAGCCAGCCAATCAGCAGCATAAAGCAAGAGCAGCCTGCCACAACACACATACACCCTACTGATGCCAGATCATATACAAACATGTGCAGATACTGACACAGCCAGCCAATCAGCAGCATAAAGCAAGACCAGCCTGCCACAACACACATACACCCTACTGATGCCAGATCATACACAAACATGTGCAGATACTGACACAGCCAGCCAATCAGCAGCATAAAGCAAGAGCAGCCTGCCACAACACACATACACCCTACTGATGCCAGATCATACACAAACATGTGCAGATACTGACACAGCCAGCCAATCAGCAGCATAAAGCAAGAGCAGCCTGCCACAACACACATACACCCTACTGATGCCAGATCATACACAAACATGTGCAGATACTGACACAGCCAGCCAATCAGCAGCATAAAGCAAGATCAGCCTGCCACAACACACATACACCCTACTGATGCCAGATCATACACAAACATGTGCAGATACTGACACAGCCAGCCAATCAGCAGCATAAAGCAAGACCAGCCTGCCACAACACACATACACCCTACTGATGCCAGATCATACACAAACATGTGCAGATACTGACACAGCCAGCCAATCAGCAGCATAAAGCAAGATCAGCCTGCCACAACACACATACACCCTACTGATGCCAGATCATACACAAACATGTGCAGATACTGACACAGCCAGCCAATCAGCAGCATAAAGCAAGAGCAGCCTGCCACAACACACATACACCCTACTGATGCCAGATCATACACAAACATGTGCAGATACTGACACAGCCAGCCAATCAGCAGCATAAAGCAAGAGCAGCCTGCCACAACACACATACACCCTACTGATGCCAGATCATACACAAACATGTGCAGATACTGACACAGCCAGCCAATCAGCAGCATAAAGCAAGATCAGCCTGCCACAACACACATACACCCTACTGATGCCAGATCATACACAAACATGTGCAGATACTGACACAGCCAGCCAATCAGCAGCATAAAGCAAGACCAGCCTGCCACAACACACATACACCCTACTGATGCCAGATCATACACAAACATGTGCAGATACTGACACAGCCAGCCAATCAGCAGCATAAAGCAAGAGCAGCCTGCCACAACACACATACACCCTACTGATGCCAGATCATATACAAACATGTGCAGATACTGACACAGCCAGCCAATCAGCAGCATAAAGCAAGAGCAGCCTGCCACAACACACATACACCCTACTGATGCCAGATCATACACAAACATGTGCAGATACTGACACAGCCAGCCAATCAGCAGCATAAAGCAAGATCAGCCTGCCACAACCCACATACACCCTACTGATGCCAGATCATACACAAACATGTGCAGATACTGACACAGCCAGCCAATCAGCAGCATAAAGCAAGACCAGCCTGCCACAACACACATACACCCTACTGATGCCAGATCATACACAAACATGTGCAGATACTGACACAGCCAGCCAATCAGCAGCATAAAGCAAGAGCAGCCTGCCACAACACACATTCACCTTACTGATGCCAGATCATACACAAACATGTGCAGATACTGACACAGCCAGCCAATCAGCAGCATAAAGCAAGACCAGCCTGCCACAACACACATACACCCTACTGATGCCAGATCATACACAAACATGTGCAGATACTGACACAGCCAGCCAATCAGCAGCATAAAGCAAGAGCAGCCTGCCGCAACACACATACACCCTACTGATGCCAGATCATACACAAACATGTGCAGATACTGACACAGCCAGCCAATCAGCAGCATAAAGCAAGACCAGCCTGCCACAACACACATACACCCTACTGATGCCAGATCATACACAAACATGTGCAGATACTGACACAGCCAGCCAATCAGCAGCATAAAGCAAGAGCAGCCTGCCACAACACACATTCACCTTACTGATGCCAGATCATACACAAACATGTGCAGATACTGACACAGCCAGCCAATCAGCAGCATAAAGCAAGAGCAGCCTGCCACAACACACATACACCCTACTGATGCCAGATCATACACTAACATGTGCAGATACTGACACAGCCAGCCAATCAGCAGCATAAAGCAAGACCAGCCTGCCACAACACACATACACCCTACTGATGCCAGATCATACACAAACATGTGCAGATACTGACACAGCCAGCCAATCAGCAGCATAAAGCAAGAGCAGCCTGCCACAACACACATACACCCTACTCATGCCAGATCATACACTAACATGTGCAGATACTGACACAGCCAGCCAATCAGCAGCATAAAGCAAGACCAGCCTGCCACAACACACATACACCCTACTGATGCCAGATCATATACTAACATGTGCAGATACTGACACAGCCAGCCAATCAGCAGTATAAAGCAAGACCAGCCTGCCACAACACACATACACCCTACTGATGCCAGATCATATACTAACATGTGCAGATACTGACACAGCCAGCCAATCAGCAGTATAAAGCAAGACCAGCCTGCCACAACACACATACACCCTACTGATGCCAGATCATATACTAACATGTGCAGATACTGACACAGCCAGCCAATCAGCAGCATAAAGCAGTCAGAGGATGCTGAGGCAGGGACTGGGGAGAAAGGAAAAAGATGCTCAGTGAAAGCAGGATAAGCTATCTCGCAAGGCAGGAACGGTACAGCTGAGAGGGCGGGATCCAGCATACAGTCAGGGAGACAGGATGAGGAAGGGGAAACGAGGTAATGATGCGATGTACTGAATGCAGCATGACCCAGCGAGGAAACAGAATACAAACCACCAGAGAGCCCAGCAGATGACGCAGAACAGGAGGCAGGGATTACAGAGGGATGCTCCAACAGAATGCTGGCCAAGCCATTGTAAACAAATGCTGATAGAGAACAGGAGAGTCCAGCAGACGAGGGACAGGGTGAGATTCAGAGAATGTAGTACTCTGAGCCAGGGGTGGAGGGGTTCAGGGATGCAGCTGGAGGCAGGGAGAAGGAGGGGAGAAAACACAAGCAAGGATAAAGTGAAATAACCAGCATGAGCCAGAAAAAATACATGCAAACCTGGGAGTGACGATAATCATGCAGAAGTATATCAGCCAGGCAGTGACGGGTGCTGAGCCCAGGGAAGTATGACACTGGCAGGGAGAAGGGATGCTGTGCTGGAGAGCAGGGAGAAGGGATGCTGTGCTGGAGAGCAGGGAGAAGGGATGCTGTGCTGGGGAGCAGGGAGAAGGGATGCTGTGCTGGAGAGCAGGGAGAAGGGATGCTGTGCTGGAGAGCAGGGAGAAGGGATGCTGTGCTGGAGAGCAGGGAGAAGGGACGCTGTGCTGGGGAGCAGGGAGAAGGGACGCTGTGCTGGAGAGCAGGGAGAAGGGACGCTGTGCTGGGGAGCAGGGAGAAGGGACGCTGTGCTGGAGAGCAGGGAGAAGGGACGCTGTGCTGGAGAGCAGGGAGAAGGGACGCTGTGCTGGAGAGCAGGGAGAAGGGACGCTGTGCTGGAGAGCAGGGAGAAGGGACGCTGTGCTGGAGAGCAGGGAGAAGGGACGCTGTGCTGGAGAGCAGGGAGAAGGGATGCTGTGCTGGAGAGCAGGGAGAAGGGATGCTGTGCTGGAGAGCAGGGAGAAGGGATGCTGTGCTGGAGAGCAGGGAGAAGGGATGCTGTGCTGGAGAGCAGGGAGAAGGGATGCTGTGCTGGGGAGAAGGGATGCTGTGCTGGAGAGCAAGGAGAAGGGATGCTGTGCTGGGGAGAAGGGATGCTGTGCTGGAGAGCAAGGAGAAGGGACGCTGTGCTGGAGAGCAGGGAGAAGGGACGCTGTGCTGGAGAGCAGGGAGAAGGGACGCTGTGCTGGAGAGCAGGGAGAAGGGACGCTGTGCTGGAGAGCAGGGAGAAGGGACGCTGTGCTGGAGAGCAGGGAGAAGGGACGCTGTGCTGGGGAGCAGGGAGAAGGGACGCTGTGCTGGGGAGCAGGGAGAAGGGACGCTGTGCTGGGGAGAAGGGACGCTGTGCTGGAGAGCAGGGAGAAGGGATGCTGTGCTGGAGAGCAGGGAGAAGGGATGCTGTGCTGGGGAGCAGGGAGAAGGGACGCTGTGCTGGAGAGCAGGGAGAAGGGACGCTGTGCTGGAGAGCAGGGAGAAGGGACGCTGTGCTGGAGAGCAGGGAGAAGGGACGCTGTGCTGGAGAGCAGGGAGAAGGGACGCTGTGCTGGAGAGCAGGGAGAAGGGACGCTGTGCTGGAGAGCAGGGAGAAGGGACGCTGTGCTGGAGAGCAGGGAGAAGGGACGCTGTGCTGGAGAGCAGGGAGAAGGGACGCTGTGCTGGAGAGCAGGGAGAAGGGACGCTGTGCTGGAGAGCAGGGAGAAGGGACGCTGTGCTGGAGAGCAGGGAGAAGGGACGCTGTGCTGGAGAGCAGGGAGAAGGGACGCTGTGCTGGAGAGCAGGGTGAAGGGACGCTGTGCTGGAGAGCAGGGAGAAGGGACGCTGTGCTGGAGAGCAGGGAGAAGGGACGCTGTGCTGGAGAGCAGGGAGAAGGGACGCTGTGCTGGAGAGCAGGGAGAAGGGACGCTGTGCTGGAGAGCAGGGAGAAGGGACGCTGTGCTGGAGAGCAGGGAGAAGGGACGCTGTGCTGGAGAGCAGGGAGAAGGGACGCTGTGCTGGAGAGCAGGGAGAAGGGACGCTGTGCTGGAGAGCAGGGAGAAGGGACGCTGTGCTGGAGAGCAGGGAGAAGGGACGCTGTGCTGGAGAGCAGGGAGAAGGGACGCTGTGCTGGAGAGCAGGGAGAAGGGACGCTGTGCTGGAGAGCAGGGAGAAGGGACGCTGTGCTGGAGAGCAGGGAGAAGGGACGCTGTGCTGGAGAGCAGGGAGAAGGGACGCTGTGCTGGAGAGCAGGGAGAAGGGACGCTGTGCTGGAGAGCAGGGAGAAGGGACGCTGTGCTGGAGAGCAGGGAGAAGGGACGCTGTGCTGGAGAGCAGGGAGAAGGGACGCTGTGCTGGAGAGCAGGGAGAAGGGACGCTGTGCTGGAGAGCAGGGAGAAGGGACGCTGTGCTGGAGAGCAGGGAGAAGGGACGCTGTGCTGGAGAGCAGGGAGAAGGGACGCTGTGCTGGAGAGCAGGGAGAAGGGACGCTGTGCTGGAGAGCAGGGAGAAGGGACGCTGTGCTGGAGAGCAGGGAGAAGGGACGCTGTGCTGGAGAGCAGGGAGAAGGGACGCTGTGCTGGAGAGCAGGGAGAAGGGACGCTGTGCTGGAGAGCAGGGAGACGGGACGCTGTGCTGGAGAGCAGGGAGAAGGGACGCTGTGCTGGAGAGCAGGGAGAAGGGACGCTGTGCTGGAGAGCAGGGAGAAGGGACGCTGTGCTGGAGAGCAGGGAGAAGGGACGCTGTGCTGGAGAGCAGGGAGAAGGGACGCTGTGCTGGAGAGCAGGGAGAAGGGACGCTGTGCTGGAGAGCAGGGAGAAGGGACGCTGTGCTGGAGAGCAGGGAGAAGGGACGCTGTGCTGGAGAGCAGGGAGAAGGGACGCTGCGCTGGAGAGCAGGGAGAAGGGACGCTGTGCTGGAGAGCAGGGAGAAGGGACGCTGTGCTGGAGAGCAGGGAGAAGGGACGCTGTGCTGGAGAGCAGGGAGAAGGGACGCTGTGCTGGAGAGCAGGGAGAAGGGACGCTGTGCTGGAGAGCAGGGAGAAGGGACGCTGTGCTGGAGAGCAGGGAGAAGGGACGCTGTGCTGGAGAGCAGGGAGAAGGGACGCTGTGCTGGAGAGCAGGGAGAAGGGACGCTGTGCTGGAGAGCAGGGAGAAGGGACGCTGTGCTGGAGAGCAGGGAGAAGGGACGCTGTGCTGGAGAGCAGGGAGAAGGGACGCTGTGCTGGAGAGCAGGGAGAAGGGACGCTGTGCTGGAGAGCAGGGAGAAGGGACGCTGTGCTGGAGAGCAGGGAGAAGGGACGCTGTGCTGGAGAGCAGGGAGAAGGGACGCTGTGCTGGAGAGCAGGGAGAAGGGATGCTGTGCTGGAGAGCAGGGAGAAGGGACGCTGTGCTGGAGAGCAGGGAGAAGGGATGCTGTGCTGGAGAGCAGGGAGAAGGGACGCTGTGCTGGAGAGCAGGGAGAAGGGACGCTGTGCTGGAGAGCAGGGAGAAGGGATGCTGTGCTGGAGAGCAGGGAGAAGGGATGCTGTGCTGGAGAGCAGGGAGAAGGGATGCTGTGCAAGAGAGGACACAAGCAAGGCTAAAGTGAAATAAACTGAAGGAGCCAGAAAAAAAATACATGCACACAGAGTGACAGTGATGATGCGAATGTAAATCAAGTATATGGAAGTCACAAATAGGTAGAAGGGAGATTGCTGAGGCTAAAGAGGACCAGCCGAGAAGAGAAGCACCCTGAATGCAGAACTCAGCCGGCCGGGGATGAGTGTGCTGAGGCAATGCTGGAAACAAAGCCAGTCGAGCCAGAAGTCTCTAAGCTGAACATTAAAGGACACCTGAAGTGACAGCAATATGAGGGCTGCCCTGTTTAATTCATTTATAAACCGGTTGCCTGGCTGTCCTGCTGATCTCCTTGGCTGCAGTAGTGTCTGAATCATTCGCCTGAAACAAGCATGCAGCTAATCCTGTGAGACGTCAGAAACATCTCTGATCTGCTGCATGCTTGTTCAGGGTCTACGGTTGAAAGTATTAGAGGCAGAGGATCAGCAGGATAGCCAGGCAATGTGCATTGTTTAAAAGGAAATACATCAGCCTCCACATCCCTCACTTCTGGTAATGTTTTTAAGACACAGGGAGTAAAGGATACTGAGCTGGATTAATATAAATAAAGGAGAGAGGGCTATAATGGTCCTGATGCTGAGTAGTAGGAGACAGGAATGGAGGGATGCCAATGAACTCAGAGCTGAATGCAGTAAATCAGAGCAAGAGATGCTGATGTGGAGAGAGCTAGATGTGATGGTCCTGATGCTGAGTATAATTAGGGAGTAAGGGATGCTGATGTGGAGAGAGCTAGATGTGATGGTCCTGATGCTGAGTATAATGAATTAGGGAGTAAGGGATGCTGATGTGGAGAGAGCTAGATGTGATGGTCCTGATGCTGAGTATAATGAATTAGGGAGTAAGGGATGCTGATGTGGAGAGAGCTAGATGTGATGGTCCTGATGCTGAGTATAATGAATTAGGGAGTAAGGGATGCTGATGTGGAGAGAGCTAGATGTGATGGTCCTGATGCTGAATATAATGAATTAGGGAGTAAGGGATGCTGATGTGGAGAGAGCTAGATGTGATGGTCCTGATGCTGAGTATAATGAATTAGGGAGTAAGGGATGCTGATGGGGAGAGAGCTAGATGTGATGGTCCTGATGCTGAGTATAATGAATTAGGGAGTAAGGGATGCTGATGTGGAGAGAGCTAGATGTGATGGTCCTGATGCTGAGTATAATGAATTAGGGAGTAAGGGATGCTGATGGGGAGAGAGCTAGATGTGATGGCCCTGATGCTGAGTATAATGAATTAGGGAGTAAGGGATGCTGATGTGGAGAGAGCTAGATGTGATGGTCCTGATGCTGAGTATAATGAATTAGGGAGTAAGGGATGCTGATGTGGAGAGAGCTAGATGTGATGGTCCTGATGCTGAGTATAATGAATTAGGGAGTAAGGGATGCTGATGGGGAGAGAGCTAGATGTGATGGTCCTGATGCTGAGTATAATGAATTAGGGAGTAAGGGATGCTGATGTGGAGAAAGCTAGATGTGATGGTCCTGATGCTGAGTATAATGAATTAGGGAGTAAGGGATGCTGATGTGGAGAAAGCTAGATGTGATGGTCCTGATGCTGAGTATAATGAATTAGGGAGTAAGGGATGCTGATGGGGAGAGAGCTAGATGTGATGGTCCTGATGCTGAGTATATTGAACTAGGGAGTAAGGGATGCTGATGGGGAGAGAGCTAGATGTGATGGTCCTGATGCTGAGTATAATGAATTAGGGAGTAAGGGATGCTGATGGGGAGAGAGCTAGATGTGATGGTCCTGATGCTGAGTATAAGGAATTAGGGAGTAAGGGATGCTGATGGGGAGAGAGCTAGATGTGATAGTCCTGATGCTGAGTATAAGGAATTAGGGAGTAAGGGATGCTGATGTGGAGAGAGCTAGATGTGATGGTCCTGATGCTGAGTATAAGGAATTAGGGAGTAAGGGATGCTTATAAGCATAGAGCTAGAGGTTGTCTAGGTGATGGTCCTGATGCTGAGTATAAGGAATTGGGGAGTAAGGGATGCTTATAAGCATAAGAGCAGGAGGTTGTCTATGTGATGGTCCTGATGCTGAGTATAAGGAATTGGGGAGTAAGGGATGCTGATGTGGAGAGAGCTAGATGTTGTCTAGGTGATGGTCCTGATGCTGAGTATAATGAATTAGGGAGTAAGGGATGCTGATGAGCAGAGAGCTAGAGGTTGTCTAGGTGATGGTCCTGATGCTGAGTATAATGAATTAGGGAGTAAGAGATGCTGATGTGTAGAGAGCTAGATGCGATGGTCCTGATGCTGAGTATAATGAATTAGGGAGTAAGGGATGCTGATGTGTAGAGAGCTAGATGTGATGGTCCTCATGCTGAGTATAATTAGGGAGTAAGGGATGCTGATGTGGAGAGAGCTAGATGTGATGGTCCTGATGCTGAGTATAATGAATTAGGGAGTAAGAGATGCTGATGTGTAGAGAGCTAGATGCGATGGTCCTGATGCTGAGTATAATTAGGGAGTAAGGGATGCTGATGTGGAGAGAGCTAGATGTGATGGTCCTGATGCTGAGTATAATGAATTAGGGAGTAAGGGATGCTGATGTGTAGAGAGCTAGATGTGATGGTCCTGATGCTGAATATAATGAATTAGGGAGTAAGGGATGCTGATGGGGAGAGAGCTAGATGTGATGGTCCTGATGCTGAATATAATGAATTAGGGAGTAAGGGATGCTGATGTGGAGAGAGCTAGATGTGATGGTCCTGATGCTGAATATAATGAATTAGGGAGTAAGGGATGCTGATGTGGAGAGAGCTAGATGTGATGGTCCTGATGCTGAGTATAATGAATTAGGGAGTAAGGGATGCTGATGTGGAGAGAGCTAGATGTGATGGTCCTGATGCTGAATATAATGAATTAGGGAGTAAGGGATGCTGATGTGGAGAGAGCTAGATGTGATGGTCCTGATGCTGAGTATAATGAATTAGGGAGTAAGAGATGCTGATGTGTAGAGAGCTAGATGTGATGGTCCTGATGCTGAGTATAATTAGGGAGTAAGGGATGCTGATGTGGAGAGAGCTAGATGTGATGGTCCTGATGCCGAGTATAATGAATTAGGGAGTAAGGGATGCTGATGTGGAGAGAGCTAGATGCGATGGTCCTGATGCTGAGTATAATGAATTAGGGAGTAAGAGATGCTGATGTGTAGAGAGCTAGATGCGATGGTCCTGATGCTGAGTATAATGAATTAGGGAGTAAGGGATGCTGATGGGGAGAGAGCTAGATGTGATGGTCCTGATGCTGAGTATAATTAGGGAGTAAGGGATGCTGATGTGGAGAGAGCTAGATGTGATGGTCCTGATGCTGAGTATAATGAATTAGGGAGTAAGGGATGCTGATGTGGAGAGAGCTAGATGTGATGGTCCTGATGCTGAGTATAATGAATTAGGGAGTAAGGGATGCTGATGTGGAGAGAGCTAGATGTGATGGTCCTGATACTGAATATAATGAATTAGGGAGTAAGGGATGCTGATGTGGAGAGAGCTAGATGTGATGGTCCTGATGCTGAGTATAATGAATTAGGGAGTAAGGGATGCTGATGGGGAGAGAGCTAGATGTGATGGTCCTGATGCTGAGTATAATGAATTAGGGAGTAAGGGATGCTGATGTGTAGAGAGCTAGATGCGATGGTCCTGATGCTGAGTATAATGAATTAGGGAGTAAGGGATGCTGATGTGGAGAGAGCTAGATGTGATGGTCCTGATGCTGAGTATAATGAATTAGGGAGTAAGGGATGCTGATGTGGAGAGAGCTAGATGTGATGGTCCTGATGCTGAGTATAATGAATTAGGGAACAAGGGATGCTGATGTGGAGAGAGCTAGATGTGATGGTCCTGATGCTGAGTATAATGAATTAGGGAGTAAGGGATGCTGATGGGGAGAGAGCTAGATGTGATGGTCCTGATGCTGAGTATAATGAATTAGGGAGTAAGGGATGCTGATGTGTAGAGAGCTAGATGTGATGGTCCTGATGCCGAGTATAATGAATTAGGGAGTAAGAGATGCTGATGTGTAGAGAGCTAGATGTGATGGTCCTGATGCTGAATATAATGAATTAGGGAGTAAGGGATGCTGATGTGGAGAGAGCTAGATGTGATGGTCCTGATGCTGAGTATAATGAATTAGGGAGTAAGAGATGCTGATGTGTAGAGAGCTAGATGTGATGGTCCTGATGCTGAGTATAATGAATTAGGGAGTAAGGGATGCTGATGGGGAGAGAGCTAGATGTGATGGTCCTGATGCTGAGTATAAGGAATTAGGGAGTAAGGGATGCTGATGGGGAGAGAGCTAGATGTGATGGTCCTGATGCTGAGTATAAGGAATTAGGGAGTAAGGGATGCTGATGTGGAGAGAGCTAGATGTGATGGTCCTGATGCTGAGTATAAGGAATTAGGGAGTAAGGGATGCTTATAAGCATAGAGCTAGAGGTTGTCTAGGTGATGGTCCTGATGCTGAGTATAAGGAATTGGGGAGTAAGGGATGCTTATAAGCATAAGAGCAGGAGGTTGTCTATGTGATGGTCCTGATGCTGAGTATAAGGAATTGGGGAGTAAGGGATGCTGATGTGGAGAGAGCTAGATGTTGTCTAGGTGATGGTCCTGATGCTGAGTATAATGAATTAGGGAGTAAGGGATGCTTATAAGCATAGAGCTAGAGGTTGTCTAGGTGATGGTCCTGATGCTGAGTATAATGAATTAGGGAGTAAGAGATGCTGATGTGTAGAGAGCTAGATGCGATGGTCCTGATGCTGAGTATAATGAATTAGGGAGTAAGGGATGCTGATGTGTAGAGAGCTAGATGTGATGGTCCTGTTGCTGAGTATAATTAGGGAGTAAGGGATGCTGATGTGGAGAGAGCTAGATGTGATGGTCCTGATGCTGAGTATAATGAATTAGGGAGTAAGAGATGCTGATGTGTAGAGAGCTAGATGCGATGGTCCTGATGCTGAGTATAATTAGGGAGTAAGGGATGCTGATGTGGAGAGAGCTAGATGTGATGGTCCTGATGCTGAGTATAATGAATTAGGGAGTAAGGGATGCTGATGTGTAGAGAGCTAGATGTGATGGTCCTGATGCTGAATATAATGAATTAGGGAGTAAGGGATGCTGATGTGGAGAGAGCTAGATGTGATGGTCCTGATGCTGAATATAATGAATTAGGGAGTAAGGGATGCTGATGTGGAGAGAGCTAGATGTGATGGTCCTGATGCTGAGTATAATGAATTAGGGAGTAAGGGATGCTGATGTGGAGAGAGCTAGATGTGATGGTCCTGATGCTGAATATAATGAATTAGGGAGTAAGGGATGCTGATGTGTAGAGAGCTAGATGTGATGGTCCTGATGCTGAGTATAATTAGGGAGTAAGGGATGCTGATGTGGAGAGAGCTAGATGTGATGGTCCTGATGCCGAGTATAATGAATTAGGGAGTAAGGGATGCTGATGTGGAGAGAGCTAGATGCGATGGTCCTGATGCTGAGTATAATGAATTAGGGAGTAAGAGATGCTGATGTGTAGAGAGCTAGATGCGATGGTCCTGATGCTGAGTATAATGAATTAGGGAGTAAGGGATGCTGATGGGGAGAGAGCTAGATGTGATGGTCCTGATGCTGAGTATAATTAGGGAGTAAGGGATGCTGATGTGGAGAGAGCTAGATGTGATGGTCCTGATGCTGAGTATAATGAATTAGGGAGTAAGGGATGCTGATGTGGAGAGAGCTAGATGTGACGGTCCTGATGCTGAGTATAATGAATTAGGGAGTAAGGGATGCTGATGTGGAGAGAGCTAGATGTGATGGTCCTGATGCTGAGTATAATGAATTAGGGAGTAAGAGATGCTGATGTGGAGAGAGCTAGATGTGATGGTCCTGATGCTGAGTATAATGAATTAGGGAGTAAAGGATGCTGATGTGGAGAGAGCTAGATGTGATGGTCCTGATGCTGAGTATAATGAATTAGGGAGTAAGGGATGCTGATGGGGAGAGAGCTAGATGTGATGGTCCTGATGCTGAGTATAATTAGGGAGTAAGGGATGCTGATGGGGAGAGAGCTAGATGTGATGGTCCTGATGCTGAGTATAATTAGGGAGTAAGGGATGCTGATGTGGAGAGAGCTAGATGTGATGGTCCTGATGCTGAGTATAATGAATTAGGGAGTAAGGGATGCTGATGTGGAGAGAGCTAGATGTGATGGTCCTGATGCTGAGTATAATGAATTAGGGAGTAAGGGATGCTGATGGGGAGAGAGCTAGATGTGATGGTCCTGATGCTGAGTATAATTAGGGAGTAAGGGATGCTGATGTGGAGAGAGCTAGATGTGATGGTCCTGATGCTGAGTATAATGAATTAGGGAGTAAGGGATGCTGATGTGTAGAGAGCTAGATGTGATGGTCCTGATGCTGAATATAATGAATTAGGGAGTAAGGGATGCTGATGTGGAGAGAGCTAGATGTGATGGTCCTGATGCTGAATATAATGAATTAGGGAGTAAGGGATGCTGATGTGTAGAGAGCTAGATGCGATGGTCCTGATGCTGAGTATAATGAATTAGGGAGTAAGGGATGCTGATGTGGAGAGAGCTAGATGTGATGGTCCTGATGCTGAGTATAAGGAATTAGGGAGTAAGGGATGCTGATGGGGAGAGAGCTAGATGTGATGGTCCTGATGCTGAGTATAATGAATTAGGGAGTAAGAGATGCTGATGTGGAGAGAGCTAGATGTGATGGTCCTGATGCTGAGTATAATGAATTAGGGAGTAAGGGATGCTGATGGGGAGAGAGCTAGATGTGATGGTCCTGATGCTGAGTATAATGAATTAGGGAGTAAGGGATGCTGATGGGGAGAGAGCTAGATGTGATGGTCCTGATGCTGAGTATAATGAATTAGGGAGTAAGGGATGCTGATGTGTAGAGAGCTAGATGCGATGGTCCTGATGCTGAGTATAATGAATTAGGGAGTAAGGGATGCTGATGTGTAGAGAGCTAGATGTGATGGTCCTGATGCTGAGTATAATTAGGGAGTAAGGGATGCTGATGGGGAGAGAGCTAGATGTGATGGTCCTGATGCTGAGTATAATGAATTAGGGAGTAAGGGATGCTGATGGGGAGAGAGCTAGATGTGATGGTCCTGATGCTGAGTATAATGAATTAGGGAGTAAGAGATGCTGATGTGGAGAGAGCTAGATGTGATGGTCCTGATGCTGAGTATAATGAATTAGGGAGTAAGGGATGCTGATGTACACAGCAGCACAGATGCAAAACACGCCAGTTCATTCTTCTGATGGGGATGCTGAGATTTGGATGCAGCCTACCATAAAGCATATAATGGCCCTCATCTAATTCACTTTTTCTCTTGAATTTTCTCCCAGAAGAGAATTTTTCTTATCAAAAAATAACATATCAGCACCTAGCAATTGAAAAAGTACTAACTAGTAGTATAAAACTTATTTTGAGTATTTTCTTGCATGCAGGAAGCCTTAAAGAATATCCAAGACAGAATTTAAGTTTGCTTTTACTTATCTAGGGCTTCTTCCAGCCCCCGTAGTCTTGTAGGTCTCTCGCTGACCTCTCGGTACCCTTTATTGACCCGCTATCAGGCCCGGTAAAGGTCTCGACTCAGCTGAGTCGGGAGCTACTGCACATATGCTGACCCGGAGGACTGCCTCCTTATTCACACACCCGTAACTAGGAGCATTGTGCAGATGCACTGCCAGTCTTCTTCCAGTCCATGGAGGCTCTCGATCCCTCAGGTGAGATTGCAGTCAGTCATCATGCTGAAAGACAGCGATCTAACTATAGGGGTACAGCACCACCGTGTGGACGGAGGGAGAATTGCAGCGCTGGATTCAGAGGCGGTAATGTGCAGGGCTCTCGTAATCTAGCGGTATGGGTTTTTTCCTCCTGCTTCTAGGGTCTAAAAGCTTGTGAAAAATTGCATCGCTTTTAGACCCTAAAATCCAAAAGTAATCATACACCTAGGGAGGATAATGACCTGCGCATGTGCAGAACGCTCCTGGCCAAGGGATCCCTATCAAAGAGATTCAGCCCTGGGTCTGCAGATGCACAAAACAGCTCGAGGACTTTACCAGGACTGACAGCGGATCAACAGGCCAGCGAGGGGCCTACAAGACTATGGGGGTTGGAAGAAGCCCCAGGTAAACGCAAACTGTTTAATTCCACCTTGGATATCCTTTAAAGGTATTTTATTGATAAACTCAGGAGAAAAGTAACTAGGATATGGGCCGATGTGTAACATGAGAGCATTGGGGGTTACAGTCTCCCATGCGATGTCCTCTCACCCTTCTTGAACTCCTCCAGAACAGCATCCAGCCGGGTGTCATGGAAGACGCAGTGCAGCGGGCGGTGATAGAAGCGGGTGACCGTCTTCAGAGGGGTGCAGTCATCCGGGTCCACGAAAGCCAGATCCTTGACGAAGAGGATATCCACGATATTGGCCCGGTCCTCCCCCTCGTAGACCGGGATGCGGGTGTAACCGCTCCGCAGGATCTCCGACACGGTGCTAAAGTCCAACACGGCGTCGTAACGCAGCATGAAGCAGTCGCCCAGCGGGGTGAGCACGTCCTCCACCGACTTGGTCCGAAGCTCCAGAGCCCCCTGGATGATGTTCAGCTCCTCCTTCACCAGGTCGTTGTAGGGGTCGGCGGCCCGCAGCATCTCCAGCAACTTCTCCCGGGTGTAGAAGGTGCTGATCTCCTGGCGTAGCGCCCAGTCCAGCAGCTGACTGAGTGGGAAGGAGATAGGGAAGGTGACGGCCATCAGCAGGTGGGTCAGCCAGACCGAGCGGGCGGCGATAGCCAGGCCATGGCGGCTGCACACAGAGTAAGGGGCCACCTCGCCGACGAGGAAGACGCTGGTGGCGCAGACCAGAATAGTCAGCCAGGGCTGCTGGGCAGGGAGGACAGCGTAGTACAGCAAGGCAGCCAGGGAGGTGTTAGCCAGCGTGTTGCCTAGCAGCAGCGTGCAGAGCAGGTAGGAGCCCCGGCCGCGTACCCACTGCACGCGGCGCGCCTGTTCTCGTTCTGCGGGGGAGCCGCTGTTCTGCAGCATGCGGAGCTCCACGGGGTCCAGCGACAGCAGCGCCAGGCGCAGACCGCTCAGCACCGCAGAGGAGGCCAGCAGCAGCAAGGCCAGGGCCACTTTCAGCCACACCTCCATGCCTTCTACTGGCTCCGCCTCCTCGCGCACCTCCAGCGCGAAGGCCCCGCCCCCGAGGTGCTCCCAGCTCCGCCCATCGAAGGCGCAGAGGGAGTAGAGCTTGCCCCGCTCCCCCTTGCGCAGGCGCCGGACCCGGACCTCCAGCAGCGCCGAGGAGGAGGAGGTGAGCCGCGGCGGGCCCAACACCTCCACGTCCGAGGCGCCCTCCTCCTCCCGGCAGCGCACCTCCCCCCCGCCCGGCTCCTCCACGAAGGCCAGGCGGCTGCCGTTCCGGAAGGCGGAGGGGGAGGAGGCGTAGAGGCGCAGCGTGAAGCGGGTCCCCTCCGCCGCCCGCACCGTGCCGCCCTCCACCGACACCCGGCCGCCCAGCGTGTCCTCCGGCCGCAGCCCCAGCAGCCGAGCCGAGACGGGCGGGGAGAGGAGGAGCAGGAAGAGCGCCAGGCTGTGCTGCTGACCGTCCGCCGCTCCGCCATCCCCCGCCATCCTCACTGGCAGCGGGGGGCGGGGACACGTCACGTGCGGGGGCAGAGGGGCGCGGCTACTGGCGGAGAGGGGAGCGGTGACGTCATGCGAGAGAGAAAAGGCGGGAGGAGGAGAGCTGAGGAGTGAGGATGGACCATGTCACTGGAGGGGAGGGGGAGGAGAGCTGAGGATGGACCATGTCACTGGAGGGGAGGGAGAGGAGGCTGTGAGGAGAGCTGAGGAGTGAGGATGGACCATGTCACTGGAGGGGACTCAGGGAGGGGGGAGGAGGCTGTGAGGAGAGCTGAGGATGCTCCATGTCACTGGAGGGGAGGGGGGAGGAGAGCTGTGAGGAGAGCAGAGGAGTGAGGATGGACCATGTCACTGGAGGGGACTCAGGGAGGGGGGAGGAGGCTGTGAGGAGAGCTGAGGATGCTCCATGTCACTGGAGGGGAGGGGATGAGAGCTGAGGATGCACCATGTCACTGGAGGGGAGGGGGGAGGAGAGCAGAGGATGCTCCATGTCACTGGAGGGGAGGAGAGCTGAGGATGGACCATGTCACTGGAGGGGAGGGAGGAGGAGGTACTGGAGGCTGTGGTGAGGGCTGAGGATGCTCCATGTCACTGGAGGGGAGGGAGGAGGAGGTACTGGAGGCTGTGGTGAGGGCTGAGGATGCTCCATGTCACTGGAGGGGAGGGAGGAGGAGTTACTGGAGGCTGTGGTGAGGGCTGAGAATGCTCCATGTCACTGGAGGTGGGGGGGGGATGAGGTACTGGAGGCTGTGGTGAGGGCTGAGGATGCTCCATGTCACTGGAGGGGAGGGGTATAAGGTACTGGAGGTTGTGAGGAGAGCTGAGGATGGTCCATGTCACTGGAGGGGAGGGAGGAGGAGGTACTGGAGGCTGTGGTGAGGGCTGAGGATGCTCCATGTCACTGGAGGTGGGTGGGGGGGGGATGAGGTACTGGAGGCTGTGGTGAGGGCTGAGGATGCTCCATGTCACTGGAGGGGAGGGGTATAAGGTACTGGAGGTTGTGAGGAGAGCTGAGGATGGTCCATGTCACTGGAGGGGAGGGAGGAGGAGGTACTGGAGACTGTGGTGAGGGCTGAGGATGCTCCATGTCACTGGAGGAGAGGGGTATAAGGTACTGGAGGCTGTGAGGAGAGCTGAGGATGGTCCATGTCACTGGAGGGGAGGGAGGAGGAGGTACTGGAGGCTGTGGTGAGGGCTAAGGATGCTCCATGTCACTGGAGGGGAGGGGTATAAGGTACTGGAGGCTGTGAGGAGAGCTGACGATGGTCCATGTCACTGGAGGGGAGGGGGGATGAGGTACTGGAGGCTGTGAGGAGAGCTGAGGATGCTTTATGTCACTGGAGGGGAGGGGGGATGAGGTACTGGAGGCTGTGGTGAGGGCTGAGGATGCTCCATGTCACTGGAGGGGAGGGAGGAGGAGGTACTGGAGGCTGTGGTGAGGGCTGAGGATGGTCCATGTCACTGGAGGGGAGGGGTATAAGGTACTGGAGGCTGTGAGGAGAGCTGACGATGGTCCATGTCACTGGAGGGGAATACTATAGTTAAATACTATCCCCCCCCCCCCCCCCCCCCAAGTTGATGCAACTCGGAGGGAGATGTTATTCGTGGTCCATCAACTGCCGAAGCCCCGAATTACCCTTACGCACACTGCGCAGAATTACATTTCTGCTATAGGGCGCCTAGTTTTAGTGGTTCGCCGAGCACCGA
This sequence comes from Hyperolius riggenbachi, assembly GCF_040937935.1. NCBI lineage: Eukaryota > Metazoa > Chordata > Amphibia > Anura > Hyperoliidae > Hyperolius > Hyperolius riggenbachi. The sequence continues at coordinate 10,017,053 of NC_090655.1, read as the reverse complement.
AACCACCTGTTTCGAGGAAGCGGAGTAGAGTAGGCAGTTGTTCTTGTCACTGGTGTGCAGGGGGGAGGAGATTATGGAGGCTTGGTGGAGAGCTTGGAATGGTTCATTTTACAGTGACAGGAGATGGTGGTATTACAAGCTTGAGAGGAGACCATGATATGTTGGGACCAGGGCAGAGGCAGAAGCAGGAGAGGCTCCAGGCTCAGGGCGCAGTATAGGAGGGGGGGGGGGGGCAAATTCAGAAGCGGGAGAGGCTCCAGCCTCAGGGCGCAGTGTAGGAGGGGGCGCAGGGCGAGGCAGAGGCGAGAGAGGCTCCAGCCTCAGGGTGCAGTGTAGGAGGGGGCGCAGGGCGAGGCAGAGGCGAGAGAGGCTCCAGCCTCAGGGCGCAGTGTAGGAGGGGGCGCAGGGCGAGGCAGAGGCGAGAGAGGCTCCAGCCTCAGGGCGCAGTGTAGGAGGGGGCGCAGGGCGAGGCAGAAGCGAGAGAGGCTCCAGCCTCAGGGCGCAGTGTTGGAGGGGGCGCAGGGCGAGGCAGAGGCGAGAGAGGCTCCAGCCTCAGGGCGCAGTGTAGGAGGGGGCGCAGGGCGAGGCAGAGGCGAGAGAGGCTCCAGCCTCAGGGCGCAGTGTAGGAGGGGGCGCAGGGCGAGGCAGAGGCGAGAGAGGCTCCAGCCTCAGGGCGCAGTGTAGGAGGGGGCGCAGGGCGAGGCAGAGGCGAGAGAGGCTCCAGCCTCAGGGTGCAGTGTAGGAGGGGGCGCAGGGCGAGGCAGAGGGGAGAGAGGCTCCAGCCTCAGGGCGCAGTGTAGGAGGGGGCGCAGGGCGAGGCAGAAGGGAGAGAGGCTCCAGCCTCAGGGCGCAGTGTAGGAGGGGGGGCAGAAGCGGGAGAGGCTCTAGCCTCAGGGCGCAGTGTAGGAGGGGGTGCAGGGCGAGGCAGAGGGGAGAGAGGTTCCAGCCTCAGGGTGCAGTGTAGGAGGGGGTGCAGGGCCGAGGCAGAGGGGAGAGAGGCTCCAGCCTCAGGGCGCAGTGTAGGAGTGGGCGCAGGGCCGAGGCAGAGGAGAGAGAGGCTCCAGTCTCAGGGCGCAGTGTAGGAGGGGGCACAGGGCCGAGGCAGAGGAGAGAGAGGCTCCAGCCTCAGGGCACAGTGTAGGAGGGGTGCAGGGCGAGGCAGAGGAGAGAGAGGCTCCAGCCTCAGGGCACAGTGTAGGAGGGGTGCAGGGCGAGGCAGAGGCGAGAGAGGCTCCAGCCTCAGGGCGCAGTGTAGGAGGGGGGGCAGGGCCGAGGCAGAGGGGGGAGAGGCTCCAGCCTCAGGGCGCAGTGTAGGAGGGGGTGCAGGGTGGGGCAGAGGCAAGAGAGGCTCTAGCCCAGGGTGCAGTGTAGGAGGGGTGCAGGGTGGGGCTGAGGCAGAGGGGAGAGAGGCTCCAGCCTCAGGGCGCAGTGTAGGAGGGGGCGCAGGGCGAGGCAGAGGCGAGAGAGGCTCCAGCCTCAGGGCGCAGTGTAGGAGGGGGGGCAGGGCCGAGGCAGAGGGGAGAGAGGCTCCAGCCTCAGGGCGCAGTGTAGGAGTGGGCGCAGGGCAGAGAGAGAGGCTCCAGTCTCAGGGCGCAGTGTAGGAGGGGGCACAGGGCCGAGGCAGAGGGGAGAGAGGCTCCAGCCTCAGGGCGCAGTGTAGGAGTGGGCGCAGGGCCGAGGCAGAGGAGAGAGAGGCTCCAGCCTCAGGGCGCAGTGTAGGAGGGGGGGCAGGGCCGAGGCAGAGGGGAGAGAGGCTCCAGCCTCAGGGCGCAGTGTAGGAGTGGGCGCAGGGCCGAGGCAGAGGAGAGAGAGGCTCCAGCCTCAGGGCGCAGTGTAGGAGGGGGCACAGGGCCGAGGCAGAGGGGAGAGAGGCTCCAGCCTCCGGGCGCAGTGTAGGAGTGGGCGCAGGGCCGAGGCAGAGGGGAGAGAGGCTCCAGCCTCAGGGCGCAGTGTAGGAGTGGGCGCAGGGCCGAGGCAGAGGAGAGAGAGGCTCCAGCCTCAGGGCGCAGTGTAGGAGGGGGGGCAGGGCCGAGGCAGAGGGGAGAGAGGCTCCAGCCTCAGGGCGCAGTGTAGGAGTGGGCGCAGGGCCGAGGCAGAGGAGAGAGAGGCTCCAGCCTCAGGGCGCAGTGTAGGAGGGGGCACAGGGCCGAGGCAGAGGGGAGAGAGGCTCCAGCCTCAGGGCGCAGTGTAGGAGTGGGCGCAGGGCCGAGGCAGAGGAGAGAGAGGCTCCAGTCTCAGGGCGCAGTGTAGGAGGGGGCACAGGGCCGAGGCAGAGGAGAGAGAGGCTCCAGCCTCAGGGCACAGTGTAGGAGGGGTGCAGGGCGAGGCAGAGGAGAGGGAGGCTCCAGCCTCAGGGCGCAGTGTAGGAAGGGGTGCAGGGTGGGGCAGAGGCAAGAGAGGCTCTAGCCCAGGGTGCAGTGTAGGAGGGGTGCAGGGTGGGGCTGAGGCAGAGGGGAGAGAGGCTCCAGCCTCAGGGCGCAGTGTAGGAGGGGGCGCAGGGCGAGGCAGAGGCGAGAGAGGCTCCAGCCTCAGGGCGCAGTGTAGAAGGGGGCGCAGGGCGAGGCAGAGGCGAGAGAGGCTCCAGCCTCAGGGCGCAGTGTAGGAGGGGGGGCAGGGCAGAGGGGAGAGAGGCTCCAGCCTCAGGGCGCAGTGTAGGAGGGGGCGCAGGGCGAGGCAGAGGCGAGAGAGGCTCCAGCCTCAGGGCGCAGTGTAGGAGGGGGGGGCAGGGCCGAGGCAGAGGGGAGAGAGGCTCCAGCCTCAGGGCGCAGTGTAGGAGGGGGCGCAGGGCGAGGCAGAGGCGAGAGAGGCTCCAGCCTCAGGGCGCAGTGTAGGAGGGGGGGCAGGGCCGAGGCAGAGGGGAGAGAGGCTCCAGCCTCAGGGCGCAGTGTAGGAGGGGGCGCAGGGCGAGGCAGAGGCGAGAGAGGCTCCAGCCTCAGGGCGCAGTGTAGGAGGGGGGGCAGGGCCGAGGCAGAGGGGAGAGAGGCTCCAGCCTCAGGGCGCAGTGTAGGAGGAGGGACGGGGCACTAGGGATGCTCATTCGGATTCCGTGGAAATGCAATTTCCGAAATTCCGATCGGAAATTGCATTTCCGCATCGGGATGCGGAAATCGGTAATACAAGTGCGGTAGGCGGATTTCCGCCGGAAATCGCGGAAATTTCGCCCGACTTTAACATCGATTTTCTTAAAAACTATAAGGTCTTTTTGAAAACTTTTTTTTGCATCTCGTTTACAAGATTTTGTTTAACCCCCTTGCCAGTCCACTTCCCGCGGCAAGGGGGCAGCAGAGCAGCGGCATCCCCTCACCCACTCCGATTGCCTCCGGCGATCAGAGTAAGCAGGAAAGCCCGTACAGAACGAGATTTCCTACTGGGCTTCCCTGGTCGCCATGGCGACAGGGCGGGATGGCGTCACCGACAGCGCGGCGGGTAGCGGCGAATCGGCGAGTAGCGGCGGCGATCGCATACCACACTCAGCTAGCAAAGTGGTAGCTGCGTGTAGGGAAAAAATTTTTTTGAAAATCGCCACAGCGGGGCCTGAGAAATCCACCTATGCAGGTTACCCCGAGCTGAGCTCTGGATAACCGGCAAAGAGTTTAATAAACCCTGAAAATGTGTTTCTAGGACTTGCGGGGGCTTTGCTATTAACCGCTAAAGTCGGTGGATTTTTACTGTAATGTAAAATGCAGAAAATCTGCATCTGCCTGTTTTCTGCATTTTACATTACAGTTTTCAGGGTTTATTAAACAGAATCTTGTGAACAAGATGCAAAAAAAAAAGTTTTCAAAAAGACCTTATAGTTTTTGAGAAAATCGGTGTTAAAGTCGGGTGGAATTTCCGCGTTTTCCGCCGGAAATTCCGCATTGGAATGCGGAAATTGGTAGCGGAATCGGTAATTGGCACTGGCGGAATGCGGATTTACAGCGGAATCGGAAATTGGCATTTCCGACCATCCCTGCGGGACAGAGGAGAGAGAGGCTCTAGCCTCAGGGCGCAGTGTAGGAGGGGCCCGGGGTTGGGCAGAGGGGAGAGAGGCTCCAGCCTCAGGGCGCAGTGTAGGAGGGGGCGTAGGGCCAGGCAGAGGCGAGAGAGGCTCCAGCCTCAGGGCGCAGTGTAGGAGGGGGTGCACTGACATCACTAAAAACCTATACTACAGCATAGTAAGGGTTATAACAGTGTAATATTAAAGTACACTGCTTCGGAAAAGTAATTTTCAATTAAGAAAGTAGAGTGAAGACACAGAGGTCCATATTAACATCAGGTCCTGTGTGCTACTGAATAGCTAATTAGGATTAGTAATGGCCACTTTGTTTATAGTAAATCTGTCCAGGGCATACTAATGTCACTCTTGTACAGAGAAGTGAAAAGATGTCACTTTTGTGTAATTTGTAGCTTACATTACAGAATAAGGTCCATTGCAGACTAAAAATACTGTGTATTCTCCTTGTTCTGTACAGAGTGCTGACATTACCAAGCAAATAGGAGAGCCTATGCAGGGAGAACAAACGCCCACAGTGGAAATCCGATTCAGTGAAGAAGTGACAGCGGAAGCATCCTGGGGTAAGCATGATTGTTACTTAAAGGGGAACTGAAGTGAGAATAATATGGAGGCTGCCATATTTACTTCCTTTTAAACCATACACATTGCCTGGTAGCACTGCTGATCTATTTGGCTGCTAAAGTGTCTGAATCACACCAGAAACAAGCATGCAGCTAATCTTGTCAGATCTGACAATAATGTCAGAAACACCGGATCTGCTGCATGTTGTTCAGGGGCTATGGCTAAAAGTAAAGGCAGAGGATCAGCAAGACAGCCAGGCAATGTGCATTGTTAAAAAGGAAATAAATATGTCAGCCTCCATATAACTCTTGCTTCAGTTGCCCTTTAAAGCGGAACTGAAAGAAAAAAAAACAAAGGCTTTCACTTACTTGGAACCTCTGCCAGCCCCTGGCAGCCTTCCTGTCCCACGTTGGTCCTTCACGATCCTCCGTTCCCCCGCTGCCAGCAAGTTTTGTTACCGGCGACTGCGCCCCCCGGTCCACGCGTATCTTTGCGTTTCCGCTTGCAATAGCATCCTGCACTATCAGCAAAGGGCGCTATTGTGGGCGGGAACGAGAAGAAAGATGCGCGTGGCTTGGGGCGTGCGGGTGCAGTTGCCATCAGCTTACAAGTCAGCGGTACGACAGTAACGAAATTAGCTGACGGCGGGAGAATGGAGGACCGGCACGAGACAGGACGGCTGCAAGGGGCTGGCAGAAGCCCCAAGTAAGTGAAACACTTTTTTTTTTCTTTCAGTTCTGCTTTAAAGATGCCGATCACGTCACATTTATTGTAGTATCAGTAAAGTGAGCCTGTGGTGAAAATAAACTGATGAGATACACAATTGTATTTATGCTCCTACTCTTAAAAGTGCTTTTTTTTTAGATATCGTATGGTGTTATTTCTTATTTAAACGTTTACAAAGTAGGTTGAATGTTTTGTTGCCTCTGCTCAGTGGCAGCATAATAAGTGTCCAAGACTTAGAAAAAGGTCAATAGTTCATATATTTTATCTCTCCCCTGTCCTCAGAAGTTGTATTCTGCCAGGAAAACTTTACGGCCATTATTTGTTTATCGGTGATGTTTACTATATTTTCGACAAGGTATCGACGAGTCAGAAGCTAACGCTTCCATGTGTAGAAATGAAAGGATACCAGAGCCAAAAGGCTGTGGTAAAAAGTGAAGGTGCAGTGGGTAGGGGGGCATAGTCAAATGCTTAACGCATCTCCTGTTCCTCTCCGTCAGTCTCTGCTGTGTCCCTGTGGGCACGTTGATTGAAGACGTGGGGGAGCAAGTGCGCTCCTGTCCTGTGACATTACTCTGTGTGGCCAGCAGAATGGATATACAGCATGTCCGCGGTTGGAGTCGCCCGAGTCGTCGATGTGAACGAGACTGAGCGGAGGAGAACGGCGAGTGACAGAGGGGAGCGGGAGGCATGGTAAGTATTAGATTCTGCCCCTTTACCCTACTGCACCTTTACTTCATGCCAGAGCCTTTAGGCTCAAGTGTCCTTTAACCTTCTTGGCGGTAACCCCGAACGTAGTTCGGGGTAAGCCGCCGGAGGGTGCCGCTCAGGCCCTGCTGGGCCGATTTGTTTAATTTTTTTTTTGCTGGACGCAGCTAGCACTTTGCTAGCTGCGCCAGCACCCCGATCGCCGCCGTTGCGCGCCCGATCGCCGCTATACGGTGCGGCGCGTGGCCCCCCCCCCCCCCCAGACCCCGTGCGCTGCCTGGCCAATCAGTGCCAGGCAGCGCCGAGGGGTGGCCCGGGACTCCCAATGACGACCCGACGTCAGTGACGTCGGTGACGTCATCCCGCCCGTCGCCATGGCGACGGGGGAAGCCCTCCAGGAAATCCCGTTCTTTGAACGGGATTTCCTGATCGGAGATCGCCGAAGGCGATCGAAGAGGGCGGGGGGATGCCGCTGAGCAGCGGCTATCATGTAGCGAGCCCTGGGCTCGCTACATGATATAGAAAAAAAAAAATTAAAAAAAAACTGCCGCGCTGCCTCCTGGCGTATTTTTTTATACCGCCAGGAGGGTTAAAGAGAAACTCCGACCAAGAATTGAACTTTATCCCAATCAGTAGCTGATACCTCCTTTTACATGAGAAATCTATTGCTTTTCACAAACAGACCATCAGGGGGGGCTGTGTGACTGATATTGTGGTGAAAGAACTCCCACAGGAAACTGAGTACTGTGGTACTCCTGGCAGTTTCCTGTTTGTGAACCTTGTTGCATTGTTGGAAATAGCTGTTTACAGCTGTTTCCAACTGCCAAAAAAGCATGCAGCAGCTACATCACCTGCCAGCAGTAAAAATGTCACCATATGATAAATGTCAGAATGTAAATCAGGGATTTAAAAGATTTTACAATGGGCAAACACTGACTAAATCATTTATACATAATTATTGTAAAAATGAAGCACTTTTTTTTATTAAATTATTTTCACTGGAGTTCCTCTTTAACTCTCTCAGGCAGCAAAATAAAGCAAGTAAAACAGCCTGGTTATTAATGTTTGGCACTGTACATACACATGTTTATCTCAGCATGTCACATGTCGCTTCGGATACACTTTTATATGTGCTATAATGTGTTTGCTCTGACTTTGTTGGTGTGTTTATTGGTAAAATAGAATATTAATCTATTTAAATCGATTCTTCTGTTGTGATGACTTTCACTGCATCCAGTGAATAACAACATAGGAAATCCCATCATGCTTTGCACAGCATCAGGGAAAAAAAGCCTGGGCTTTTTGTCTTTGATGGGTGGAGCTTAGTTAAAAATGCAGCTAAAATTATAATTTGGTAAGAAAAACAAAGTTCTGATGCTGTGAAACTGTTAAAGAAACACCAAGCCTTTTCAGTTCTGCTGAGTAGATTTTTAGTCCGGAGGTTCACTTTAAAGAGGAAATTCATCCACGTATTGTGTGGGAGGGGCCTTACAGTACACGACACAATTTTTAACCATTTCAGCCCATGGGTATTTTTCACCTTATGGATGAGAGGAATTTTCACATTTCAGCGCTCCTCCCTTTCGTTCCCCAATAACTTTATCATTACTTATCACAAAGAAATGATCTACACCTTGTTTTTTCCACCACCAATTATGCTTTCTTTGGGTGGTACATTATTAAATCATTATTTCTCTGTTTTCTGCCATTATAGTTTTAAAATACTACATGCTACCTTAATTAAAATCCATACATTTTATTTGTCCCGGTTATTGCAACATTAAGATTATATCCCTAGTATAATGTATGGTGACAATTTTTTATTTGGAAATAAAGGTGTATTTTTTCAGTTTTACATCCATCACTAAGCCAATAAATTAATAATAATAATATGCCGTCTTTACATACATATTACAACATTTTTATTCCCCTGACACAGTAGGTGTAATTTTACTATTTGGCCACAAGATGTCCCCATTGAGCGCTTCCTATTCTTGTACAAAATGTACACTATAGGAAGCAACATTGTTGCTACTTTGTAACTAAGGAAGTGACGCAGGCCTGTGATCATGGTGGCCTGCGGGGAGATTAATATAACGATTGGCAGCGGTAAGCAGCAGAAATCGGAAGCACAGCGACTGTATTTCAGAATGAACGCTGTTTTTGAGCTAAAACAATGTTAATTCTTGGTGGACTTTTGTGCTCCTGTTAAACAATACCAGTTGCCTGGCTGTCCAGCAGATCCTTCTGCCTCTAATGCTTTTAGACCCTGAACAAGCATGCAGCAGATCAGATGCTCTGACTGAAGTCAGACTGGATTAGGCGCATGCTTGGTTCTGGTGTGCGAATCAGACACTACTGCAGCCAGAGAGATCAGCAGGACTGCCAGGCAACCGGTATTGTTTAACAGGAAATAAATATGACAGCCTCCATATGTCTCTCACCTCTGGCTCCTAATGCAGGTGTCAGTAATGGATTCATTTCTTATCACAATATGATGGGGTGTAAGGCATCAGTGCAGGTCCTCTTACACACCACTAGATGGAGCAGTTGTTGCAGATTTCAGCAGAACACCACTAGCCTGTTACCCGATAAGTAGACTTCAAACCAGTATTTCTGCAAAGCCAGGGAATGCATTTATTACAGGTAAAGATAATTTATGTATTTTGTATTTAGCTACATTTGAAGGGAAATTCTACTTCATATTTTGTAATAAACAAAGAGTGGCACTATACACTTTTTCTTTTTAATGTAAAGCCTGGTACAAACTTCCAATAATGATTGGCTAATCACTGAGCGATTTTACAACCTCCGTGTACTGTGAGGGCAAACAGACATTGAATACTATGAGCAGATTGTATACGTAAACCCTCATGGTACACGGAGGTGGTAAAATTGGTCAGTGATTGGCCAATCATAATTGGAAGTGTGTACCAGGCTCAACAGTAAATACACACACTCCAATTATTTTGATTGGCCAATTCTGTCACCTCCATGTGACATGAGAGGTTTACCTACAGAATCTTAGTATTCAATATCAGTTGATCCTCCTAGTACATGGAGGTGGTAAAATTGGCCAGTGATTGGACAATCATTATTGAAAGTGTGTACCAGGCTTTAGAATAACGCAATCTGTTACAAGGAAGTGAACAGACCCATAGAATTATACGTGCAATCAGTTGACATACAGAATTAGTTTGCATTGCCATGGAAACGGATATCGAGGTTGATTGATCAAGCTGTGCTGCTAAAGCAGTGTGCGCAGCCTAATGACAGGAGCGCGGGCTCATTGCACGCTATGCTGCGGTAGTGCAGCTAACTAACGGCTGCTCCACTGAATCCCCCCCCCCCCCCTTCCCCGAGTCCCGGCAGGTCCAGTGGTTTTTGTAAAATTTTAATCGCCCTGAAAGCGCTTGTGCAATGATTCTCTATGAGAGAGTTCATATCTGAGAGGTTCGTTTGCGATCCGCGGTGCTTGGGACATTTTTGAGGCGATTTGACTCAATGGAAGGTATAGGAAAAACACCAAACGCTCACAAAATCGCTCTGGCAAGCGATTGCAGGCCTCAGTCAGTGTTTACAATTAAGGCCACTGCAGCTTTAAGGGCTCTATGCAGGGCTGCACAACTCAGCACACAAGTGATTCCCCACCCCGTCTTTTCTGCCCAACAACAGAGCTTTCTGTTGGTGGGCTATGATCGCTCCCAGGATTTTTTTTTTCGTTTTATATTTCTTTTTTATAACAAATTTGCCTACTTTTTTTTTTTTAATCCAGCTTTCCCTCCCCCCCCCCGCAAGGCAGTCAGCATGATCGACTGTCACAGGCTTCAGACTACGACAGCGGATCGCTTCCCTGCCACCCAGGGGGAAAGCAGTGTCACACGACTGTCCCTAGTACAGCACTGCTGTAGATCGCAGCCCTGTACAGAGTAAATAGGTACAGAGTAAATAGATGGCAGTTTTGCCGTCTAACAGTCTCCTAGCGGCAATCATCCATGCGGAGATGCGCGCACATCGGCGTGTGCGATCTCCTACACGAAGAGACCCGAGTACTTCCAGAGTCTACACGAAGACACCCGAGTACTTCTAGAGTCTACACGAAGACACCCGAGTACTTCTAGAGTCTACACGAAGACACCCGAGTACTTCTAGAGTCTACACGAAGACACCCTAGTACTTCCAGAGTCTACACGAAGACACCCGAGTACTTCCAAATTCTACACGAAGAGACCCGAGTACTTCCAGAGTCTGCATGAAGACACCCGAGTACTTCCAGAGTCTACACCAAGAGAACGGAGTACTTCCAGAGTCTACACGAAGAGACCGGAGTACTTCCAGAGTCTACACGAAGACACTTGAGTACTTCCAGAGTCTACACGAAGAGACCGGAGTACTTCCAGAGTCTACACGAAGACACTTGAGTACTTCCAGAGTCTACACCAAGAGACACGAGTACTTCCAGAGTCTACACCAAGAGACCCGAGTACTTCCAGAGTCTACACGAAGACACCCGAGTACTTCCAGAGTCTACACGAAGACACTTGAGTACTTCCAGAGTCTACACCAAGAGACACGAGTACTTCCAGAGTCTACACCAAGAGACCCGAGTACTTCCAGAGTCTACACGAAGACACCCGAGTACTTCCAGAGTCTACACGAAGACACTCGAGTACTTCCAGAGTCTACACGAAGACACTCGAGTACTTCCAGAGTCTACACCAAGAGACCCGAGTACTTCCAGAGTCTACACCAAGAGATACGAGTACTTCCAGAGTCTACACCAAGAGACCCGAGTACTTCCAGAGTCTACACGAAGAGACCCGAGTACTTCCAGAGTCTACACGAAGAGACCGGAGTACTTCCAGAGTCTACACGAAGACACTTGAGTACTTCCAGAGTCTACACCAAGAGACCCGAGTACTTCCAAAGTCTACACGAAGAGACCGGAGTACTTCCAGAGTCTACACGAAGACACCCGAGTACTTCCAGAGTCTACACGAAGACACTCGAGTACTTCCAGAGTCTACACCAAGAGACCCGAGTACTTCCAGAGTCTACACCAAGAGACACGAGTACTTCCAGAGTCTACACCAAGAGACCGGAGTACTTCCAGAGTCTACACGAAGAGACCGGAGTACTTCCAGAGTCTACACCAAGAGACCCGAGTACTTCCAGAGTCTACACGAAGACACTTGAGTACTTCCAGAGCCTACACGAAGACACTCGAGTACTTCCAGAGTCTACACGAAGACACCCGAAGACAGCCGGGCATGAATTTTGAATGTAGGACAGCGGTGTAACAAGGGGACGCAGAAATGACCAGGAGAGCTTGGTGGGATATAGAGCCTTCCATCTCCATAAGTGAGTATCTAACCTGAAGCTAGTTTCACCAGTAAACGAGGACCTGTAGTGAAAATAACATAATGAATATAATTGCTTATTGTTTACAATATTAATTTATAGATTATTTAGTCAGTATTTGGCCATTGTAAAATGCCTCCTCATGCACCTGATGAAGGACCTGCGTTTCCACAACATGTAGTGCTCCTCTTCTGCAATACACAGCAACTTTTTGCAGACAGTGGTGTGCCGTCTCTTTTGTACATTTGGTTGGTTCCGGCATCGTTTGAGCAATCCGGTCGAGACTTGGCGCTGGCATTTCACCAGGTTTCATACACCTGAATAACTAGTGGTTAAAATCTTTCCTCTCCCTGATTTGCATTCTGACATGTATCACAGGTGGTGACATCTTTAGTTCTGCCAGGTGATCTGTAAGGAATGTTCGTTGCTGAGTTCTAAGCACAGAGGGAGATGCTGCTTTCTTGGCAGTCGGATAAAGCTGCTATTTCCCACAATGCAACGAGGTTCACAGACAGCAAACTGTCAGGACCATGGTCATGACATCACACTGTGGGAGGGGTTTCACCACAATATCAGCCATACAGACCCTCCTGATGACCTATTTCAGATTTCTGGTGGGAAATGGGGTACCAAAAACTGATTGGGAAGAAGTTCAATCCTCGGTTAAAGTTCCGATTAAAGTTGTGCAGAAGAACCCAACTGACGTGACTGAGCCAGTTACCGGGGCTGATTGCAGCTGAATGACAGACTGCAGGAGGACAGCGGGGTCCCGGGGCCGGCGGCTGAGAGTGGAGATGCTGCGAGGGACATGTCGGCTGCCACGGGATGGAGGAAGCCCCGGGTAAGTATATCACGGGGCAGCACATTTTGCTTGATAACACAGACACAGGCCATTTATATCGTGCTTTTCTCCTGGTGAGCTCAAAGCGCCAGAGCTGCAGCCACTAGGGCGCGCTCTATAGGCAGTAGCAGTGGTAGGGAGACTGGCCCAAGGTCTCCTACTGAATAGGTGCTGGCTTACTGAGCTGGAAGAGCCGAGATTTGAACCCTGGTCTCCTGTGTCAGAGGCGCTCCACCCCTTAACCATTACTTCATTCAGCCACTACAATATGCTATCCAGCCACTACCCCTTTAAGAGACAGCTGTTTGTGGAATGATGTGAAAACCATTAGGAATATTGGGACGTTTCAGATCATTCTGCTTCATTTTAAAACCATTCGGAGGAGAAAAGCTGCTGCAATTTCAAATACCTCACAGATCACTTCACGTTCCTCGTGCACTGAGCCATAAAACGTAAATCCTGCCGCGATTTTCATCCCAATCTGGGAGTTGTTGAAATTGCTTCTCCAAATTCTGAAATGATGCTTGGCAAACATTGCGGATTTCAGAGTCTGAATCGTTTTATAGCGTTCTGGCGATGTGGCATTTTGAGTTCCTGGTTAGGAAAACTAGAATAATATTTTCAGAATATTACAAACTGTTTACAGATCCCTGTTAGCTTTACTAACAGATCCCTGTTAGCGGACCCAAACCAAACATTTTTTTTAGTTCAAAATATTTAGTTGCACCCCTCTGACACATACATAGATAACTAACGCTCCTTCAAGCCTATAAGCATTTCAGTGCATGCTTTTCACCCTTTCTTTTCATAACTAGGGTTATACAGGTGGCAGCCATTACTTCTGAGCTTAGTAGGAGGTTTTAGATCATGGGCGTGTTTGTCATCAGCTCCCCTCCCTCACAGGGGCGTCGTCTATGTGAAATCTCACACAAGCTGAGATCACCTCCCCTGTGACATCATCAGTAGCTGCCTGTGTTTTGTTTTTTATCTCCTCCACCAGTCTGCCGGATTCTGTCCCGGCAATATGAAAGGAAGGGAGGGGTTCCTCCAATAAATGTAAAATATTTTATATTTGTCATCATGCAGCTGAAAAACGGCTGCTATTTATTATTATAAGTTAGAAAATGGATTTTATTTCTGAAATCTTGTATTTTTAATTTGGGTCCACTTTAAATGTTTTCAAGTAGTTGTAATTAGAGGAAAGTCAGGAACGTCTATCGGGGAGCTTCTTCTACGAGGCCTCCTGAACTCCTCACAGAGTTACCGGTACATCCCTCATTCGGGAAGCCTTCAAGAGAACCCGAGGTGGGCAGATGGGACACAGAGTCATGTTCTCTGCCGCATAACATGGCTGAGTCCCCCCCCACCCACCGCTCTCAGCCCCCCCTCCCACCGCTGTGCTATGGCCCCCTGAGATCTCGGAGGTAAACACAGGGAGAAGGATTCCCTGTTTTAAACGCCTACCAGGGGCGTTCCTGCAAGGTTTTCAGAGCTGCCATTGGGCAGCTCTCTGTCCCCGGCCACGCCCCCTGATGCTCCTGTGCCTCCCTGCACGCTATGAGAGACACACAGTCTCTCCTTGCAGCGTCGTGACCCAGAGGTCACAAAAATGAAAGAAAACCATTGCGGCCCCCAGAAGCGTTTTTTGCGGCTACCTGATCCACTCAGCCTTTTACTTTTTTGAGCCTACCTCGGGCTTGCTTTCAGGCTGGGTTCGCACTATGCCAGATGCACAGTGGTGCATTCACAGTGTCCTGAATAGATACGCTGTACCCCGTGGCAGTGACCAGTTAGATGTTCATACTCCCTACTGTCGTGATTCCAGTCCGCTGCCATCGCCGGTCCTCTATCATTGCTGGCATGCCGCTGGCTTGGGGACAAGCTCTCAGAGCTCCAGTAGAAGCATAGGGCTTCCACTAGATTGAATAAGTCCAATGGAAATCCTCTCTAGCAACAAGGAGAATTATCATTGGTACACCATGAACCAATGAGATCCTACCTGCTGCTAGAGAAGATTCCCGTTGGTCTTTTGCAATCCAATGGGAGCCCTATGCTTCTACTGGAGCTCTGAGATATATACCATCGCTTGTTCCAGAGCCCAGCAACGGTGGAGGACTCAAATGGTGGCGGAAAACACAGAATACAGGTGAGAAGATCCGTAATGGAGGGGGAATCAGTCTAGTGCGATCGGACCCTGTCATTGATTCCATGGATTCCATCTGTGGTCTCCGGAAAAATTGTGCTGGTCAGGAACGTGCGCTCCCCTCCCTCTCCCGTTCTGCTCTGTTCTAAGTGGAAAGTGTGAATGGATCTCATGCTCAACGAGCTGAACTCTTGCACAGGACAGCAGGAAAACATCGAGAAACTAGGCCTAAGGCCTGCTGGGTGCTAGGCTCTTTCTGCATATGCCGTGCGCCAACGGCCACCCGACCCCCTGGACCCGTCCTCCTCCTGTCGGCTAAACATGTGCAGTAGCCGAAAAAACACGAACAAACAAACAGGAGGATGACTCAGGGACAGTTATATTGTATTATATAGAATGCACCCTGTATGTATTAAGAGAGTTCAGGTTGTCTAATTCCCCCTCATCTGTGACTAATCACAAATTGTAATTTGATCTCTCAGCTGTGTCAGCTCAGGAATCTCCTCTGCCATGGCAGAGCTACTAATTTGTAAACACAGGATGTTAACCCTATGTCTGCTTCCATGAATGCAGGTAGACACACTGCGGATTTATCGCAGGCGTTCTATGGAGGTTGTAGGTTTTGCCCATAGTTGTGTCACTCCACCATTCTACCTCTCGCATCTCCACCCCTGAAAGGACACCTGAACTGAGAGGGATATGGAGGCTGCCATATTTATTTCTTCTTAAAGCGGTATAAAACCCTGACATGATATTTAATAAAAACATGTTTCCCTTCTTCTTATATGCCATACAGTTATCATATTTGCATTTGTGCATAGGTATTATTATTCATTGAGAAATTATACGTTCCCAAAAGTACAGTTTTTTGCTTTGAGAGCTGACTTTGCATTTTATTCATAACTGGTCTTATTCATCTTGTATTGAAGGCAGAAATGCTTTCAGTGCCTGTCTGTGTCCAGCAGCTTCTGCACAGTCAGTGTGTCACATTCCTCACTTGGTACAATTAAGTAAACACAAGATAACATAATACATACTTCGGATGTGTCCAGATTTCTCTGCACTGAACTTTCCAGTCCTGTGTGTAACCCTTTGAATGCCAGTCTAGTAAAAAAAAATGCTGATTGTATATAATATGCTGTAAATAATTTTTTAGAGCAAAGAATAAATGCAGGGTTATATTCCGCTTTAAACAATACCAGTTGCCTGGCAGCCCTGCTGATCTCTTTGCCTGCAGTAGTGTGTGAAGCACACACCTATAAACAAGCATGTAGCTAATCCAGGCACACTTCAGTCAGATCACCTGATCTGCATGCTTGTTCAGGGGCTGTGGCTAAAAGTATTACAGGCCAGGCAATCTGCATTGTTTTAAAGGAAATAAATATGGCAGCCTCACCTCTGAGTTCAGGTATGCTTGATGAACACCCCGAACAAAAAGCTAGCGATACGAATGTTTGCCGTTAATCCTCGCAATGTGTATGGCTATATGAAGGGACTGCTTATTCCTCCACAAAAGAAGACAACCTTTAAAGGATACCCGAAGTGACATGTGACATAATGAGATAGACATGTGTATGTAGTGCCAGGCACACAAACACAGTGGTGTGAAAAACTATTTGCCCCCTTCCTGATTTCTTATTCTTTTGCATGTTTGTCACACTTAAATGTTTCTGCTCATCAAAAACCGTTAACTATTAGTCAAAGATAACATAATTGAACACAAAATGCAGTTTTAAATAATGGTTTTCATTATTTAGCAAGAAAAAAAACTCAAAACCTACATGGCCCTGTGTGAAAAAGAAATTGCCCCCTGAACCTACAGTAATAACTGGTTGGGCCACCCTTAGCAGCAATAACTGCAATAACTTGCAACAAGTCTTTTACAGCGCTCTGGAGGAATTTTGGCCCACTCATCTTTGCAGAATTGTTGTAATTCAGCTTTATTTGAGGGTTTTCTAGCATGAACCGCCTTTTTAAGGTCATGCCACAACATCTCAATAGGATTCAGGTCAGGACTTTGACTAGGCCTCTCCAAAGTCTTCATTTTGTTTTTCTTCCGCCATTCAGAGGTGGATTTGCTGGTGTGTTTTGGGTCATTGTCCAGCTGCAGCACCCAAGATCGCTTCAGCTTGAGTTGACGAACAGATGGCCGGACATTCTCCCTCAGGATTTTTTGGTAGACAGTAGAATTCATGGTTCCATCTATCACAGCAAGCCTTCCAGGTCCTGAAGCAGCAAAACAACCCAGACCATCACACTACCACCACCATATTACTTCTATGCCAGATGTAACGGGACACGCACCTTCCAAAAAGTTCAACTTTTGTCTCGTCGGCCCACAAGGTATTTTCCCAAAAGTCTTGGCAATCATTGAGATGTTTTTTTTAGCAAAATTGAGACGAGCCTTAATGTTCTTTTTGCTTAAAAGTGGTTTGCATATCTGCCATGCAGGCCGTTTTTGCCCAGTCTCTTTCTTATGGTGGAGTCGTGAACACTGACCTTAATTGAGGCAAGTGAGGCCTGCAGTTCTTTAGATGTTGTCCTGGGGTCTTTTGTGGTCTCTCGGATGAGTTTTCTCTGCACTCTTGGGGTAATATTGGTCGGCCGGCCACTCCTGGGAAGGTGCATCACTGTTCCATGTTTTTGCCATTTGTGGATAATTGCTCTCACTGTGGTTTGCTGGAGTCCCAAAGCTTTAGAAATGGCTTTATAACCTTTACCAGACTGATAGATCTCAATTACAGTACTTTTGTTTCTGAATTTCTTTGGATCTTGGCATGATGTCTAGCTTTTGAGGTGCTTTTGGTCTACTTCTGTGTGTCAGCTCCTATTTAAGTGATTTCTTGATTGAAACAGGTGTGACAGTAATCAGGCCTGGGAGTGGCTACAGAAATTGAACTCAGGTGTGATAAACCACAGTTAAGTTAATTTTAAACAAGGGGGGCAATCACTTTTTCACACAGGGCCATGTAGATTTGCAGTTTTTTTCCTCACTAAATATTAAAAACCATAATTTAAAACTGCATTTTGTGTTCAATTGGGTTATCTTTGACTAATAGTTAACGGTTTTTGATGAGCAGAAACATTTAAGTGTGACAAACATGCAAAAGAATAAGAAATCAGGATGGGGGCAAATAGTTTTTCACACCACTGTAACTAGGCTGTGTTCCTTTTTTTCTTTCTCTGCCTGAAAGAGTTAAATATCAGGTATGTAAGTGGCTGACTCAGACAGGAAGTGACTACAGTGTGACCCTCACTGGTAAGAAATTCCAACTATAAAACACTTTCCTAGCAGAAAATGGCTTCTGAGAGCAAGAAAGAGGTAAAAAGGGGAATTTCCTATCAGTTAGGGTCACACTGTAGTCACTTCCTGTCTGAGTCAGGACTGAGTCAGCCACTTACATACCTGATATTTAACTCTTTCAGGCAGAGAAAGAAAAAAGGAACACAGCCTAGTTATTAGTGTGCTAGGCACTGTACATACCCATGTCTATCTCATCATGTCACATGTCACTTCGGGTATCCTTTAAAGGGAACCTAAACTGAGAGGGATATGGATTTTTCCTTTTAAACAATACCAGTTGCCTGGCAGTCCTGCTGATCTCTTTGGCTGCAGTAGTGGCTGAATCACAGACCTGAAACAAGCATACAGCTAATCCAGTCTGACGTCAGTCAGAGCACCTGATCTGCATGCTTGTTCAGGGGCTGTGGCTAAAAGTATTAGAGACACAGGATCAGCAGGAGAGTCGGGCAACTGGTATTATTTTACAAGGAAAAATCCATATCCTTCTCCGTTTAGGTTCCCTTTAAGCATTTACAGCCCTCCTAGGAAGCCCTTATACTCCTTCTATTAAAATGATATTCCACATGAGAAAATGCTTTTGTTCTTGAATGATATCGGCCTCTCGATCATGTGGCTCCCCTGGTTTGTTTTCCACAGAGACGGGCTGAGATAATTCCTTATAAATGTCTGCTTTTCTCCCTCCAGCACCTGTTATAAATCACCAAACAAGTCGTTCATCCCAAACCTGTGACATCATCCAGGGTGAAGGGGTAAGTGTGAAAAAGCACTTTTGCATCAGCTGCAGCGTACTTTAGAAACCTTTCAACCTCATTTAAGTGTCCTCCCCGATGACATTGTATTCAGTTCCCCGGGGGAGGGCACAGGTATGATTTCCTCTGTGGTGTGCAGGATTTAGATGATGCTTTGTAACTGTTGTGCTTTTCTTAGTGCCGAATGCCTGGCCAGAAAGCGCAGTTAATGTTAACACTCCCTTAAAGGTTTTTTAAAAGTGTGAATCGGATTTCTTGTGAAAGGTGGGCTGCTGTATAAAGTTTCTGTTTCAGAACTGTAAAATGAACAGATCTGACAAAATGCATGTTGCCAATTTCATTGGGTATCAGGGGCTATGTACAGTAGTCCTATTTGTTAGTCAATGCAAACCTGAAGCGGAAATAAAATTACGAGATAAAGAATCGTATGTGTAGTACGGCTAAAAAATAGAACATTAGTAGCAAAGGAAAGAGTCTCATATTGTTTTTCAGCACAGGAAGAGTTTAAAAAAATAGTTATCTATGCAAAAGAGCTTCTCTGAGCTATTTGACCCACGTTGGGTGGAATACAGTGCTGTTTTCCGGAGCACATAAACAACTAAGAAATAGTGAGAGACATCTTGAGATGAGGTTTTACTGCAGGAAAGTTGAAAGAGTCATTATTGCAGCTTTGTTTTATAGTTTAAAGAGAAACTCCAACCAAGAATTAAACTTTATCCCAATCAGTAGCTGATACCCCTTTTACATGAGAAATCTATTGCTTTTCACAAACAGACCATCAGGGGGTGCTGTGTGGCTGATTTTGTGCTGAAATCCCTCCCACAAGAAGCTCTGAGTACCGCGGTACTCTGGGCAAACTGCCACAATGTAACAATGTTCACAGACAGGGAATAGCTGCTTACAGCTGTCTCTAACAGCCAAAACAGCTAGGAGCAGCTACATAACCTGACCACAGTAACAATGTCACCATGTAATAAATGTCAGAATGTAAATCGGGGAGAGGAAAGATTTTACAATGAGCAAACACTGACTAAATCATTTATACATAATTATTGTACAAATGAAGCACTTTTTTTATTACATTATTTTCACTGGAGTTCAACTAGACGGCAACTAGAGTGCACTCAGTATCAGGCCTCTTGCGTACTACATTCGATTCAGATTTGCGGTTTTTAATCGATTTTTTTACATACAATTCCGATTGGTACTGCATGCTGCGTTTTTTCTGCGTTTTTCTTTTGATAGCATTCAGGGAAAATCGGGATCGCTAATCGGATTTGCAGTGGGCAGGGGGCCTTCGGGAGACTTGCCCAAGGTCTCCTTACTGAATAGGTGCTGGCGTACTGAGCAGGCAGAGCTGAGATTTGAACCCAGGTCTCCTGCGTCAGAGGCAGAGCCCTTAACCAGTACACTATTCAGTCACTTTGCATAAGTTGTTTTTTCGCTTCAGTTTTGCTTCAAAAAAATAAATGAAAGTAAAACTTTATAATGCTCCTGAGACCGCAATACCAGATAGGGATTAAACAGATAACTGTTTGATCTCAGTTCTGACTTTGACAGATCTGTTCCTCATTTGATGAGAACTTTGTTTTTGTCTCTCGCTTTCTCCTGCCCTGACTCACAGGACACTTTTTCTCATCTAATCTACAAAATGTATTATTCAGCCCCTAGCCAATTTTAAAAGTACTACAAAGTAGTTAAGAAAAATATGAAAATTAATTTTATTTGGTAAAATATGGGTTAAACAATGTTGGGATGCTGGGAACTGGGAAGGTATTTTATTGATAACGTGAGAAAGCATCTCCTGTGAGAAAAGATGCTTGAATTGGGGGCTGTTTTTCCTGTCTAGCCACACAGAAATAATGCAGGAGGACCTATAACTACCTAAAGACTGCTCCACGCCCAATGGGTGTGGCCACCGCGGCAGCCAGAGGACCGCCTAACGCCACTTGGTGTCAAGTCCTGGGGCTGCTGTTTACAGGAGGTGTGCGCGCAGGGTGCACGCGCATCTCCTGCTCGGGGGGGGGCGAAGCTCCGTCCCGCCTTCAGTCTCCGAATGCAGTCCTCAAGTGAATGCCCCAACTAAAACGCTGCATCCCCACAGCTGAAATCTAACTAAATCCCACTAACTCCCCGTGCAAAATCCACGACTTTCTTGGATTCGGATTTTGCTGCCCTGTGCGCTTCCGTGAGAGGCAGAGCTTTCAACTGCAGCTCCGCCTCTACACGCGTCTGTCAGCAGCGGATCTCCGCCTCTCCCCCGCCCCTCTCAGTGAAGGAAGACTGAAAGGGGCGGGCGGAGGTGGAGATCCGCTGCTGACGCGTGTAGAGGCAGAGCTGCAGGTGAAAGCTCTGCCTCTCACGGAAGCGCTCCCTGCAGTGTGCCCCGGGGTGTTTGGGGGGATTTAGTTAGATTTCAGCCGCGGGGATGCAGCGTTTTAGTTAGGGCAATCGCGTTAAAGACATTTTTAATATAAAAACTTGATTTTAGTGAGATTTCAGTGTCTCTTTAAATGACAACTGCCCTGAGAGGGATATGGAGGCTGCCATATTTATTTCCTTTTAAGTTATACCAGTTACCTGGCTGTCCTGCTGATCTTTGATGCTTTAGTAATCTCTGATTCACACACTTGAAACAAGCATGCAGCAAATGCAGTCAAACTTAACTCAAACATCTGTATGCTTGTTCAAGGTCTGTGGCTAAGAGTATTAGAGGGAGAGGATCTGCAGGACAGCCAGGCAATCTGTATTGTTTAAATGGAAATCATTATGGCAGCCTCCATATACCTCTCAGGTGAGTTGTCCTGTAAAGGAAATCAGTAGATTGAGCACCTGAACAGAATGTGATAACTGGGCGTGTCTGTGGTTGAACTGCTCAAATGAGTAAAAAAATTGAGTCTTTGTTGTTCTATTTCCATGGCATATTTTGAATTCTCTGGAAAACTGTAGGCAGCTTCAGAGTAAAATGTGAAAGTAATTTTTACTCGGTAATATTTAACCACTTAAGGACCAGGGTAGTTTCTTCTGATCGGTGCTGCGTGGACTCTCCAGCCCGCAGCACCGATCAGGAAATAGCCAGGGCGATCAGCCTTCCCCCCCCTTTTTTCCCCACTAGGGGGATGTCCTGCTGGGGGGGTCTGATCGCCGCCGGCTACCCGCACTTTCCGGGGGGGGGGCTCTTCAAAGCCCCCCTCCGCAGCGCTTTCCGCCCTCCCCGGCTTTCCCTCCCTCTCCCTTACCCTGTGAGTGGCGCAGGACGGAGTTCCGTCCTGCGCCGGATAGCATAGGCTTCTGCCTATCAAATGCCGGCGATTGGCCGGGGATCGCCGATCTACGTCACGGCGCTGCTGCGCAGCAGCGCCGTGTGATGTAAACAGCGGGGATTTCTTCCCCGGATGTTTACATTATGCGTGCAGTCTACGTGAACTGGCATGGAAAGGCCGCTCGATCGAGCGGCCGTTTCCATGCTATACTACTAACGACCCGCCGACGCCTATCGGCGTTAAGTGGTTAATTACAAAATGATTTCTGTAGCACTTTTTCAACAAAGTTGAGATTTCAATCAATGCTTTAGAATGACAAATGTTTACACTCTCTGTGAATGACCGTAATTTGCCCCCACCGGCTTTTCATGTATTATATTGAGCCATTTTGATTGTGTGTATGTAATATGTATATATTGTAAGCCTTTGGCAGGGTCCTCCCTTCCCTAGTGTATTCTACAGGATAGTGTGCTCCTTTCCTATGACAGCCTCGTACTTGTATTACTGGACCTACCTAACCAGCCCAAATCACATGATCCTGTATCTTGTTCCCTCTCCCTTCCCTAGTGTATTCTACATGATCGTGTGCTCCTTTCCTATGACAGCCTCGTACTTGTATTACTGGACCTACCTAACCAGCCCAAATCACATGACCATGTATCTTGTACCCTCTCCCTTCCCTAGTGTATTCTACATGATCGTGTGCTCCTTTCCTATGACAGCCTCGTACTTGTATTACTGGACCTACCTAACCAGCCCAAATCACATGATCATGTATCTTGTACCCTCTCCCTTCCCTAGTGTATTCTACATGATCGTGTGCTCCTTTCCTATGACTGCCTGTACTTGTATTACTGGACCTACCTAACCAGCCCAAATCACATGACCATGTATCTTGTACCCTCTTCCTTCCCTAGTGTATTCTACATGATCGTGTGCTCCTTTCCTATGACAGCCTCGTACTTGTATTACTGGACCTACCTAACCAGCCCAAATCACATGATCATGTATCTTGTACCCTCTCCCTTCCCTAGTGTATTCTACATGATTGTGTGCTCCTTTCCTATGACAGCCTCGTACTTGTATTACTGGACCTACCTAACCAGCCCAAATCACATGACCATGTATCTTGTACCCTCTCCCTTCCCTAGTGTATTCTACATGATCGTGTGCTCCTTTCCTATGACAGCCTCGTACTTGTATTACTGGACCTACCTAACCAGCCCAAATCACATGATCATGTATCTTGTACCCTCTCCCTTCCCTAGTGTATTCTACATGATCGTGTGCTCCTTTCCTATGACCGCCTCTTACTTGTATTACTGGACCTACCTAACCAGCCCAAATCACATGATCATGTATCTTGTACCCTCTCCCTTCCCTAGTGTATTCTACATGATCGTGTGCTCCTTTCCTATGACAGCCTGTACTTGTATTACTGGGCCTACCTAACCAGCCCAAATCACATGATCATGTATCTTGTACCCTCTCCCTTCCCTAGTGTATTCTACATGATCGTGTGCTCCTTTCCTATGACAGACTCATACTTTTATTACTGGACCTACCTAACCAGCCCAAATCACATGATCATGTATCTTGTACCCTCTCCCTTCCCTAGTGTATTCTACAGGATCATGTGCTCCTTTCCTATGACAGCCTCGTACTTGTACTACTGGGCCTACCTAACCAGCCCAAATCACATGATCATGTATCTTGTACCCTCTCCCTTCCCTAGTGTATTCTACATGATCATGTGCTCCTTTCCTATGACAGCCTCGTACTTGTATTACTGGGCCTACCTAACCAGCCCAAATCACATGATCCTGTATCTTGTACCCTCTCCCTTCCCTAGTGTATTCTACATGATTGTGTGCTCCTTTCCTATGACAGCCTGTACTTGTATTACTGGACCTACCCAACCAGCCCAAATCACATGATCATGTATCTTGTACCCTCTCCCTTCCCTAGTGTATTCTACATGATCGTGTGCTCCTTTCCTATGACAGACTCATACTTTTATTACTGGACCTACCTAACCAGCCCAAATCACATGATCATGTATCTTGTACCCTCTCCCTTCCCTAGTGTATTCTACAGGATCATGTGCTCCTTTCCTATGACAGCCTCGTACTTGTACTACTGGGCCTACCTAACCAGCCCAAATCACATGACCATGTATCTTGTACCCTCTCCCTTCCCTGGTGTATTCTACATGATCATGTGCTCCTTTCCTATGACAGACTCGTACTTGTATTACTGGGCCTACCTAACCAGCCCAAATCACATGATCATGTATCTTGTACCCTCTCCCTTCCCTAGTGTATTCTACATGATCGTGTGCTCCTTTCCTATGACAGCCTGTACTTGTATTACTGGACCTACCTAACCAGCCCAAATCACATGATCATGTCTCTTGTACCCTCTCCCTTCCCTAGTGTATTCTACAGGATCGTGTGCTCCTTTCCTATGACTGCCTCTACTTGTATTACTGGACCTACCTAACCAGCCCAGATCACATGATAATGTATCTTGTACCCTCTCCCTTCCCTAGTGTATTCTACATGATCGTGTGCTCCTTTCCTATGACAGACTCATACTTTTATTACTGGACCTACCTAACCAGCCCAAATCACATGATCATGTATCTTGTACCCTCTCCCTTCCCTAGTGTATTCTACATGATTGTGTGCTCCTTTCCTATAACCGCCTTGTACTTGTATTACTGGACCTACCTAACCAGCCCAAATCACATGATCATGTATCTTGTACCCTCTCCCTTCCCTAGTGTATTCTACAGGATCGTGTGCTCCTTTCCTATGACAGCCTCGTACATGTATTACTGGACCTACCTAACCAGCCCAAATCACATGATCATGTATCTTGTACCCTCTCCCTTCCCTAGTGTATTCTACATGATCGTGTGCTCCTTTCCTATGACAGCCTTGTACTTGTATTACTGGGCCTACCTAACCAGCCCAAATCACATGATCATGTATCTTGTACCCTCTCCCTTCCCTAGTGTATTCTACATGATTGTGTGCTCCTTTCCTATGACAGCCTCGTACATGTATTACTGGACCTACCTAACCAGCCCAAATCACATGATCATGTATCTTGTACCCTCTCCCTTTCCTAGTGTATTCTACATGATAGTGTGCACCTTTCCTATGACAGCCTGTACTGGTATTACTGGGCCTACCTAACCAGCCCAAATCACATGATCATGTCTCTTGTACCCTCTCCCTTCTCTAGTGTATTCTACAGGATTGTGTGCTCCTTTCCTATGACAGCCTGTACTTGTATTACTGGGCCTACCTAACCAGCCCAAATCACATGATCCTGTATCTTGTACCCTCTCCCTTCCCTAGTGTATTCTACAGGATCGTGTGCTCCTTTCCTATGACAGCCTCGTACTTGTATTACTGGGCCTACCTAACCAGCCCAAATCACATGATCCTGTATCTTGTACCCTCTCCCTTCCCTAGTGTATTCTACATGATCGTGTGCTCCTTTCCTATGACAGCCTCGTACTTGTATTACTGGGCCTACCTAACCAGCCCAAATCACATGATCATGTATCTTGTACCCTCTCCCTTCCCTAGTGTATTCTACATGATTGGGTGCTCCTTTCCTATGACAGCCTTGTACTTGTATTACTGGGCCTACCTAACCAGCCCAAATCACATGATCATGTATCTTGTACCCTCTCCCTTCCCTAGTGTATTCTACATGATCGTGTGCTCCTTTCCTATGACAGCCTTGTACTTGTATTACTGGGCCTACCTAACCAGCCCAAATCACATGATCCTGTATCTTGTACCCTCTCCCTTCCCTAGTATATTCTACATGATCGTGTGCTCCTTTCCTATGAC
Organism: Hyperolius riggenbachi; assembly: GCF_040937935.1. Classification (NCBI taxonomy): domain Eukaryota; kingdom Metazoa; phylum Chordata; class Amphibia; order Anura; family Hyperoliidae; genus Hyperolius; species Hyperolius riggenbachi. Next base: position 9,991,531 of record NC_090655.1, on the reverse strand, counting down.
AGCCTGTACTTGTATTACTGGGCCTACCTAACCAGCCCAAATCACATGATCCTGTATCTTGTACCCTCTCCCTTCCCTAGTGTATTCTACATGATCGTGTGCTCCTTTCCTATGACAGCCTTGTACTTGTATTACTGGGCCTACCTAACCAGCCCAAATCACATGATCATGTATCTTGTACCCTCTCCCTTCCCTAGTGTATTCTACATGATTGTGTGCTCCTTTCCTATGACAGCCTTGTACTTGTATTACTGGGCCTACCTAACCAGCCCAAATCACATGATCCTGTATCTTGTACCCTCTCCCTTCCCTAGTGTATTCTACATGATCGTGTGCTCCTTTCCTATGACAGCCTTGTACTTGTATTACTGGGCCTACCTAACCAGCCCAAATCACATGATCATGTATCTTGTACCCTCTCCCTTCCCTAGTGTATTCTACATGATTGTGTGCTCCTGTCCTATGACAGCCTCGTACTTGTATTACTGGGCCTACCTAACCAGCCCAAATCACATGATCATGTATCTTGTACCCTCTCCCTTCCCTAGTGTATTCTACATGATTGTGTGCTCCTTTCCTATGACAGCCTGTACTTGTATTACTGGACCTACCTAACCAGCCCAAATCACATGATCCTGTATCTTGTACCCTCTCCCTTCCCTAGTGTATTCTACAGGATCGTGTGCTCCTTTCCTATGACAGCCTCGTACATGTATTACTGGACCTACCTAACCAGCCCAAATCACATGATCATGTATCTTGTACCCTCTCCCTTTCCTAGTGTATTCTACATGATAGTGTGCACCTTTCCTATGACAGCCTGTACTGGTATTACTGGGTCTACCTAACCAGCCCAAATCACATGATCATGTCTCTTGTACCCTCTCCCTTCCCTAGTGTATTCTACAGGATTGTGTGCTCCTTTCCTATGACAGCCTGTACTTGTATTACTGGACCTACCTAACCAGCCCAAATCACATGATCCTGTATCTTGTACCCTCTCCCTTCCCTAGTGTATTCTACATGATTGTGTGCTCCTGTCCTATGACAGCCTCGTACTTGTATTACTGGGCCTACCTAACCAGCCCAAATCACATGATCATGTATCTTGTACCCTCTCCCTTCCCTAGTGTATTCTACATGATTGTGTGCTCCTTTCCTATGACAGCCTGTACTTGTATTACTGGACCTACCTAACCAGCCCAAATCACATGATCCTGTATCTTGTACCCTCTCCCTTCCCTAGTGTATTCTACAGGATCGTGTGCTCCTTTCCTATGACAGCCTCGTACATGTATTACTGGACCTACCTAACCAGCCCAAATCACATGATCATGTATCTTGTACCCTCTCCCTTTCCTAGTGTATTCTACATGATAGTGTGCACCTTTCCTATGACAGCCTGTACTGGTATTACTGGGTCTACCTAACCAGCCCAAATCACATGATCATGTCTCTTGTACCCTCTCCCTTCCCTAGTGTATTCTACAGGATTGTGTGCTCCTTTCCTATGACAGCCTGTACTTGTATTACTGGACCTACCTAACCAGCCCAAATCACATGATCCTGTATCTTGTACCCTCTCCCTTCCCTAGTGTATTCTACATGATTGTGTGCTCCTTTCCTATGACTGCCTCGTACTTGTATTACTGGGCCTACCTAACCAGCCCATATCACATGATCATGTATCTTGTACCCTCTCCCTTCCCTAGTGTATTCTACAGGATTGTGTGCTCCTGTCCTATGACAGCCTCGTACTTGTATTACTGGGCCTACCTAACCAGCCCAAATCACATGATCATGTCTCTTGTACCCTCTCCCTTCCCTAGTGTATTCTACAGGATTGTGTGCTCCTTTCCTATGACAGCCTGTACTTGTATTACTGGACCTACCTAACCAGCCCAAATCACATGATCCTGTATCTTGTACCCTCTCCCTTCCCTAGTGTATTCTACATGATTGTGTGCTCCTTTCCTATGACAGCCTCGTACTTGTATTACTCACATGATCATGTATTCTGTTTTCTATTTTCCTTATATAATTTTGTTCTATGTTTTATAGCCTTGTTATGTCTGTCATCCATTGAATTATTGTATGTATTATGTTGGCGCCGCTGTGTAATATGTCGGCGCTTTACAAATAATAATACACACACACACACTCTGCATTGTAATATTTGAACACACTCTTTTTACCTAGCTACATGAAAAACTTTTAAGCGCTAAATGGACTGCACAGTGACTGTTTTATCAGTGACTAATATGTTATATCAATTTCTCAATAAACATTTTCCACTTTTATTAAGAACCACATATAAACAGGTCAGTTCGGCCCTATTATTGCAAGCATTCACGGCAGATGACCGCTTACATTGTTCTTATGTGCATTGAAAATAAAGGCATAAGGGTGTTTGCAGCAAAGAACTCCCGCGAATGATCCGGTTTCTCCTGTGCGGCATCTCTCCAGGGCCTATATGCAATTTACTTTTTCTCCTCAGTTTTCTCCTAGGTGATATTTTTAAACTTGACAATAAAATGTTTTAAAAGCACCAGCAAGCAAGAAAATACTGAAAATAATTTTGATAGTCCTTTATCCACTACTTTTTGGTACTTTTTTAAACGCAAAATGATGAAAAGTTATTTTAAATAAAAGATGAAACTGTATCTCCTAGGAGAACATTTAGGAGAAAAAGTGAATTACATATGGGCCCATGACTTAAAGAGACACTGAAGCGAAAAAAAAATGATGATATTATGATTTGTATGTGTAGCACAGCTAAGAAATAAAACATTAAGATCAGATACATCAGTGTAATTGTTTCCAGTACAGGAAGAGTTGAGAAACTCCAGTTGTTATCTCTATGCAAAAAAGCTATTAAGCTCTCCGACCAACTTAAGCTAAGTACTCACGGGGGGACAATTGTAGCTGTCGCTGCACACGGGAGCGTGTGCGCGACAGTTCGTCGACAGTTCGTCGACAGCTCGTCGCCAAGTCCCTCTGCATCCACACAGCAGCAGAGGGATTAGCGATGCGGCGGAAGCTGTCGCCGAGGTTCCTCCCCCCCGCCGGATGCTCCGTGTGCTGTGTGTGGGTAGCTGTCGCTAGCCCGCATACACATGCGGGACTAGCGACAGTTCCGGCGAGGTTGCGGCGACGGCTGTAGCCGGCGATTGAACATGTCAATCGCCTGGCGACAGCTCCGACGGGCGACGGCTCGGGGCGCGCGCGTCATACACACGGGCGAACTGTCGCTGCAACATGCGCGTGCCACGCGGTTGCGGCGACGGCTGTCCCCCGTGAGTATGGACCTTTAGTCGTGGAGAGGGCTGTTATCTGACTTTTATTATCTCAACTGTAATTGAACTATTTACTTTTTCTCTGCCAGAGGAGAGGTCATTACTTCACAGACTGCTCTGAAAGACTCATTTTGAATGCTGAGTGTTGTGTAATCTGCACATATTAGAGAATGATGCAATGTTAGAAAAAACACTATATACCTGAAAATAAAAATATGAGAATATTTTCTTTGCTGCTAATCTTCTAGTAATTATTCATAGTACACAACCAATTCACTATATCATATTTTTTTTTTCGCTTCAGTGTCTCTTTAATCTATGAATTAAACCTTTCATTGTAGGGTTTATATCTGAGTCTCTTCCAGGGAAACATTCTCTATCTCTCACTTCTTTTACTTTCATCTCCCTCATTTAGACTTTTACCATTTTCTTTGTTTGTGGAAATACATCTGTATCACAAGAAATGGGGTATTTTTCTAAGGTAACACATTTTGGCCAATATGCAATTATTTTTTTCTCCTGAGTTCTCCCCTAGGTGATATTTTTACATCTAATCAATAAATGCATTTTGAACCGCCAGCAAGCAAAACAATACTCAGAATAATTTTGGCAGTACTTTTTCACCTACTTTTTAGTACTTTTTCAATTGCAAAGTGCTAAAAGGTTATTAAAGAAAGATGAAAAAAATGTCATCACATGCATCACATTTGTTTTCTTTCAGAAGTGAAGCCCTCTATAGACATTAGTTCCAAAACGTGGAAAAATAACGAGTTCAGACAATATTGAAAGTCTCGATGCTAATCTTCCATTTTCTCCGCGTGGAGTTCGGTCTCTTTCAGAGAATTTTTCAAGTAAAGTAACACATTGTTTGCACTTATTCAATTCACTTTTTGTACTAAGTTTTCTCCTAGGAGATCATTTTTCATTTTCTGTTTTCTGTTTGAAATAACTATTCAGCACTCTGCAGTTGAAAAAGTACCAAAAAGTTGGTGAAAAAAAACTGTCTTAACTATTCTGATTTTCTTGCTTGCAGGTGGTTAAAAATACATTTTATGGGTAAGGTGTAAAAATATCACCAAGGAGAAAAAGTGAATTAAATAAGGGCCATAGTCTGAAGAAGTGGGATGGTTCTGGTAACAAGATTGCAAAGAGCTGCAGTTTAAGTTTTTTTTTTTTTTTTGTAAATTATTATCTGGCTGCAGATTAAAATGGAAATATGATTTTTAAGAACAATACAATTTAACTGCAAAAACAATGCGCCACAATGATCTCTATATTAATAATAATTCAGTTAGTTTAGAAAAAATGGCATTTCTCCTTAAATTATCCCAAAAAATTACATCCTTTTTTTTTTTCCAACATTGTCACAACTTCTAAAACAAACAAACAAACAAACAAACAAAAAAAACCCAGCAATATCTGATGTTGTTCTACTTTTCTGTAACATAGAAATATTGGTAATAAGTTTTCCATAAATCTGAGAATGATAACACCAGTAAGACATTATTTATTTTCATTGTTTGCCTTGGAGATCTGCGTTTCTTCTTTAGGTTTTTTTTTTCTCCCCCTCTGTTCTAAAATCCAAATTTGCAGTAGACTCGCCTGTTTTAATTAGCTTTCTCGCTTTGTTCCCTTGGATCAGCTGGATTAAAAAAATAACAGTAAACGCTGGAAAATCCAGGGGAATGTATCTATTGTTGTGACTTGCCCCCCTACTATATACATGTTATTCCTGAATGATTACCAGGATGGTTGGAGAGACACTCATGAAAGAAAAACATATGGAGATATAATCCGATGATAAAGAACAAATTATTTTATATTCAATATTCCTTACAAACAGTAAAATACATTTTTATAGCAATAATCCCATGAAAGAGGACGCATGTAACATCATTACAGAAATACAAGCTGTGCACTTACCTGTTACCCTTAACAAATATTTTATTTTTTATTTTCTCTTTCTCAAATTCTGTTCTCAAGGATCTCCTCTTGCTGGATAAACTCCTGATCCTAATCCTGAGTACAAAGACATTTGCTTTGTGTGCTCCTAGTCTAACCTTTAGCAGGAACACCTTGATCTGATCTGCCGTACTCCACCCATTAAAACCTATAGATGTTTGGGGGGGGTCGCCATACTTTACATGTAATGTACATTTGATCACACATAAACATGCACACTTGAGCAAAAACAGGCGCAAATCATTTTTGCGCTTTCTAAAATGACCAGTAATGTCTTTATTTTTGACACAGTAACAGCCCGCAGTTGGCTTCCAATGAAAGGAACTAGTTAATTGAAAACTGACCCGATTTCTGTCTTGTTCTAATTAGCATAATGTGTGTTATGTTGTCATTGCCTGTTACTTAGTCTAAAGACATCTGTGTTTAGATGTCAAACCAGCTTTTCTGCTCATAAGTTTCCATAACTTTTTTTCTCTTGTTAAGAAAAAAAATAAAATACTGTTTATTATGAAAACATCCTCGTAACATTATTCCTTCAAATACCCAGAATGCCTCCATCAAAAGTATGTCCTTTTTATTGACATGCTCCTAGTTATAATGTGATTAGTGCGCATTTGACTAAAGTAATGTCAATGTAAATTCATCTTTCCGTGCTGGATTTAAGGATATCAAAACTAATTTTTGTTTAAACCTGTAGCAAATCACACACTTCTGTGAAGTATAAACATGTAATTAGATAAAGAAAGACCCATAGGAAGCGCTTATAAATTAATTATAGTTAGACATTTTACCTATGTTTTCTATATTGGAAAAAATTGTATAACAGTGAAATCTTGTATTTGTTGATTGAAATACAGTCATCTCCAAGTCACCTGTATATCTAAAGGTTGTGATGGTTTTAAACAATCCTTTACTTGAATAGACTGTTCAAATTTGGGCAACTATTCACAAAATGGATATTCTAGGACTGGAAAGGATGTAGTTGGGCCATGAACATGATAAAGGGCTTGGAGAACCTCTGTTGTGAGGAAAGGCCAGATGAACTAAATTTAAATTACATTTTTGGGCAAACAGATGAGAGGTTAAAAATACTTCAAAAGGAAAAAAAGGTGGGAGACACATGGAGGATGCCATATTTATTTCCTTTTACACAATACCAGTTGCCTGGCTATCCTGCTCATTTTTCTGGTCAGTAGTTTGAATCACGTATCTAAAACAAGCATGCAGCTAGTCCACTTAGACTTGAGTCAGAGACATCTTATCTGCATGCGTATTCAGGGTCTATGGTTAATACTATTAGAGGCAGATGATCAGCAGGACAGCCAAGCAATAAAAGGAAATGCATATGTCAGCCTCCTTATGTCTCTTACCTCGGGTTCCCTTAAAAGAGAACCCAAGGCGGGTATTTTATATCTTAAGAGAACATAGAGGCATGTCCTGTGCAGAATCACATGCCTCTGTGTCTCTTTATTGCTGCCTCTAGTCCGCCCGGGGTCTGCTGTGCCCCCCTGTAAAAATCACCAGGCTAGCGACAATCTCCTTGTCACTAGCCTTCTATTTACCTTCTGCATGTCAATAATTGCACGCTCCCCCGCCTCTGTCCCTGCCACTGCCCGCCTCCAGGAGCTTCCTCCAATGGAAGGTAAGCCGCGACCTGGGAGGTACCCGCCTCGGGTTCTCTTTAAAGAGACACTGAAGCGAAAAAAAAATATGATATAGTGAATTGGTTGTGTACTATGAATAATTACTAGAAGATTAGCAGCAAAGAAAATATTCTCATACTTTTATTTTCAGGTATATAGTGTTTTTTCTAACATTGCATCATTCTATAATATGTGCAGATTACACAACACTCAGCATTCAAAATGATTCTTTCAGAGCAGTCTGTGAAGTAATGACCTCTCCTCTAGCAGAGGAAAAGTAAATAGTCCAGGAACAGTTGAGATAATAAAAGTCAGATAACAGCCCTCTCCATGACTAACTTAGTTGGAGAGCTTAATGGCGTGTTTGCATAGAGATAACAACTGGAGTTTCTTAACTCTTCCTGTACTGGAAACAATTACACTGATGTATCTGATCTTAATGTTTTATTTCTTAGCTGTACTACACATACAAATCATAATATAATTTTTTGTTCGCTTCAGTGTCTCTTTAAGGACAACACAAAAAACACAAAAGCTCCACTTTAAGAAAAAAGAGATTTGATACTTTCTTGAAGAAAACAAAAATAAAATATACACATTTCCAATACTGAATGTTGATCCAGAAATGTTGTATGTGTGCCAGGTGGAGTCAGGGAGGACCCCATATTTATCAGTTTATATGTCTCTTTATGATCCCTTCCTCACACTCGGTTATGATGTATATGATACTTTGTGTTGATACTAGATGGTGCTGCCCCCCTCTAGAATTTTAGTTACTATGAGAATGTTGATCCAGAAATGTTATATGTGTGCCAGGTGGGGTCAGGAAGAACCCCTGTATTTATTTACCCTCATTTATTAAAGCATTTTGTTTAAAGGCTACCCGAGGTGGCATGTGACATGATGAGATAGACATGGGAGTGTACAGTGCCAAGCACACAAATAACTATGCTGTGTTCCTTTTTTTCTTTCTCTGCCTGAAAGAGTTAAATATCAGGTATGTAAGTGACAGTTTCTGTCCGGGTCGGGACCGGGTCAGACTATAGCATAACCCTCAGTGATAAGTTATTACAGCCATAAAACACTTTCCTGTCAGTAAATGGCTTCTGAGAGCAGGAAAGAGATAAAAAGGGTCAATAATTCATAGAATTGCGCTCTGGCATACTTCAATGAAGGTGTCATTGAGCAGAGTCAATAAAACAGTAAAAAACGGATTTAAATATAAAATAAAACTGTGGGATATCTAAAAAAAAAAAAAAAAAAAGTGATTTTTAGGAGAAGGATAGATACAATTGTTTTGTTTTTCTCATCCGTTTATTTTCACCTCGGATGTCCTTTAAGCGTGTTTATCCTTCTTGTGATCAGGTGGTGAGTTTTAAAGGTACAGTATTCGTTTTATATTGTTGGCTTCAATGGACATATACGGTATACCCTTAAAAAAAAAAATGAACTGCAAAAATATTTTTTACAGAATCCTTTCCACTAAGCAGGGTCTTTTGGGGTCTTTGCGGGGGTTCCCTGGCACTTCCCATGACAGGCACAGGCTGAGACAGTTTCAGAAGTACCTCTTTCCTCCTTGGTTCCCTCTTCCCTCATTGTATGCTGTAATAGAGGACACTATAATAGGGGGTACTGTGTAAGGAGCAGTACACTGGAGGTCAGAATAACAAGGCGCACATTAATACAAGGCAATACAATAGGGAGGCATTATAATGAGCGGAACCATAATAAGAGGCAGCGGGATACAGAGTACTGTTATAGGGGAGCACTATAATTGTGTGGTCTATAGCAAGAAACACTAACGTGTGGTTCTATAATAGGGAACAGTGTAAGGAAGAAACATGGAATGGGGGGCTAAATGCTTTCAAAGAGTTAATAATAAATCAGAGGCGCCTCCATAGTGCTGTATATACTCTTCTTATTCCTGTGATCCAAAATCTGCACTGCCGCCACAGATGGATATATTCCTTCTATCCCAAATTAGCATGTAAATACAACTGCAGCGCTGTGCAGGTTCACAAACATGTATGCAGTTTTCTCACTCAAAAAGTGATCCACTCTGAAAACCTTTAGAGGAATACTATTGATAAACACAACTTTTTGTATGCTGTACGTTAGAGCACACATTACCACAAGTACTAGGGGCAGTTTCCTTCCTCACACAGCTCTGCCTCTCTGCTGTAAAATCCTCCGTCAGTTTTATGCTAGGTACGCACCATACAATTGTCTGGCAGATTTACTTGCCAGATCGATTATTTCCAACATGGCTGATCTGAATTTTGAAAGATAGTTCGATTTACTGATTATTTTTCAATCGTTTTTTCGATTGATTTTCATTCAGTTCTATGAAAATTGATCAAAAAAACTCAATAAAAAAATTGGAAAAATCGAAAATCGATCAAAATTCAGATAGGACAAATTGGAAATAATCAACCTGCCAGAAAATTGAATGTTGTGCACCTAACATATTAGATACAAAAGTAACGGGCTCTACAGGGCTAGATCATGTTCTTTATGGGGGGGGGTGCTATCAACTCCTCAGTGTATAGTTTAATAATTACCTTACTGAAAGAATCTTATTCAGATAGTGGTAAGGGGTTGAAGATTCCAACATTGTGTGCTCCTTGTCCTCTGTTCTCTGACTGATAAAGATCATGGTATTGCCTTTGTAAACAGTGTCTCTCCCTCTCAGCATGGACACCCCATAGCAGCCTATGAAGTAGATGCAGCCTGGAGTGTATCATCACAAGCAAGCCAGTCAGTCAGTCAGGAGTAGTGTATATACATCACCCCTGACTGCTAGTTATATTCCAGCAATATTACAGCACATCTAGTTACCTGTTACCTCCTCAGATCAGCCTCCTCATGTCTCCTGCATGCTGTGACACAGTGAAGTGTATTTGTGAGCTGTGTGAGGAATAAAGGATGATTTTTAAGCAGGGAGAGAGAAATTCCAACTATAAAACACTTCCCTAGCAGAAAATGGCTTCTGAGAGCAAAAAAAGAGGTAAAAAGGGGAATTCCTTGAGGTGTCACACTGTAGTCACTTCCTGTCTGAGTCAGCCACTTACATACCTGATCTTTAACTCTTTCAGGCAGAGAAAGAAAAAAAGGAACACAGCCTAGTTATTTCTGTGCTAGGCACTGTACATACACATGTCTATCTCATCATGTCACATGTCACCTCGGGTATCGTTTAACCACTTAACGACCGCCCCCAGCCGATGGGCGGCGGCAAAGACCGGTCCCAAACGACCGCAATACGCCCATCGGCGGGGGCGGCTGCGGGAGTGGCTATGCGGCGATCGCGTCATTCGTGACGCGATCAGCCGCCGGGGACTGGCTCCGCCCCCCGTTCGCCGTAACCCGCCGGCCGTTCGGAAGCGCCGGCGGGTTACTGGCATCCGGATCGCCGCTGCAACAGTGCATAATAGGCTTTGTAATGTATACAAAGCCTATTATACTGGCTGCCTCCTGCCCTGGTGGTCCCAGTGTCCGAGGGACCACCAGGGCAGGCTGCAGCCACCCTAGTCTGCACCCAAGCACACTGATTTCCCCCCCCCTGCCCCCTGATCGCCCACAGCACCCCTCAGACCCCCCCCTGCCCACCCCCCAGACCACTGTTTGCACCCAGTCACCCCCCTAATCACCCATCAATCACTCCCTGTCACTATCTGTCAACGCTATTTTTTTTTAAGTCCCTAATCTGCCCCCTACTCCCTCCTGATCACCCCCCCACCCCTCAGATTCTCCCCAGACCCCCCCCCAGACCCCCCCCCCCCCGTGTACTGTATGCATCTATCCCCCCTGATCACCTGTCAATCACCTGTCAATCACCTGTCAATCACCCGTCAATCACCCCCTGTCACTGCCACCCATCAATCAGCCCCTGATCTGCCCCTTGCGGGCAATCTGATCACCCCCCCACACCAATAGATCGCCCGCAGATCCGACATCAGATCACCTCCCAAATCCATTGTTTACATCTATTCTCTCCTCTAAACACCCACTAATTACCCATCAATCACCCCCTATCACCACCTGTCACTGTTACCCATCAGATTAGACCCTAATCTGCCCCTTGCGGGCACCCAATCACCTGCCCACACGCTCAGATTGCCCTCAGACCCCCCCCCCTTATCAATTCGCCCGTGCAATATTTACATCTGTTCTCCCCTGTAATAACCCACTGATTACCTGTCAATCACCCATCAATCACCCCCTGTCACTGCCACCCATCAATCACCCCCTGTCACTGCCACCCATCAATCAGCCCCTAACCTGCCCCTTGCGGGCAATCTGATCACCCACCCACACCAATAGATCGCCCGCAGATCCGACATCAGATCACCTCCCAAATCCATTGTTTACATCTATTCTCTCCTCTAAACACCCACTAATTACCCATCAATCACCCCCTATCACCACCTGTCACTGTTACCCATCAGATTAGACCCTAATCTGCCCCTTGCGGGCACCCAATCACCTGCCCACACGCTCAGATTGCCCTCAGACCCCCCCCCCCCCCCCTTATCAATTCGCCCGTGCAATATTTACATCTGTTCTCCCCTGTAATAACCCACTGATTACCTGTCAATCACCCATCAATCACCCCCTGTCACTGCCACCCATCAATCACCCCCTGTCACTGCCACCCATCAATCAGCCCCTAACCTGCCCCTTGCGGGCAATCTGATCACCCACCCACACCAATAGATCGCCCGCAGATCCGACATCAGATCACCTCCCAAATCCATTGTTTACATCTATTCTCTCCTCTAAACACCCACTAATTACCCATCAATCACCCCCTATCACCACCTGTCACTGTTACCCATCAGATTAGACCCTAATCTGCCCCTTGCGGGCACCCAATCACCCGCCCACACCTCAGAACGCCCTCAGACCCCAGCCCTGATCACCTCGCCAGTGCATTGCTTGCATCTATTTCCCCCCTCTAATCACACCTTGAGACACCCATCAATCACCTCCTGTCACCCCCTAGCACACCTACCCATCAGATCAGGCCCTAATTTGCCCCGTGTGGGCTCCTGATCACTCGGCCAAACCCTCAGATCCCCCTCAGACCCCCTTCCGATCACCTCCCCAGTGCATTGATTGCATCTATTTTCCCCTCTAACCGCCCCCTGAGACACCCATCAATCACCTCCTGTCACCCCCCTAGCACTCCTATCCATCAGATCAGGCCCAATACATCCTGTCATCTAAGAGGCCACCCTGCTTATGACCGATTCCACAAAATTTGCCCCCTCATAGACCACCTGTCATCAAAATTTGCAGATGCTTATACCCCTGAACAGTCATTTTGAGAAATTTGGTTTCCAGACTACTCACAGTTTTGGGCCCGTAAAATGCCAGGGCAGTATAGGAACCCCACAAGTGACCCCATTTTAGAAAGAAGACACCCCAAGGTATTCTTTTAGGTGTATGATGAGTTCATAGAAGATTTTATTTTTTGTCACAAGTTAGCGGAAATTGATATGTATTGTTTTTTTTTTCACAAAGTGTCATTTTCCGCTAACTTGTGACAAAAAAAAAATCTTCTATGAACTCACCATACTCCTAACAGAATACCTTGGGGTGTCTTCTTTCTAAAATGGGGTCACTTGTGGGGTTCCTATACTGCCCTGGCATTTTAGGGGCCCTAAACCGTGAGGAGTAGTCTAGAATCCAAATGCCTCAAAATGACCTGTGAATAGGACGTTAGGCCCCTTAGCGCACCTAGGTTGCAAAAAAGTGTCACACATGTGGTATCGCCGTACTCAGAAGAAGTAGTATAATGTGTTTTGGGGTGTATTTTTATACATACCCATGCTGGGTGGGAGAAATCTCTCTGTAAATGGACAATTGTGTGTAAAAAAAATCAAATAATTGTCATTTACAGAGATATTTCTCCCACCCAGCATGGGTATGTGTAAAAATACACCCCAAAACACATTATACTACTTCTCCTGAGTACGGCGGTACCACATGTGTGGCACTTTTTTGCACCCTAAGTGCGCTAAGGGGCCCAAAGTCCAATGAGTACCTTTAGGATTTCACAGGTCATTTTGCCACATTTGGTTTCAAGACTACTCCTCACGGTTTAGGGCCCCTAAAATGCCAGGGCAGTATAGGAACCCCACAAATGACTCCATTTTAGAAAGAAGACACCCCAAGGTATTCCGTTAGGAGAATGGCGAGTTCATAGAAGATTTTATTTTTTGTCACAAGTTAGCGGAAAATGACACTTTGTGAAAAAAAACAATTAAAATCAATTTCCGCTAACTTGTGACAAAAAAAAAAAATCTTCTATGAACTCACCATACATCTAACGGAATACCTTGGGGTGTCTTCTTTCTAAAATGGGGTAATTTGTGGGGTTCCTATACTGTCCTGGCATTTTAGGGGCCCTAAACCGTGAGGAGTAGTCTTGAAACGAAATTTCTCAAAATGACCTGTGAAATCCTAAAGGTACTCATTGGACTTTGGGCCCCTTAGCGCAGTTAGGGTGCAAAAAAGTGCCACACATGTGGTATCGCCGTACTCAGGAGAAGTAGTATAATGTGTTTTGGGGTGTATTTTTCCACATACCCATGCTGAGTGGGAGAAATATCTCTATAAATAGACAATTGTGTGTAAAAAAAATAAAAAAATTGTCATTTACGGAGATATTTCTCCCACCCAGCATGTGTATGTGTAAAAATACACCCCAAAACACATTATACTACTTTTCCTGAGTACGGCAATACCACATGTGTGGCACTTTTTTGCGGCCTAACTGCGCTAAGGGGCCCAAAGTCCAATGAGCATCTTTAGGCTTTACAGGGGTGCTTACAATTAGGCACCCCCCAAATGCCAGGACAGTAAACACACCCCACAAATGACCCCATTCTGGAAAGTAGACACTTCAAGGTATTCAGAGAGGAGCATAGTGAGTCCGTGGCAGATTTCATTTTTTTTTGTCGCAAGTTAGAAGAAATGGAAACTTTTTTTTTTTTTTTTTTTTTGTCACAAACTGTCATTTTCCGCTAACTTGTGACAAAAAATAAAATCTTCTATGAACTCACCATGCCTCTCACTGAATACTTTGGGATGTCTTCTTTCCAAAATGGGGTCATTTGGGGGGTATTTGTACTATCCTGGAATTTTAGCCCCTCATGAAACATGACAGGTGCGCAGAAAAGTCAGAGATGCTTGAAAATGGGAAAATTCACTTTTGGCACCATAGTTTGTAAACGCTATAACTTTTACCCAATCCAATAAATATACACTGAATGTTTTTTTTTTTATCAAAGACATGTAGCAGAATAACTTTCGCGCTCAAATGTATAGGAAATTTTACTTTATTTGAAAAATGTCAGCACAGAAAGTTAAAAAAGTCATTTTTTTGACAAAATTCATGTCTTTTTTGATGAATATAATAAAAAGTAAAACTCGCAGCAGCAATCAAATAGCATCAAAAGAAAGCTGTATTAGTGACAAGAAAAGGAGGTAAAATTCATTTAGGTGGTAGGTTGTATGACCGAGCAATAAACCGTGAAAGCTGCAGTGGTCTGAATGGAGAAAAAGGCTCTGGTCCTTAAGGGGCGAAAAGACTGTGGTCCCGAAGTGGTTAAGAAGGCAAATCACACCAAGCATTGCTTGTGGCGGCTGGATGGTGTAATGGTTAAGGGCTCTGCCTCTGACACAGGAGACCTGGGTTGGAATCTCGGCTCTGTCTGTTCAGTAAGCCAGCACCTATTCAGTAGGAGACCTTGGGCAAGTCTTCCTAACACTACTCCTGCCTATACAGCAGGTCCTAGTGGCTGCAGCTATGGTGCTTTGAGTCCGCCAGGAGAAAAGCGCAATATGAATGTTATTTGTCTTGTCTTATTAGTAGGAGGGCTTTTCGGTCTCTCTTAGTCCCCTATACTCTCTCTAGTGGTATTGGGTCACCCCGAGCTGCTTGGTTACTCTGTCCGCTCCCTCAGTAAAGGAATCTATGGAGAGTAGAACCATTCCTCCGGCTAATCTGAACAGGCAGCGGTAATGCCAGGCCCTGCGTGCCGTACAATCACCGCTCCCTCTTCATTAGTCATGCCCTCCCATGGTTTGCCAGAAGTTGGACATATTTCTCTCTTGTCTGGTGTTGCGGAATGCAGAATATTTCCTTTCACTAAAGAAAGGCATTTTGCACTTTTCTTTGTGCCCTCCAGGCAGCAAACTGTCTCCATGTTCCTTTCAAGTGGCCGACACTTTATTTTTTTTCACTAATGGACAAATCTTTCATAATGTAATAACTTACAAATGCTTGGTTTGCTGTATTATGCTTATAAACATTAGTCCGGTAAGGAAGCTGATTCACAGTTCCATGTCACATGAATGCCTGTAGATTTCTGTGTTAGCAAACACTGCCCGTGATTTTAACCACTTGAGGACCACAGGCTTACACCACCCTAGTGACCAGGCCATTTTGGACAATTCAGTGCACTGCAGCTTTAACAGTTTATTGTATGGCCACACAACTTAGCAGCCAAATGCATTTTAGCTCCTTTTCTTCCCACCAACAGAACTTTTTGTTGGTGGGATCTGATTGCTGCGGCAATGTCTTTTTTATTATAAATTAAATTGTTATTTAATTTTAAATAAATACTTTTTACTTTCCTCCTTACGCCTGAGATCCACCAATAGAAACACCTCTCATAGGCATCAGCCTATAAGAGGGATACGATCGTGAGCTCCCTGGGGACAGCTCAGTGACAGAGCGACAGTGCTGCAGTAGGTCGCAGTGCTGTACATGTAAACAAACAGCTTTTTTTTACCTCGCAGCCCGACAGCCGCGGCAATCGAGGGCTGGCAGGATGATCACAGAGCTCCGCGACTTGGCAGGGAACGATCGTTCATGCACCCGCGTGCATTCCCTGTTATTCTCCGCCCTTCACGCCTGGTGGAGCCATTCTGCGACCGCCCATCGGCGTCAGCAGTCGCAGAGCAGTTAATAATCTATCAATAATAATGTTTATTGTAGGACTGCAGGATGCTAAGTTTGATAAAATGAATACAGCAAAGTCCCTGTTATCCGGACCTCAGGCAACTGGAAGTCACATCTAACCGGCATGCCTGACAGGGATAGCAGAGACAGTGCTTTGGGGGGTTTGCAGGGCATAAAATACTTACCCATCCTCCAGGTGCCGTCTTCTGCCCTTCCTGCAGCTCCCTTTGGCTTTCTGGCACCCATGCACGGCTCCCAGCATGTCACGTGACCTGATGCAGGTCAGGTGACATACCGGGAGCCGTACACAGAGGACATCGGAAAGCCACTAGGCGCTGCAGGAAGGGGAGGAGGCGGTGCCCAGCCTGTGCCGGGTACCAGGGGTCTTGTTGTAATCATAATAACAAACGTTAACCCTTTACAATCCTATGGGGCATGGCACGTTGAGTGCATTGTGGCATTTCCCATCGTGGCTTCACAAAAGCTTTAGTCCAGTGTGGGTGGTAACCCCAGAAGTGAGGCATACTTTCAACGGAAGTATGTCTCACTAATTTGATCGCACCATAGCGATAGCGTGCGGTGCAACTTGTCATGGCCGTTGCAATTGTATAGTAATTGCCCCTCAACAATGTGAAAAGTGCCTTAAAGGACACGTCCGAGGAGCATAGAAATAAAAAATCCACTTACCGGGGCTTCCTCCAGCCCCTGGCAGCCGCAGCTCCACTTCCCGCCAGTGGCCGGGTTCCCCTCGGTGAAAGCACAGCCATCTCAACCACCAGGCAGGTACAAATTCTTGCCTAGAGCAGCAGGAGGAGGGTAGGGCGCTGCTGCACTGAGTAGTGAGAGAAGAAATGCCTCTCAGCTCACTCAGGGATCAGTTTACAGCAGCAGCTAACAGCAGCGGCTGACTGGACTTATAACTGATTCACCAATTCATTTAGTTCCTTCAGCTCAATGATTCAAAAAACCACAGTAATGAGTCAGTGAGAGAAGGCACTCGTCCTAGCTCACTCAGTTCCAGCTCACTCAGGGATCCATCCGAGTACAGCATCAGCTCCTGAGTCCTGACTCTTCACTCTTAACTGATTCACTGATTCATTCAGTTCCTCTCTCTCTGCTACTGGTAACTGTGTGGATGTAGAGAGACTGAGTGTAGCAGCCAGGCATGGACTGCCCCCCAGGCCGCCTTTCATTCAGTGACTTAGGGCTGGTCCAGTGCCTGGTGTATTCAGGTTTGTTATGTCAAACACTAAGCTAGCAGATAAAAGTGCAATTAGAGGGCAGGCAAGCTGGTAAATATACACAGCATGATGCAGAGGAG